>NC_082342.1:5622272-5925303 GCF_027477595.1 Haemorhous mexicanus | reverse complement strand
GCATTAAGACACACAACTTATCTGTGACCTGATTTCCAGGGCCTTTTTTTTTTTTTCCTATCTGCAGAAACACGAGCTGAACCTTTCTGCTCCTGCTGGCTGCCATCGATTCCCCTCCACTGCAGGCGAGGGCTCCTCTCCTCTTGCAAGAGCAAAACCATGGCAGCATCTGCTTCTCATAAGCACTTCTGTGCGTGTGTGTGAGTGTGTGTGCATGGGGGAGAGGGGGAGAAGGAAACCTGCTGAATTGAACTCAAAAGTTTGTCACAGGGAAGGGTGGGGTTGGTTTTTTTTTTTTCCCTTTCCCATCCCTCGAATTGTAGAAGCAGGGCTACTGCTACGCACTTGGGCTTTTCCTTTCTCACTTCTTAGCACAGGGGACAATTAGGGACTGAGGGGAAAGAAGAATTTCTTTCACTTTTGGAGTCGACAGACTGGTGCAAGAATGGCTACAGACAACAGCAGGTTTTTATTGGCACTTGTCCCCCAGAGTTTGCAGAAGTTCCACCAGCTCAGTCCCAGGTTCAGCAGCAGAAACTCTGTGCAGAACAGTAGTCCTGGATGGGAAGAGGCAACAGCTTCCCCCTTCTTCATCCCCACTAACCAACAACTCAGATAAAATCCACAAACAAATTCCAGTGCAAACTGTGGGCCTGTTTTGCTCCTGTCCTGTTTGGCTTTGACATCTACAGGGAACCAGAGGAGCTTGTGAAGGGGAAGGCAGTGAGCAGACTGCTCTTGTTAGGCTTTAAACTATTTCAGGAAGTCAAACACACCTGAAAAATAAATGCTACCTTTTCTTTTGCTTCCCCTGCCACCCAAACTCTCCATCCCTAAAATTCAAAGAGGACACACCATCTCTTTAATTTCCACTTTTGCAAAGACCAAGGGAAAAAAAAAAAAGAAAAAGAAAAAAAAAAAAAGCTTAAGATTTTTTTTTCCTCCCAGTATTTCTAATACTGTCAACATTCCTAAGTCAGAACTCTTTTTCTTGAGATATCTCCTAAACTGTACTGTCCTGATAAGAAAGTGAACTGTGGCAGGTGGAACTCCATTCCCTCCCATACAGACTTCCCACTGCATTATGAATTTATTGACAAATTGAGGAGCTAGCTCCACCAGAGCAGCAGTAATATAGAGAACTGTCATGAGAGTAAAATTTATTGAGAGAAAGAAATACTGATGGACTACAAAGATGAGGAAAAAAACCCCACCACATTTAATTCATCATCCCAACACAGAGACTACAACCTTATTACTTTAAAGCAATATTTAAGCATAGTCCATTCAGCATTTATACACTGTCTCAAACTTCAAATCAGTAAGGTAGAGACTTAAGGGTCTTGCCAAATTGTGATATAATCCTAATGCCTCCAGTGCCAGCATTTCAAGCCCTCTCCCTTGACACGGGAGAATGCTCAACACCTCATAGGATCAAGTTCAAACAGCCTGGAGGGAAGCAGCAGAGCAAGGAACCTTGGAGTGGCAGGCACTTCCCAACACTCCCCCTCCCCTTTCACACACAGATCCATGTGGTTTCCACCTGACAAAACTACATTTACAATGCTCAGTGCCTGAAAATTAACCTCTCTCTTATCTCAGCCATGTGTTGTATCTTGGTTTTTCCACTTGGCCAGCGTGTCTCTCTAACAGGGATGTCTGAGAGCAGCAGTGATATAAATATAATGCTTTCTAAGAGCCTTGGGAAATACTACAGAGGGACCCTGGGTGCACAGAGCAGAAAGACAACATCTCCAAGCCATAGCCAGGACCCAACAACCCAGGTGCTGACCCTGGGCTCCCCTCAGTCCCGCCTGAGCACACCTGGAGTCCCCAAGGGCTGGGCACAGAGACCGACCCCACTGGGGCCCCCAGCAGCCTCGCCACCCTCACTCAGGATTCACAGTGCCCACCCTGGCTCCAACCAAAGCCTTTATTACCAAGTCAGAGCCAAGGCCCAGGCCAGGGGGGTTCCCAAGCAGGGGGGCTGTGGCTCCACGTGGCCCCAGTGCATGCAGGCGTGGCTGGTTACGAAATGCAGGCTGCAGTGGGGTCCCCATGAGCCCCACGGCACAGCCCAGCCCAGGCAAACACAGCCTGAAGGCAACAGCAGTTCTCCTTGGGCTCTCCTTGAGCTGCTCAGGCCAGCTGAAAACCTTTTGTTTCCACAAGCCACACGTTTTTATAAACCTGGATTTTTTTATTTTTTTGTTCATTTTCCCTGAATATTGGTGTTGTAAGTAACCACCTTGAAACGGCTTAGCTGAAAGTCCTGCCTGTAAGATTTTATTGATATTTATGAGCACCATAACCCACAGAGAACTGTGTTCAACAGCTTCAATGGATCATAGGTGAGGCCCATATTCGTGTCTGATTTAAGAGTATTTGGTCCATTTTGAAAGAATGGATGGGTGGGAAATGCAGTTGCTGTAACCTCAAACTTTGCTCTATGCTAAAGGTGTTTGCAAGCTTCTGACAGTCAGCACAGCAAAAAGTCACCTTTAGATGCAAGAAAAACAAAAACACTTTTACTACAATTACAATCTAACACCAGGAAAAAAATATTTGGCTGAAACTTCAGGTGCGAATTATACTTGCTTAAGCTAGAACAAAAGGACAAAAACATCAGAATCTAGTAATGTGGAAACAAAGGAGTTTAGCTCTTTAAAAAGAAAAGAAAGATAGACATTTGAGGTAACAAACAAAAAAACCCAAAATGCACAAACACATCACAGACATCTAAAAATAGCATTTTATACATTTTTGCCAGTGCTTCTCTGAGAGCAAGTTCTTTAAACAGAACTTAACAATTTTACAATTTTTTTTAAAAAAATATGTCATCCTAAAATAGCCCATCAATCCTTACCCAAACTTTCTGTATTTCTACAAAAATAGATGCACAAAGAGCTACAAAATACTGTATTCCTGAAAGAAGGCGCACTGTAGTCAAGGGAGAGTCTTTTTCCTGACTATTGAGACTGTTCATAAAAATATCAAGCTGAACAAAACGAAACACTGTTACAGGAGCAGAAAGGAGTTAGGTTGCCCAGCTGCAGCAGGCTCAGATGAGGAAAGAAAGAAAAGTTAGGTTTCTGGTTTTTTTCCAACACTGTGGGACCCATAAACGGCCTTACAAATAAAAGGCTCAATAGCAAAACCAGAACAGTTGGCTCTTCATCTTCATGTGTGTCCTTTGCTCCACGCAGAAGGAGTCAACCACTGCTGTATCACCCACCCAGCTCTGCTGACTCCAGCTCTAGCTGGTCCTAATTTCTCTGCACCTCAGAACCAAGCAGCTTCCTTGCTCTTGTCCTGATGCTGTAGACCTACGTTTCATAAAAGAAAAGGAAAATAATTAATATTAGATTAATAATTCAGATGGTTTCTTCTTCCCCCTCCCCAAACAACTGAAATAAAGAAAAACAAGTTTTGAATTTAAAAAAAAAATTAAAAAAGGAAAAAACCCACCAAATGACAATTTAACAGTTTAAAGGACTTGTTAGCAACAGTGTTACTGCTCCAAACCTTTTAGTTTATGAGGGGTAAAATTAAACCATATTGAAGTTTGATTCTGGCTCAAGCACTTCAGAAATGGTGATAAAATTCCTGCATGCACTTCCTTGGCTTGAGCTCATGTGGAACATGGCATGGAGTGAAAAAACCCTCCACAAAGGTCTGCATCAATTATCCAGTAGGCAGCAGAGCAATATTTCCAGCCACAGACACCATCTCCTCTAGAAAATGCCTGGGACACTTCAGGATTTCACAGTTTCTGTGGCATTTCACCTCAACAAGGAGAGAGGGAAAATATTCCTGCAGCAGGCAAAAAATCCCAAATAATTTCACCTACAGAGTGCAAGATTTCCAGCCAAGAACGGCTAGTGCTTCCACATGGGAAAAATTAATGGTTTTCAGCTTGCATTTGTTATGAGTTCCTCTAACATTTTCCTTTGTAAAAAAGTGAGGACTACCTAATAAATGTGGTGCTATGCTGTGGCTCTAGCATTATAGACTTGGAACCTGCATTATAATCTGGGATTTCTCTGCTCCAGAGGGATCCAATCTCTCTGTTCACACCTAAGAGGGCATAAACCTCAAATCCAGACAATAGAAGGGCAGGTGCAGATTAAATGTCTCCAAGAAGATACATTCTTGCTCATTTATAGGGAAAGTAAAAAGGACAGAGATGCAGGCACATATTTTCAGAGGTAGTTTAAATTTAAAACTTTTCCTTTAATGTTTTGAGGCACGTAAATTACATTTCATGAAATGAAGGTACATTTCCCACTACAAGTCATCATTCCTGCTATGCAACGTACCAAGGCACCTGACTCGCTAAGAATTGAGGGTTAATTTCACCACTAATGTAAATAGGTGCAACTCCAGACCTCTGTGATGTTCTAACCACCAGAGCTCCGTGTTCATGTGATGGTTAACCATGGGCTAGGCATGGATCTCATTTCCAAATCCAATCACACTGTGAATATGAAGGAAGACTCATAAGTTTTCAGAAAACTTACAGGCAGGCATGGAGGGTTCAGATCTGACAATTACCTCCTTGCTTTACGATTATAAGCAATTAAATATTTAATGATGATCAACATTTCAGAGCTGAGCTGCAAAGCAATTAGCACTCACATAAAAGATGAGAGCCTATGGCTCTATCCTTGTGAGGATTCCCAAGCAGGGCACAAACACTTATGTGTTCAGCAGTGAAGAAAAAGGGAAAGCAGAGCCCACAGCTGTGGTGCCCAAACCTTGTTTAGTGCTTTCTGCTCCATTTCATGTGCACTTGTACCTGTTTCTGCAGATTGGAAAAACTGGGATATCCCTCAGCTAGAGCATGCCTATAAAAACATGTTCAGAGGCTCTTTATTCAATGAAGATGTCTCCTTGTTGCTTAAGAGCTATTTGTTTCCCTGGCAGCATCATACACAGTCATAATGAACTGCTGTTCCCTTCAAAGCTCCCTCAAAGCTCGTGATGACAATTTGGGGCTATTTTTCCCTTGCTGCTTACAGTTTTTTTTAAACAACAACAACAACAAAAAAAAACTTTCAGAGCATAAAGAAGTCATTTAAGTTCACCAGTGGACCACTAAAGGACACCAGAGGCCATGGAAGCCTGTAAGAAGAGAAGCAGCTTAAAAAAATGACACACACACGTGTTTAAGAGATCTTCCACCTGACAGCAGCAAGTGGTAGAAGGAGTAACTAGCTGAACACACACCTTCCTAGGCAGGTGTCTTTGCAAGGCACAAATAACTGTAACAAGGAGATTTAAGGTATAGCTACAGACTCTAAAAAGCAAGAGAAAACAATCCAAAAAACCAAAGTTGTCCTATTTACAGAACTGAACGTGGAACATTTTCCATGCCTTCTCCTCATTATATTCCTATCTCCATCTGCAGTCCTAACACAGAATCCAAGGCTGGCTACTCAGAGCTTCCACCTGAAGGGCTTTCCTTTTAGCAAGGAAATCCTCACTTGCACTGCATGACCCAGCACTGTCACTCCAGCCAATCCCCCTTCCCTGGGCCACCCACATTAGAGCTAATTGCTCACAAACATTATGCAGGTTCTGTGGGAACATCTAAGTAAATTTAATGAGTTGAAACAAACTTGTGGGATGTGTGTGACCAGAGACAAATTACAGAAGGATTGGATTGGCCCCTCAAACTCCAAATTCAATGTATCCCACTGACAGGCACTTCCAAAAGGGGATTTTCCACAGTAAACCAGGACTAAAGGATGCTTATTAATTCACCTAAATTTGAAATTATTCACCACAGTGTGTGTAACTTTATAGTATGAAGAACACACACCTCAGTTTTAATAGATTTACACCCATCACTCATGCCAAAGTCCTACTTTGCTTTTAGTGTGCTGGGGCTGCAGGAAGCACATCTGACCCACAGCAGGACAGGATATCCTCCTAGGCTCTGCAGTGGCAAGGCAAGATGCTCTGCTCTCATCCCTGTGGGCTGCCTGCAGCACAGCCAAACCCCACGGCTCACCTGAAGGGCCTGGGGTGCAGGACACCTCCCACCCTGCTCCCCAGGGAAGCACTGATGGCTACACCCACCAGCAACACTGAGAGACAGGAATGCCCCTTCCCAGCCCCTGATCTTAAGCGCTGGATGTGGCTTAAGCGCAAGCAGGAAGCTTTAGTGGTGGCACTGGATTACAGCTGCAGCCCTCAGCCACAGGCAGAGGTGGAGACAGCCCAAATTTGCTTTGTTTTGCAGGGCAAGGAACTGAGGCCTAAATCAAAAAAATCTCTGCTTATTCCAATGTCTTCATATCAACACTTGACATGGAATGTACTCTTCTACTGAGCACTGTAGCTTGTGCACTTTGGGAAGACACTACACAGCAGCAGACACAAACCTAGCAGGTTTTAACAGCTCTTGATGCAGAGCAGCACTTTCTTTAACTGCACTTGGACTGATACAGAAGCTTCTAAAAGGGTTAATTTGCAGCCTACAATGTGAGGATTAAGCTACATTTAACGGCAATCAGGTAGCTAAATCCTCCTTCATCCCCTAAAACAGGACCATGTAAGTTCAAACAGATGTGCCAGACAGATCAATAGTTTGTCAGCTCTGTGCTGATGTCCCACACAATGTGTTCTGAACCATAAATTCCCAAACTACACCGTGCATGCAGTGGGAACCTCCTCTTAACCTCTGAAGTGATTCAGCATCATCCATTCCTGAGATGGATTATTTGGCTTGGCATGGCAGAGATGCAACAATGTAGCTGGAAGAGGGTAGGATTACAGCCAGCCTGCCCTGATCCCAACACTATCATTCCACATAATTCAGCGTGAGGAATTTTGCAGATGTTCCTACAATCCATGTGACAGTAGCACAAGAAATGTGGCCCATGGTAAGAGGGAGAATCAGTTTGTCAGTGAAGGACTCCAAAAGGCAATGTCCAGGTATAGACCAAATGAACTTTTTTAACAAAAATCACCTGAAGCTCACAGAATTTGATATATTGACAGCTCCACAGGTTATTTTCTCCAGGGATATATGAGCAAACACTTTCAGAAGTGACGTATTTTGGCCACTATGTCCTTACCCTCCTCTGGAGAAAGCACTTTATGTCACTAAAAGCCAGTTCACTCTTCCAGGCTCTTGAGTTTGTAGCCTCTCTCTTGAGATAGCTCTTTGACATTGGAGTTAAATGTAATGAAATGCTGTGTGATGTGGAGATTTATCCAGCATAATCTGCTTTCCCTGAAGTGCACATCAAGCAAGTGCTGGATGTGACTCCATTGCTACTCGAGCAACCCCTCCTCTCCCCACACCTTCCCTGGGATGTGCACACAAAACCCTGAGGCAATTAAGCTCCCTCTTCTCTCCATGCCTCGAGTGCTGTAACCAAAGCACTTGTCTCAACTGCACAAGCTAAAGGCAAGGCTGAAAGGGGAGCTCAGCCTTCCTGTCTTTCCCAGCAAGCCTCTGCTTGGAAAGCATGGGAGAGATGAGCGTGCAGGGCAAGAGAGCAAATAATTGTAATGTCACAGGTTTCCACTACCTGCTGTGTTCCAATGCTTGCACCCTTGTTTCCAAAACTGGGGCTGCCTGTTGCTGTTGTGTTTCAGAGTGTGACCCTTCTGAACAGCCCCAAACTAGGGAGGCATTGGTCTGCTGAGATTCTCTGTTTCTTCAAACCAGTCACACATTTCCCCTCTTTGCTTTTCCCCACAGGAACTCAGACTAAAACCCACATAACCAAGCATGGGTCAGAAGTGAACAGTTCAGATCTTTTCCACTGTCTCCCACGCCGAGCAACCAAATGACATGCAAGGCACTGCCAAATCAGGATCCTGACAAAACTAGCACCCAACTGTACCCCTCCACAGGGATTTTCACAAGGAGCAGGCAGCACCAAGCCAAAGCTGTGTTTGTTCTCTAAGGCAGTGCTAGGACCCAGTCCTTTTTGAGGTACTTGCTCTTAAAGAGAAAAACAGCTCACAGTCTAGGCTGTGCCTAAGCCAGGCAGAGGCTTCTCCTGACTAACAATTCCTTACTCAGTTCTCTGCTCCACCCTTAACCAAAAGGTTAAGCCAAATACCAGGGCTCTGCAGGTCCAGGAGGGCTTGTCCCTTACACAGTGGCAGTCTGCTCATGCCTCAGAGAAAGCAGCTCACTCCCCTTAGGGGGTTTGTCACAAAGGAAAAATATCAAGATCCCAGTCTGGTTAGTTCATCATTCTGAACCCAAAAGCGTAAAATATAATTATTCTTGTTTCGCTGGTTTAGCTAGAAATGTTATTTATATATAAACTGTCCACTGTTAAGAATCCTGATGAGCTTTTTCTTAGTTTTACTGACATCAAGACAGCAAGTGGTATAGTATTTAGAGGTTCCCAATTGCTTTAAAGGGAAGAGACAGATTTGAATTAGGTTCATAGTATTTCATTTTTAAGAAACAGCCTTTTTCGATCCCTTGCCCCCTAGTCAAGGCAAAGAAGTGCTTCTCACACATTGAACCAGTCAGAGAGCTATCAAAAATGGAGACAAATAGATAGTTAAAGGAAAAGGTAACAAAGATAGAAACCTAGTGTTTCCTTAATCAGATAACATACTGTCTTTAAGAAGTACTAATCTGCAAGGATTGCTGCTGGTGAGATAAATATCAGAGCAAAAAAGGAGCCCTCAGTGGGGCCCTTGAGCTCCAGGATGGATGCACAGGGAACTGTCAGTCACCTGACTGCAAGAAACTTCAAACCCTGAGGGCTGCCAGACTGCTTCAGATGCCGAGGCAAGAGACTGCCACTCAAAGCTCACAGACACAGATGGAGTTCATGGTCTGCACTCCAGACTACAGACCTTGCAGTAAAATGGATTTAATTCACACACCTCTGCCTACACCCTATAGAAAGATGTTTAGATTGATGGTAAGCTCAGCTCAATCAGCACCTGTATTCTCCATGTGACAACTGGGAGGAAACACTGAGATGTTCCACCTCAAGATGCAGTCCTCGTGGACTGCAAGTTATTAGTTCATTGGGGCTAAATATTGGTGGATGCACACATGAACTAGCTGAAAAAACTGAGAACTTCCTCATGGAAGCATAAGTAATATTTTACGATGATATTTAAATAAAAAGGAACAAACAAAAATTGTGGATTGTGCCACAGCTCATCTGGCTTGAATGGGACCAAGGTCTCTCAGCAGAAGGCAGGGAGAGCTGCCCTGACAGCAATTACAAGAGGGATTCCCACATCTGTGAGAATCATTTCGACATGGCTCTGAGAGCCAGCCCTGCTTCAGCTGCGGGGAGCTCACCTCTCCGCTAAAACAAGTCAAAGACGACGACAATGACGATGACAAAAAAACTACAAAAAAATTATTAAAAAATTTAAAAAAAACCAAACCATCTTACCTGCATCAAACCCAAAGCTGGGCACGATGTCCACCGTTCCGTGGAAGGCTCCGGCCCAGGCTGAGGTAGCGCCGGTGACGGCGGCAGCAGCGGGCTCTGCCTTTGCCCCGTCGCCCTGGGCGGCAGGGATCCTGGCGGCGCGCACCGAGGGCACCAGCAGCGAGCCGTAGCGGGGATCGCGGTGCGCGCCGGCGTGGGGATGCGCGTGGTGGTGGTGGTGGTGGTGGTGCACGTGGGGGTGAGGGTGGTGGCGGTGCACGTACACGTCGTGCATGTGTGCGTACGAGGGGCTCACCTGAGACGCTAAGGGGTAGTGCCAGGACTCGGAGGCGGCCGGGGGAGGAGCTGGGGCGGTCTGGTGAAGGCCGTGTCCCGGCCAGCTGCTGGGGTCTGCTGCTGGGAAGGTGCCTGGTGCAGTCACGGGGAAATCGGGGTGCACGCCGCTTAAGCAGGGTGGAGGAGGAGGCTGGTAAGAGCTGGTCCAGAACGAGGTGGGGAATCCGCTCCTTTGGCTTGAAATTGTGGAGCTTTCTGGTGGGGAGGAAAGAAAGGAAGTGTGACTGAAGCTGAACAACGCATCCCAGGACAAAAACCCCAAAATGATTTGCTGCTCTCTGAAGTTTGGAAGGCTGAACTCAAGCTTCCCCAGTAAATACACAATCATTGGACATTTGAGGTAGGAAGATTTGTCGCTCTGATTTTTTAAGATTTTCTAAGCCTTCTGATGTTTACATTCTTGTTACAAACTTTCTCACACACTTTCTGTAAATAACTTATTGTTTTGCACTCTTTTATGGAGGAAGAGAAATTTAATGGACTGTTGGTTTGTCCAGTGTCATTGGAGAGGTGGCACTTTCACCCTCCAATCCACTGTCACTTTTGGAAAACTATAAATGTTGGGAGTCAGAAAATAAACTTCCCTTTTTTCACCTTGAGAGCAGCGGTGTGTGCACTCGTGTTGTTTCGTGTCCTACAGTGACAAAGATTGTCTAGTCCAATTCCCCTGTTCAAGTGGGGTCACCTGGAGCAGCTGTCCAGGACCATGTCCAGCCAGATTTTGAGTGAGCTCCAGACTCTGCAGCATTTAAAAAAAATAATCCCCAAAAGAAACAACCAACCTAAAAAATCCAACAAAACAAAAAGTTTTCTTGTATTCAGATGGAATTTCCTGTTTTCTAATCTCAGCCTATTGCCTCCTGTTCTGTCAGCAAGCATTGCTGAAGGGAGCCTGGCTCCCCCATCTTCATTCCCTCCCAGCAGGTTTTCACAAACATTAAGATAGCCCCCCTCAAGAAGATTTTTCTTCTTCAGGCTGTAGAGTCAGAGCCCTCTCAGGATCTTGGTACAGAAATTGTGAGCAGATGCTAACTCCTGCCCAGAGTAGAGCACATCATTTAGAAAGGCAGCTGCTGTGGCTGCAAATGCTTCAGAGGAAAGAGAACCAGCTCACACTGCAGAACAGGAAACATTTGACTAAAAGAATACCTGATTTTCTCAAACTAATTGCATGCTTTGATGGGATAAAGGTCATATCTAACACAGCTTATGTTATTCCTTCATAGAATATATCATGATGCCCTCTACTCAATAGGATCATACAAGCAGAACCATCTATGTAGCTCAAAAAGATTTTTGTCAGAACTAAAAGACTTGCTGCTTCTTACAGCTAGGGCTCAGATTATATTTAAATGGATTCCAATACCTCTACATTATGAAATCACATTCTAAAAATTCCTCTTTTGAAGGAGCAGTTAGTGTTTTTGATGAGTAGCAAAGTCTTGGCTTCTCCATCCTCACAATCCTCTTGCCAGCTCATGCTACAAAGTACTGCTTCATGCAATATTTCTCAGCTCCAATAGAACTTTTTTTTTTGGTCAAAAATGGAAACATAAAAATACAGAACTTCACCTCTGATGAAAGAACAGTCATAAAAATAGCCTATGGAGAAATAAAGCCAGGGAAGTTTAGTATTTGATGAGGCGAGGAATCCTCTGTTCCTCATAACTTTTACAAAAGTTTTCATTTTTTTTTAAATCACCTTTTGTTTTGCTTTGTTTAATAAGCAGCTGGAATGAGACTTGGGTGAAGACACCATTGAGACTGAACAGATTCTTCAAACACTCCTGCCTGTGAACTTTGCTTATACAAAAATATTTTGGAAGTAAAAAACTTGAAAGTGTTTTCTGACTGCATCACTAGGACACTCGTGTCTCTGTTTTAAAATCCATTAAAATCATAGAAATTTTTCCACACATCAGTTGGCTTTGATTTAGGCAGTTTTTTGAGTCTGATTAACTTCCGATATTGGAAGCAAACTCTGCAAACATACCATGGACAAACGTTGTGGATGCTTTGTGCCAAAATGCTTCAGAGGCTGCAAAGTTATCTGGCAAGCTGCACTCCTTGGGTTTCTTCAAAAGGCTGGCCTGCTTTTACCAATGTATTTTTATTGCAATTCATGCTTGAAGACTACAGAGAGCTTCAAGCATATTACAGAAGCCTCAGCGCTCCTCCAAAATTGGTATTGTTCCTTGTTTGTAAACCATTCCTTGTAAAAAGGGATTACTCTGAGATGGAGAGTATGTATGGCTTGTGCTGTTGGCAGCAGGGCTGATACAAAAAAAAAAAAAAGCAAACTTCATATCCAGTCTGTTGTTTTCCACACTACTTAACAGAAGAGCATAGCCTGACAATGCTCTGCCAGTACTCTGGAAAAATTAACCTCTGTAATCGAGTTTTTGAAAACTATCTGGTTGTTATCTGCACGGAAAAGCCCTAAATCCAAAGCTCTGCACTTCAAAAAAGCACAGAAAACCACAAAGTATCTGCAGGACAGCTTTAGTAACAGGAGAGAGCACTTTAAACCACTGAATCTGCCAACGTGAATTCATCCCAGATTGCATAACAGCTTGGCTTTACCAGTCAAGCAGGAGGTCCAGGCCACAGCAAACATGTTTGGTCATCTCCATTTTCCAAACCCGTGCAGGTTTCACAAAGCCATCACTGCCTGGCACTGTCAGGGCCAGCCCCCACTGGCATCACTGAGCAGGGCCACTCTCACTGGGAAAGGTCGGTCCTGTCACTGGACACAAAGGCTCAGTCCATGTCACATAAACATGCAGGAAAATTTCACCCACCCTGAGTGCCCAGGGATACCTGCCTCTGTGGGACATGGAGAAATAGCCATGTCCATACTGCTCTTGAGAAAGAAAAAAAAAAAAATTCAAAAATCTCTGTGCTTCCACAGCCTTTCAGCAGGCACTTAACAAAAACTGCCAAGAAAGATACTACAGTTACCACAATTTCCTACCCTAAGTACAGGAAGGCAGGGACAAGGCAACATCCCAGGGACCATGAAGTTGTGGCTGATGCAAATATTCACAGTGGCCAACCCAAATGTTCACAACACACCCTGCAAACACACCAGAAGTGCACACACTGGAAGGGAGACAACATATGGAGCTTTCTGTAGCACAACATCAGCTCTCACTTAAGGCAAGAGGAAAGAAAAGTAAGATAGAAAAACAACCCAACACTTTCAGCAAGGAAAAACATGTTGACAAAAATACCATTAAAGTAACATTAGTGTCAAGGTATCATTAGCACCAGCAAAAGACTTCAGGCAGCTACACCTAAAATTCAATATTCACATTACCTAAGCCTGTCATACAGAACATTTTATAAAAAATCAGTTTTCAAAATAATTTTAGCCTAACCTGATCAACATGCAAATGATAAAAACTTGCTCTTTTCAGAACATGTTTTAATTTTTATATGTAAGCAAAATCCCTCCTAGAAACAAAAAACCCCCTGCAATAGCACCTTAATGATAAAAATCAGAGTTTGCATTTTTATCAGAACACCTTAAAAAAAAAAGAAAAAAAAGTCAAAAACATTGCTAATCTCTCCATTCAGATAAAGGAGAAAATGCAGTGAGCTGGGGAGCCAGCTCATGCTCACACACCTTCCACTGAAACCTGCATCTCCCAAAGCAGCTACTGCAAAAAGTACTCTCTTTCTAATTTATCTCTGAGTAAGAAATTGACAGCAATTCTGACTACCCATGAAGGTTATTTATGGAAGAACCTCAAGCTAATGATAGTTTAACTTCTTTAGGTAATGGGACACAAGCTCACATTCTTGTGCTGGAACTGAGCATCTTTGATATTGCGCATAAACCAGAAGACCAAGCTGACAGTGTTGCTCCTTCCACCTGGCTTTCAAGCTGGAATATTTCAGAAACCCATCTGGGCATGAAAAAAGCTCCTCAGCTTTTCTTCTCTAGAGCAGCAAATGCTGTCAGCTCCCAGCAGCTTCCCCAGGGATCTTCATGCCCCTCCAGCAGGTGCAGGGATGGCACAGGGCGTATCTCCTTACTTTATTCCCAGAAGACATTCAGGACACGCCGACCTCCATTCCCCACTGAGGGCATGGGGCACACGGGGTCAGGGGGCAGCATGGCTGGAGCACCCTCACACCAGGCCACTCATGTCCCTTGCAGAGCCCTCTGGGGATGGCTGTGAAACCACAGAGGAGGGACAAGGAAAAACAACAGGGCATGCCTGAGGCCAAAGGGAAGACACGCGACCGCACCCACAGAACATCCCCAAACTCACTGAAGGGGGCTTGCTGTGGGCACAGG
This sequence comes from Haemorhous mexicanus, assembly GCF_027477595.1. Lineage (NCBI taxonomy): Eukaryota > Metazoa > Chordata > Aves > Passeriformes > Fringillidae > Haemorhous > Haemorhous mexicanus. The sequence continues at coordinate 5,911,263 of NC_082342.1, read as the reverse complement.
GTCTCTGGGGACTGCCTTGATCCTATTGCTAAAACATTTATAGCCTGTCTGGGCCATTTATAAATGCTCCAGTCTCCTTTTTAGTAAGCATAGGTTCAATCCTGCTCTCAGTCGAGTCAACGGAAAATTTCCCATTAACGTTAATGGTCCCAGCTCAAGCCATAAATTCCTCCAGCTCCCCAGCCACTCATGCTGACCTCTGCTTAAACTTCCTTGGATTTGTCATCATCCTTCTGGAAAGCAAGTTCTTCTGTGCTATTTTTTTTTTCACAGCTGTTTCCAAATATCCCATCTCTCTTTAGTTATCTGTGGCTATCATCAGTGCAGTCTCACCTCCACATCACTGCTTAGGAACACCACTGCTCCTGCTCAGATCCCACCAGTCCCTCTCTCATCAACTCAGTGTAAGGCCATTGCTCACCATTACTCATTTGCTTAGTTTGCACCCCTCTGCCAATCCACATAAGGATGTGATGAGAAACAATGCAGCTGTGAGGATCTTATAAAACACCCAGACTGCCACATCCAACGAAATGGAAACAGCATCTTACTGCCAGGCTTTTTCCCATGTGGAAGTCTTGTCTGTAAGGGCTACCTAGTGTCTCTGGCAAGATCTGCTTGTTGTCACACCAATATATATGAAGTATATAAGCATTTATGTGCCTAATAAGAAGACAGCATTGTTACTCACTGTGTTAGGATAGCGAGTAAATGCCTCGCAGAACCTACCACATTTCTGCTCCCTGCTTGGAGGCAGAGTAATGTCATGCCCACTTTACATCCAGCAAGCCATAACTCATCTGTACTTCTCCCACAAGCAAGCTGCAATGGAAAACACCACGTGGCTGCAGCCACAGGAGCCAGGGCTTGCCCCCCAGCCCCATTCCATCCTGCGCTGGCTCCTCCCCCCTGGAAAGCAGCCGTGGACAAATCTTGATCACCTGGCAAGGCCACTTGAGAAGGCTGCAGAGATTTCCTTCACATCCAAGGCCAGCACCCCAAACAGCTTTGCTCTTGCCTCACAGGCCAAGTTTCACACTTGAAGCTAAAAAGCCTCCAACCTCGCAGCAGACATTTGTGAAGCCCCCTCCCTCCCAGCCCCTGGCAGAGATAGGATATGGCAGGAGCTGGAGACGCCTGCTCCTTTCATGCCTTTGGCTGCTCTCTCCCCCTTTAACACCTCAGATCACTCAACCCAAGAAGCTCCTCAGCTCTTGGAGATTTGAGGGGGATTTTTCCACTTCCACAGAGAAGCAGAATTTCACGTGCAATGCAATGTGTGTTACAGCAATGCAGCCCGAGTAAGCCACACCACAGAGACAGAGTTCCTGCCCCTCTTACCTCTCCACAGAGGATTCAGCCCTGCCTTGCTTTTGGAAAGGGCAGTCTCTGAATTGAAGCTACTGGCTTGGCTCAAAGCTCTCGAGAAGTGTTCATCCACCACTGAACCAATGTCTCCCTGGAAGTAAGTGAACAGGACACAGCGAGAGTTCAGGTACTCCATCTCGGCAGGCTGGTCTTTCTCATCCTCCTCGTGCTTGCTGGGAAGGCTCACTTCCAGAGACTCCTGCATCTTGTTGTACACAGCTAACTTCTTCTGGGATTAGAAACAAAACAAACAAGAGATGTATCAGTGATGGCATTCAGCAGAAGCTCAACATATAGTTTTCTTAACTAAAAATAACTGAATACACTGAATAACTGATTATTCATTTTGTAATTAAATTTGGATTACCTGGACACTTCACACTTGCATTTCACAAAGAAGAGAATACCAGTGCCCACTTAAGAGTCTCTATTCCTCTCACACAGATGGACCTGCTTCTCAGGCATGTTTCACAACCACAATTTATCAGCACCGGCTTTCACTCAATACTTTCAAAAGAAAGCAGACAGGCTCGAACAATTCCCTCCTGACTCCCACCTGGGGAGGATATTCCATCAATAAAGGCTACAGAGGTCAAGCCCAGCACCGTGGAAGAGTGGCCAGATAGACAGCATGTGCCTTTCACACATCCAGCTGGGCAAGCACCAGGTTTCTCTGGGCACACTCCTCCAGCTGAAAGTACAGGGCCCTCTGGCTGAAGCTGTAAAGGTGGGAGAGTTTCCTGCTTCCTGAAAAATCTTCTACTGTATTATCAAAATCCACAAAATGCATAAATTTTCACTCACTGACGACAGAATTTTTATCACAGGAAGTTATATCTAGGGGTGGTGATTGGGGGCTGGTCAGGGGTTTGAGAGCTGGGTTTTTTGGTTGGTTTGGGGTGGTTTGTTGTTGTTTTGAGGTTGGGGTGGATAGGGTTTCTTTTCCTTTTTTCTTTTTTATTTTTTTAACACCAGCTTTTGGGAAAAGGGAAAAAAATTCAAGTCATAAAAAATTAAACATGCGATCTGGGGGAAGAGGGGGATTGACAAGTCCACAAACACATGCAGAAAAATCCACCCCAAACCAAAAACACAGAGAAGCATATAAAAAACTAAAACCCTCACAAGCCATCTGTGAATGGCTATTTCAGAATATTCTCTCTCTCTCTCAAATCAAACCTAAATGTCAAAATAAATGTGTGTGAAGATCCATTTTGCATGGAACATATTTTTCAGATGTTCCACTTTACAACTGTTTTCACAGGGAAAAAACCTCTCCCCTCAACAGTCAAGCTGCGGGAATCATAGCTTTTAGCTAGCCAGCCATTTCCACAGCTGACTTTACACACAAGCACTTTCAGGAACCCAAAAACAACTACAGTCCATATGCAGAAGTATTTCATAGCATTCCTATAGAATTACAGTTTGACTTATCTTTAATGGCTCGCTTGGCAACACTCTAGCGCCATCAGAATCTCTTTAAGTTTATGGGGTTTTTTACCCTTTTTCTGAAATAGTTGTATAGAAAAAGTTAAACAACTACACAGTCTATAAAGTTTCATTTTTACAACAAATATGCTTGTACAATTTAGAAATAATCAAAAGTAATTTTCTGACCTTGTGTACCATCAATATATTTAAATTTGGTGCTTTCTAAAATTATACCATCTGATACAAACTCTCTCACTGCAATACAAAATAAATGCTCTGGGGCGAAGTCTTAATTATGAACGGTTATTTTAAAAAATAACTGTAAGAAAGAGCTATTGACAAGTGGAATTAAAACCTATTATACTTAAAGCTCACGGCAACTTAAGCAATGTATCTGACATTCCAGTGGGTTAACTGATAAATGTGAAGCAGCTCAGTGATACCATTAATTCAGATGCTGTTGCACAAACTGCAGTGAGGGACGCAGGCTATTTTATTTCAGTTGGGGATATCCAGGCAATGGCCTGGATTTCCAGTAAATCTGTGCTTCACAAAGCAAGTTATACTGTAGCTTAATTTAGCACAATATTACTTAGACTATTGGGAGAACCACTGGGATTCACTTATAAAAGTTAAAAAAAAAAAAAAAAGATACAGAAACAGCAAAACATAGTAAAACTAGAACTGCTAAAATGAAACAGTCTGAAGCTGTAAACATATTTTTGCAAATGCAGAATTTGGGGTAACCTACACTTTTTATGGAAGCGCTTCCTGCCTTCTGTAAACAAACAAACGTCTCAGGAAAGTTCTGCTCTTATTTGTTACCCAAATGCTTACTGGGATATCACTCAAACTGAGCTTCGTGGTTTTGCCTGAGTAATCACAGACCCCTGAGACCTCAGTAAGACAGAAACAGTTCTAGCAGCACTGCACATACAGGAGACACGAGCACTGGAACTCCGCAACGCATCCACCTCAGCGACTTGGCCATTCCTGAAGCTGCACCACAACTCAGATCCTCTTAAAAACGCAGGACAGGTGGCTGGGGAGGGTGCTTTTCTCATTTTTGGTTTCGCTTGGGCTTTGTTTTTTAAGTAGAGACAAAGTATGAAAGAGATCCTCTAGAGGAATCTAAACATGCCAGACCTTGAAGAGAGGCAGCAGACGTTCAGAGCTGACTGCCATCCCTACAGGTGCTTGCACTGATGCTGCAGCGATGCAAATGCAGACACACGCAGGCAATTACAGACAGACGCACACCGCTAACACAGCCCCTGGCTTGACTTGGTGATCAGGAAGGAAGTCTTCCAATGTTCCTATACAGGGACTGGAGCTCAGGAAATTAAAACTTATCTCCAGAGTCGCTTCTCTGCACAGGAATGTTCCCCCTTCCACAGCTTAAGAATCTAATTCGTTTTCCATTTCAACTCTCTTCCCTCCCCTCCAGTCCATGGGCAGTCATTACAAGATGCTCTGAGCACTTGCACCTCTCAAAAATACCAAATCTGACCTTTATTTATGTAAAAAAAAAAAAATTCTAATGCAAAAAAAAAGATTGTAGGACCAACGGAGAAGAACAAGGCCTTGTGTGTGGATTGATTATGTACAGTGCAAAGGTGTGGTTTGCAGTGAGTTATTTGCAAAGGATGAGAGTTCTAAATTAAAAGATTTTTCAAAACAGTAAGCCCGTGATCAGACACAGATCTAATTAATTTGCATTTCAGGAAGAAATTATCAGCCTGTAATTCCAAAACTCTTTAAGTAAGACACTACAGTGAGAGAGTTATTCAACAAGTTTTCCTTGTATGCATTGTATATACATCCTTCCCACTGTATACATCCTTTGACAATGTGAGGGTTTTTTCCCCCCAACTCAACCAAAATACCCTCTTTGCACATAAATTCCCTAAATTTTGTTCTGACCTTAACAGTAACCTTCTCACAGTATTTTTGACTGCAGTTGTGTGAGTGGAAAACTATGCAAGACCATCAGCTGCTAAATGAATTTGTCCCTCAATCATGGGGTGTGAGGGAACAAAAAAACCCACAAACACCAGGGTTGGTTTATGGTCACTAACCTCAGCTAGTCCAGTTTAACTTGTACTTTTTCATTTGGACACTTCTAGCATATATTTAAGCAGCCAACTGCATCTGTAAGATCTTTACAAAGAGTATTTTCTGACTAAACATGGTGTTATCTCTTGTCATGTTCAGTACTTTAATATATTCATGAAATACACCTCTCCCTTCCTTACACTAGAGACTTATATTAATCAGTCTCTGAAAAACAAAACGAAACAACCACCCAAAATCTTCTCTTGGCCAAGACACTGAATACAGAATTTAAATTCAGAATACAGAATTTAAGTGGAAAACAGGGAAATTCAGTGTCTATATCCCTTAGAAAACAGACCCTAGTTCATGGCTGAAACAGCATAATCTCTGGGTAAATTGAGCTTCACAGCCCAGGCTGAATTCAGTGTCAACCAACATTATATTATTTTTATATCATATATTCACAAACAAGCAATTCCAAAGAAAATTTAAACCTTTCACTTCAAATTGCACAACAAAAGGACACTGAAGGCCAACACTGTATCACTGCTGATACAGGAATATTAAAAAGGAAGTTTATTCTAAACAATCATTATCCTGTCTTCCTGAGTACTTTCAAACTAAGAAAACATTTAGTCCAAAAATCTCACACAAAATCCTCGCCTTGATGAGTCCTGTTATTTTCTGACATACCCTACCCAGAACCAAGCAAAACCGTTCTCACACAGTGAAATGTTGGCCACATTAAAGCCTGTGGCAAAAGTCCAACTGACTTCAAGGGTCCCGGGTCTCACCCAGAGTGTCTGGTAAAAATGTCAGAACATTCCTCTTCGCAAATCCAAAAAAATTCACTTCCAGCAGAAACCAGTTAGTAGCCAGCAAAACAACAACAAAACAAAACAACCATACTTTGAGAACAGAGAAGGTTTTACTTCAGCCAAGTTTAAATCAAAAATTCAGGCCAGCTCTTACTTTTCACATAAACTGGTTGCTTTTTCCTACAATTTATTATCTCCATACATGCCACCACACAGCATATGGTCCTTTATGCTCCCAAGCATGAAAGTCTGGTGTGCCTGTGGCCACCTGTTACAGATTTTCCATTATGAGAAAAAGAACAGGAACCAAAAATAAAGAATAACTACACTGAGGAAACACTATATGACCCTACCCTGAGAAAAAGGCTGTCATTTGACATAAGCTTCTGAGAAGGAATTCCAGCAACAAACTCGAGGCAAATCCTCAGACAGCCCTCCATTTGTGGAGCTGTCTGCCAAGCAGGCTCCTATTCATAACACAGAAAGTATTCAAGGAAGAAGACAATTCCAAGCAATCAGGGCACTGAATACTGGGCCTGAAAGATGTGTTTATGGCACTGCCCTAAAAATATGAAACGGTAACTTCCACCCACACAGATGAGCAAGGTGAGAACTTGTTTTCAACTGAGCCACTGGATTTGTGGAGGTAGAGCCTAGAGGTCTTGCTATGCTCTGCTGATGGAAGGAAATGGAGAAAAAAGAATCCATTTATACACTTTTTGCTGTACATGTAAACAGAGATGTACCCTAAAAGTTTAAAGGTTAAATTTTATGTGGCTAGAGGAGAATCAAGTAAAATTTGGTCCCAGTAAGAATGACAGAGTAAAGCAAACCAAACTTTTTAAATCAGTGATGTCTCGTGGATTGAACCAAACAAAACCAACCAACAAAACCTCACACATAGGGCAGGACCTAACCCAGGTTTGACACCCTGTGAATGTGAGAGTAGATGAGTTATATAGGTTATACAGCTTCCAGAGAAGTTAGTAGAGCATAAGCAAAGGAATAGCCCTGAGAAAGAATCTGAACTGCAAAAATTGAATGTGAAGCCATGCTCTGCTGTTACCTGCTGTTAGACACTGCAGACATAAGCAGCGGCATAAGCACTATAACAAGCTCATCCTCAAAAGCTGGGGACACATGGTGCAAAGAATTTCACTGCAAAAACAAGTTACAGTATGTGAATTGGGGTTTAGCCACAGCCAGCTGACACAGCATCAAATGTGACCTGTCCTTGTCCGCAACTCTGTCAGTTTGGAAGGAAGAGCTGAGTTAGTGACCTAAATTGCTAATGAAGACAAGGCCTTATCTGGACAAAGTCTGTCTACAGCACTGCCAGCAGAAAGTCTGACTTGAGCATATCACAACTCCTTATGCAAGACTTGATTTAGCAGCTTTGGCTTAGATGTTGGCTTGCCTCTACGTATCACGGAGAAATTCCAAAACTACCATTTACTGTAACTTCCCCTTCTAAAGGTCTTTAGCTGGTGTGTTAGTGAGCCTGGGTGAGCCCTACCTGAGCCTCAGCCCTGCAGCCTGCTGTGCCCAGCCTGTTGTGACACAAGTCATCCCCATGTGCTGGGAACACAATGGGATTCTGCTCCAATTACGTGTTCCCGAAGCCTCTCCGAATTCCGTTACACCCATTCCTCACCCAACCCACAGGAAAGCCAAAGCTCACTATTCCAGCTGCACAGCCCCTCAGCAAAGAGAGCAGCAAAGAGCATCTTAATTTTGCCACTCTGCAGGGTTTTACCCTGACGCCTGCACAGCTCCCCACCAGACACAGAAACACGTTCGTATCCTAACACCGGCACACGCTGGCTCTGTCTTTTGGCAAAGGAGTACGGAAATCCCGATTTATCTGTAAAATCAGGGCCACACCCCATTTTCATCAGTTCATTCTGGCACCACATGAGCACATATATATCTGTGTTTCGCATACTTCCCTCCAGCAAGCACCCTGGACTTGAGCAATCTCAAAGATCTAAGGTGCTAAGCCTCCGCTCCCATTAACATTCAAGAGGAATTCAGGCTTCAGTCCACTAAGAGCTTTAAAAAAGAAAAAAAAAATCCCATCTAAATTAATTTGCCAGCAAGTCCTTTCCTGGCTAAGGATGGGTGAAAGCCACATTTCCAGAAATTCTGCCTTTCTGTGCAAGGCAAAAATCAATTCCGTGCTGATTTTAAGGGCGGAAAAAATACAGACACAGAAATGCAGGAATAATTTTAGTGTGGGGAAACTTTAAAAAGGCATGATGGACCACCCCCTAAAGCTACAACGCTTCTGCACAACCCAGGTGCACACTAGTCCACCATTTAAAAGCAGTCTGAGACTTTCCATAAAAAATTAAAAAGGAGACAAGCATTTGAACCCCCTTTGTCTTGCTGCAGGCACTGCCGCTGACCCACAGAAACATGATGGGTTTGGCTCTCCAGAGATCCCAGAGCCCAGAACTTGAGCTCCACAGCTGAAGAGCTGCTTTGCTCTCTTTAAAGCAAACAAAACTGGTGTCCGAGGCATAACCAATCACACATTTGAGATAGGCTTACTACAAATACCTGTGGAGATGCACAGGCTTTAGTTAGAGTGACACACCTACATCTCCTTGCCGTGAGAAGAAAAGGAAAGCCAACAGCAGCAGAGCATGGAAGAGCCTTCTCTCTCAGAAAACAAACTGCAAGACACCAGCGTAGTACAATACCACTGAAAAATGCCTTGCTGGAGTCCTTAGATATTTTAAGGGTGTGCTCCATTTTATCATCTCCAATGCAGAGACTTATTTTTAAGGTATCCCACTAATTCATCTTCCCTCACTGTTATTTTTAAACCACAGTTTTAATTCCAGCAAAAAGGAACATTCTTTAAAACATTCATCATCCTCACAAAGAGTGCAGGAGCGTTTTACATGTTGAAGACATGTGTAAGAACCAAAAACCCGGCAACAGATTCATCTTTTTTTGTTACGTTCTCTACCAGTTGATTAGGCATCTCTAAGAGGACAATTCTGAAGGAACAGAGACTTGCAAAATGTCATTCATTACCCAAACAATAAATCTTGATGCTTGAGGAGCTCATTCTATACTTTTCTATTTACTTTTTTTTTTTTTAATTTAGAAAACATTGGATTCAGAGAAAATACACAAATCACTCTTAAGTCAGCAGCTGTTAGAAGTAGAGGGTGCAAGACTTTCTTCAGCAACAACAGCTTGGCTTTTCAAAGTCTGGCATCCGAGTAGCTTGTGAAGATCCTTCAGCTCCAAGCGTGTCAGGAAAACCAGTGCAACCAGGATTCATTAAATTAAACTGTCAATAACATGTAGGAGAGCCATGTTTAGAAAGCTTTTAGGTGTAAATGCGATATACGGCCAGCTCAAGACCTGTCTTGGCTTATCAGAGCTATCTACGTTTCTTGCCTTGCTTATCTACCTCTTCTTAAACAGCATAACCCCCAAGAACTCAGTTTGTTTAAAATAAAATTTCAAGAAACTTCAGTGTTCATTAGAACTGCCCCTAGAACATTTTATACATGGCCCTGCATTTGGAGGAAGAAATTTCATACCTATGTTTAAAAATAAAAAGCACTAGCACTTGAACGCGACACGGTCATTTAATAGATTTCCCCATACTAAGTGTTCTTCAGATCTGGAAGAGAAATACAGACCACCACTTCCAGAGTTAAATGTCAGGAAGTTCAGCAGAGTTTCAATTGCTGTTTTCTACTCCTAGGTCTCTCAGTCAGAGAATCAGGCTATTAGTTTTTATTTATTCATTTTCCCTCCAAAGCACACAGGCTGTGAACTGGACCTCCAGATACCCAATTACAAACTTCTTAAGTAAAATTATTGCACAGACAGAAGCTTTGCAAGCTCTGACCAAGATTAGAGAAGAAATAATAGCAAAGGCACTCTGCAAGAGGCAGCACTCACAAGTTTTCCAGAGCTCGAGTTTAGAGCGAACATGAGCAACCTGGACAAGTTCACTGGGGTATCACTTTTGCAAAAGGGCTCTGTCTCCCAACAAAAAAAAAAAAGAAGCAGCAACAGACGATCGGAATTTTAATGTTTTAGCCCATACTCGTGTCTCCCAGGCAAGTTGATACTAGGGGTCACTTCCCATGTACGGAGAAAACAATCCTCATGGATAATAATGATAAAACCTTATGGAATGCAGCAACAACCAAAAAATGTATTCTCAGATGACTACATTAGGGCCAAGTCAATATTAGTCCCACTTCACCCACGCACTGCATAGTCTAAAAATGCTGTCAGCCTGATAAGAATTTCCTGATTCACTTAAAAAAAAAAAAAAAAAAAAAAAGAAAAAAAAGTACATCTGATCACCAAATTCAGCTGGTGGAAACTCGCCGCAGACGATCTTCCAGGAGCGCCAGGGTGAGCGGCGGCGCGGCGCGCCCCGTCCGCGGGGAGCAGCGCGGGTCCCCGCCCGCCGGAGGTTCCGCCGGTGTGCGCGCCCGCGGACCGCACCGCGCCGCGCCGGGCTAAGGCGCTGATCCGCGCCCGCAAACGGGGCGAGCGGGGAGACCCAGCAAGGAAGGCACGACGGCGGACAGAAGGGGGAGAGGAGTAAGGAAATAACTTTTCCCCCCTGCCCCGCGCCAGCTGAGCAAGCCAACATCCAGCCACCAGATGAAAAAATTTGAGGGGAAATGCTTTTTGCTGGTTAGGAAAGGTCTTACCAGGCTCCGCTGCTCCGGGGCACCCTCAGCAGCTCCCCGCATCTCCAAATCAGGCCGGGGGCTGCGGAGCGCATCGCTGGCTGGCCGGAGCGGAGGTCTCCGCCCAGGGCAGCCAGCGATGCGCCATGCACCCGCTGAGGGAGGGCCTCCCCAAAAAACCCCCGCACCTCCCAGTCCTCCGCACCGCGGCCGCTGGCGCGACCCTGCCCTCCCCGCGGCTCACCTGCGCGCAGCCCGCCGCGGGCGCGGCCAGATAGCGGGGCGCCCCGCACGCCGCCGGGGCGGGCTGCTGCATGGCCACGTCCGAGCAGCTCATGGCCGCGGCCGCCCCGCGCCACCGCCGTCTCCCCCTTCCTCTTCTTCCTCCTTCTTCTTCTGCTGCTGCTCCCGCTCCCCGGCGCGGGGCGGCCGCGGTCGGGCGCCGCGCAGCCCCGGCTGCCAGCGCATCTTCGGCAGCCGCCGCGCCCCGCGCCCGCACTTATAGCGTGGCGTGGCTGCGCGGGGCGCCCCGGCGGCCGCGGCGGCGGCGGCGGCAGCGCCGCGGGGCGGGGACGGCACCGCGCCCCGCCCGCCCGGTCCGCGGGCGCGCAGCACCTGCCCGGCCCCGCCCGCCGCGCCGAGCGCCCCGCGGGTCGCAGCTCCGGGATGGCGGAGCGCGGCCCCCTCGTTCCCGGCTGCGAGCGGGAGGCGCTCCGGTGAGCTTTTCTGGAGCAGAGAGGGCTCGCTGGAGTAGGTGTCACCTGTATGGTCCACGCTTCGACTCCCCAGGGATTCATCCTGGAAATTCATCTGGGAGGAAGGAGGAACCTACGTGTTCCACAGGAGGATGGATGTATGTTGGATGCAGGCTGAACTAGCCCGGAGTCTCTCTTCCCTCCCCATATTTGTACCACAATGTTTAAAAAATAAAAAAAAAACAAACGAAAAAAGTGTACTTCTCAGCTTGAAAAATAGATGGAAAACTCGAATCTGGTTGTAATAACATCAGTTGTATTCAAATATTTTCCTGGCCTACCTCTGTGTGCACATTTCTGCCAGCGAGCTGCCCTGCTGCAGTGCTGTGTTTGGAGGCTTTCGATGCCATTCCTCACATGGAAAAGACTATGCCTTGTTAGCATTATCCCAGCTTATGAGCCTGGGAAGGATTTACACTTGTTTGCTCTTGTGTTCTTCTCATCAGACCTAAAGTGAATTATTTGAAGTTTCTGTTTCACAAAATTTGTTTTGAAGTTTACCTACATTTAATAGTAGCCAGAAATTGAAACCTTTGATCAAAAATTCTAAATGTATACTTTCTCCCTCTCTTTGCATATATATACACACAAACACAGATACATCCCCTTGGCCAGAACAGTTAAAGGAATACACAAGGTTAAAATAGCTCTGTCTGACCCCAGTAGGATTCACTGTTTGTAGAAAGTGTATCTATAAAACATTCAAACTGCAATACTTTTAACAAAGATCCAATTTCCTGCATACATGTTTAGCTTCTTTATTTTTCTTTTTTTTTCTTTTTTTTTTTTTTAAAGTTTTGTGCATACAGATTTTAAGGTAGCTAGATGCTTTTCAACTAGCACTCTGATAGCCTGTTCTTGTTGCATTTTGTAGATCTACGTGAATGGACCCCAGCTGAAGCACTCACCTTTGCACTCACTGCAAAGTTTCTGCAAGGGTATAATGCACTTGCAGATACCAAATGCAAGGGCTCCTGACCAGTTTCTTTGTCACAACAGAAAATCCAGGTGCTGATTGCTATCTGCAAATCTCGGTCCCTATTAATTTGAGAGACCTCTTTCCCCTCATTTCCAACTGCAGCTTGCCCAAGGCAGGACATCATCCCGCAGGGCTGAAGGCCGGCAATACCAAGCATCACCTTCTGCAGTTCGCTGTTCCTGGCCACCAGCCTGCTCCTGACTCCTGACCTGGAGGGTTTTACCGCAAGCACACGGCCAGGCTGCCTCCAGGCATTCCTCTGACCGTCCTGTCTCCTGGCACCTGGCCTCCTCTCCTCTGGATGACTGGCTGCTATCCACCCTCGCAGATCCTCCCCGGGAAGCGTGTGCTGCTCGCCGCAGAGGATTGTGAAACATGTTTCCTGGTTTAGGGAGGATGTGTTCAGCACCATTCTGTCTGAGGTAAAACGCTCTCACTTGCAGTGAGAACAAGGCCTGCTGTTAGTTTATAAAAAACGATGCCTGAAAAACCCAGAACAAAACCCTCCAATGCTTAATAACAGTAAAAAAACAAGCCTGTAAAATCACACATAGAAACAAATTCTTTCAATACCAATTGATCATTTTTAGGAGAAAATCCAATATCGGTCCTTAAAGCAGAACAGACTAAAATAGAAAATGATTTATCGTTTATTATGTTAATGTGACACATTGAAGTGGGAGTACATTAGTGATCATTTTTCACCCAAGTACATGAGGCATTTGGAAGAGATTTATAAATGCACTAACACAGAGATCACTGTTTCCACAGAATGCTGAAATGCTTTAATATTCAGTTAGCACACATTTCTTATTACCAGATCCTGACAGAATTCCTATCAGATGCCTTTGGGCATGGTAGAGTGGCACGATGCATCCTGTCAAAGAGCAGATCAGGACCATTATCAGGCAGATGTCTGACACGATGCATCATGTTACTCAGCCAAGGCACACTGCCATTGCTCAAAAGGATTTTGACATGATACAGTGTGCCAATGCTGTAGCACAAAACCAGCATGTTCCAAAAATAGGGACAAATTCACCTCTGGCATAAGTAGAAGTAACTGCAGTGACTTCATTAGATTTGCATCTGCTTATGTCAACAGTGAGTTTGGCTCGTAATGTCAAATTTATATAAAAGAGTGGTAGGTGGCTGCATTTTCAGGTATTTGTTATATTGTTTTCTACTCCCAGCATTCAAGCATCATGAGACAGCTGGGGTGAAACCGCCACCTTTCTCAGCTCCTTCCCCTCCACCCCACAAGAAGCAGCATCAGATTTCCATTTTTAACAGTGTAACAATACCTCAGAGTACTTAGAGGGCCACTCTTTTCAGAAGCTTGGGAGGTTGTGAGTTTGGGAATTTCACAAGAAATAGGAATTTACAAAAAGAGAAGAGAGAGGATCTCTGCTTTCTACCTTCATAGTATCTCTCAACAGTAGCTGCAAGTGCTAGGTGCACAACAGCAGCAAAATAAATTTTGAGTGGCAATAAGAGTAATAGTAAAAAAATGACATGAAAAAGCAACCAGGATGAAATATGAGATCTGACAAGATTTGGAGACTTCTTAAAAGGCATTGTAATTTATTGTTGTTCCCTTTCATCACTCTGGAATGAAAAGCACAGCTTGCTAATGCAGATGCATAACACTGACAAAAGAAGGGGAGGGGAACCAGCTAAGGTATGACGGGTGTGAGATCTTCTTTACAGAAGAGAAACATCCCAGCTTTCTGCCTCAGTCTGTTTCTTTAGTGAGGAAAAGGACTGATTGGTTCTCTTTTAAATAAAGTTCATTCATGTTTGCTGTGTGTTCTAGCTTCTAAAATCCACCAGGGTACAACTGATTTTTGGACTAGCTGAACTTCAGCGATGCTTAGAGTAACCAGAACGAATAAAGACCAGAAAATCCTCAGAAAGCACTCAGTAAATGCCACCATCAGACTTGGTACAGCAGCTACATGTAACATGAAGGGAAATAGGCTTGTCTGATACAGTGGAGATCTGAAGGAGAGAGGAGGAGCACAGCAACGTGGCAAAGCAATCTGCACAGACTCTTCAAGCATTCATTTACTTGTCTGCTCCCAGACGAGCTTGACTGTCACATTTAGAGGTGCTCTCACCCCTTCCACAGATCAGAAAAGTTATCTAGAGGTCTAAATCAATTCTGGAAACAGTTGCAAGCATCTCAAACCTTTTGACCAATATCAGCAAGAAGTAAGGGCCTTTCCCCCTCTTCTCACCACTATACAGTTATTCCCAAATATTTCTTTGAGGAGACAGCTCTGTCCAGTGAGCAGTCTCCCAGAGGTTACAGCCACCAAAACAACCCCTCCACTGCTGTATCCTACCCCGCCTCCTCCTTGTTTCACCCTCTGGTAGCATTCTAAAAGTATTTAAATCATTGGAAACCACACCCTAGCTAGCTGTGGCTGGTGTTTACAGGCAAATCCACTTGGCTTTGCTGTTATGGCCTGCCCAACAGCCAAAAATATAACGTGCTAGTTTTTCCTCCAGGAGACCAAATTGGATAATACACATGGCATCCCAAGGAAATACACACTAGCCATTACTTATGCCTTATGTATAAAGGAATAGGAAGGTCAAAAACAATGTTTGTTCACAACTAGGTGGGGATTCTCTGATGAGATGGACAATGATTTTTCTTTTTTCAAGAAGTCAACTTTGATGAAATAGCTTATTTTTTTGTGGAGAACAATCAATCTTGAAAAAAAGCAGTCTGTAAAGCAAGTAAAATTTCTGGTGAAATCTGCCATCACACAAATTTCTAAAGATTTTACACCAAACTGCATTGTACTGGGTAGCCCAGCAGGTTCCTTTAAAACTGCAGTGCTCTCATCACTGAGATCTACACTTACAGCAGATCCACTGCAAATCCCAGAAGAGCAGGAGGCAACAGAGGGCTCAGAAACTCCTGGGTTGAGCTCTGTCTTTGCTCATTCGCCAAGGAAGAAGCACAAGTTGTAGACACTTGCTTTCATTTCTGAAGGAAAGGAAGGGAAACAGCCTGCCTCAAACACTTGAGGATGAGAGTTACCTCCATTCTGGAGGACAAAGCTTCTCTCTGTACATCCTTATATTAATCCAATTTGAAACGAAACAGAAATTGAAGGGTTGAGTGTTTAAAGCAAAGTGTTCCATTCATGCAATGCCATTTTAATTCATACAGCACCTTGTGAATACAGGAAACATTTTCCTCTTACCTGTAGCCATGCACCTTCACCACCAAGGTTTTGACCCCACTGGAATGGGAGGCAGCAGCTCAGGTGTGGCAAATACATTACCCTGAGAGTTTAGGATCTCTTGATTCAAAAAGCAGCACACCACTGGCCAAAGTTATGAACTTGAGATGCACTGTAATCTCTCCACAGAATGTGAGGATCTGGACACCTCTCTGGTCATCTCCTTCATATTTTGTAACCAAACCAAAGCTGCAGTGCCAATTACAGCAAATATCTTTCTTCAAACCACTAACAGCTTTCACATTTCATGCCTGTAATCTTCAGCAAATAGATCAAGGACTGTTATTCATTTTAATGCCTGGATGTATTATATTTATTCTTGTTATAATATGTTCTGTTACCACAGAAAATGTTTGGCTCCCAAAGAAAAAGAGGGAATTGTGTCAAAAGTCCAAATTCTTCCTTAAAATGCAAACATTTTTAATGGCTTTAATGGAAGATATGTATTGGAATCCCAGGGCACAATCTGGCACTAAAATCCTCCATCTAAACTGGAATTTTTCACCATGTCTTTTTCATAATCTATTATTAAGCATATTTCCATCTCAGCAGCTGAAATCTGGGGCCCTATTGCATCTGAGAGGGAAGTGCAAAGCAGCTGGAAAGTAACTAAAGGAGAAGCAGAAAACTGATTGAAACCCTCATATGCTGCATGATGCTGCTCTCCTCCTCCATCCTTCTCCTCATAGGAAAAAGAAAAAAGCACATTGGGGTGATCCCAAAAGTTCTAGCTGGGGCAGTAGCAGCCTCTGACCCAGTGCAGGGCAGCTTCAGTGCTGTTCACAGTCACCCCAAGGGTTTCTTTGCTCCCTGCCTGGCCACAGATTGAGCACAGACTCACTCCATCCCTGCTTTCCTGATGAATCTCTCAGGCTGCAGCAAAGGTGAATGTGGAGTGATTGAGGATGAAGCCCAGCAGCTCCTGGCTGCTGAAAAGACTGGAGGAACTGGTTTTCCTGCTCTGGAGCCCTGGTCACCAGTTCATGGGCACTGACTTATGCCTGGCTGTGGCATCAGTCCTGTTGTCTGTGTAACCACTCACAGAATATCCCAGCAAATCCTCCCGGGTTTGGCACAGCCCCTGTAACTGGGGACTGATGCATATGGACACCTTTCTGATGAATTAGCCAGAAGATGATACAGAATGTCTGCCAGTTTTATGCATATGTGTCTAAATGGTTAGCAGGACAGAGACACCAATACAAACCAAGACTAATGTAGTGAAATAACAATCCCTTTGATCTTGGACTAATTCTTAGTTTGAAAAAAAAAACCTCACAGTCTTAAAGTCTTGCTCCCCTCTGTTCAAACAATGCTTAAGTGTCCTACAGCCATTCCTGCTGGCACAGCTAACATCCCTGCCCCTGTCTTGCATTCCAACTTGGCAATCTTCAGGAGGAGTGATTTTGCATTCCTGCTTTACTCTCAGACCAATATCACACTCCAAAAGTTTGTCACCAAACATTGAAAGTCCATCCTTCCCACGTAACTTCTCATGAAACAAGGGATTTCCAGCACTGTGTCCAGTGGAGCTGCATTCACCTTACTTCCTCCTTCCCCCTTTGCTTGACATAAGTGGTTTCAATGTTTCAGCTAATAACACTCCTTATGGTTTATTGGGTGTGAGTAGTGACTATAGGAATGTTTGATGAACACTGGTTTGCAGAAACAGGGCAGTGTGAACCCTTTCTTTGGCTTACTGGACAGAAAGCATTTACTACAAGGAACACTGCCATGTTTTTAATACCACATACCATTTCCGAACTTTAAATAAATATATGTTAAATGGAAGTGAAAAGCTGTTTTTCTGCAGTTTCATAAATGCCTTTAAAAATTTAACAATTGCTTGGTGGTTTTTGGGGTGTGGTTTTTTTTACTCTTTTTGCCAAGAGTGTGTATTAGAGTAATAATATAATATCCTTCTATTCCAGATTATTATAATAATTGAGACTGTCAGCATTTCCCAGTTTCTTTTCATATTGCTCTTGTGATTTTGTTATCATAGGCTTTTCATTAGCTTTGCTTTGCTCATCAAAAGAACTTGTGTGTTTGGTGAAGGAAAAGGCCAGAAAAATACTTCTAGAGTATTACCCATCTCTTGGTAAATAAAATATAGCCATCAGTAACACTTAGCCAGCTCTTCTCTTTTCTCTGTGACATTGTTTCTTTCCCATCACAGTGGGAAAGCAAGTAATTCATTCCTAGGTGAAATAGGATGTGGCATAGTAAAATGTGTAAAATATTTATACATGATTGCACTAATTCTCACAATGACCATGGTGAGCTGTCACCACTTTTTCTCTTAGAGCTGGAGATACAGAAGCCGTGGGCTTAATTAGCTCAAATCATGGCCAGAATTTTTTGTTATTCAGGCATGGGCTTCAGTCATGCAACTTGTTTAGCTTCTTGTAGGGAGCAAGATTCATTGTCATGATTATTTCCTACTCTATGGGTACCTCTGTGCTTAGGATGTGATTGCCTTAACAAGAAAAAAAAGAGGTCTTTAAGTGAGCAAAACCAGCATCCTGAAACTGGAAAAATGAACTTAGAAGGAAGGTATTGCTCACGATGATGATTTGTCACTTCCCAGAAAGCCAGAGGAGGTGGGAAATGCAGGAGAATTTTGCTTGCACAAAAGCCAGTGCACACTATAAAACAGAGGTAATATTCCAAAAGTCAGGGATAAGAGAGCTGAAGATTGAGCTCCATCTTCTTTTTCCATAATGGAATTTTCTCAGCAGTTAAACAGCCCTTGCCTCTATACACACACACATTAACATCTAGAGGAAACGCTGTGCCCATCTTAAAAGTAAAGACAACGGTGTTCTGGAGGAGATGGGACCAATGCAACACTACTCAGTGTTTTACTTTGTTAGTGTAAACTTTAGTAGAAGAAAAAATATATATTAAACACTTTCTTCTAAACTCATCTTTCATATTTCAAAGTGAGACAGAGAATTATCACCTCTGGAAAGGTACGTTAGAGCCAAAAAAACAAACAGGCTAAGAGGTCTGGAATAGCCCTTGTAGCTCAGCATAAATAAAATATGTATCAGTACCAGAGTTCACATAAATACCATCAGTTTTTGGTGAGTTTGAGGGTTTGGGTTTGTTTTTTAAGCTTGCAGCAATAGAGAAATAGGAAGTGGTTAACACTAAAAATAAACCCAGGCATTTGAATGGCACACTATAGTTTATTTTAGAGGCATCTTTTCAATTTTGGTAGAGCTTACTGGGGAGTCTCTTTGCAGCCTCAGTTCCCTTAGTTTAAAGAAGAACTAACTGCCTTCCAAATGAGAGAAGGCTGCACCACTGGTGAATCATAGCATGGTTTGGGTTGGAGGAGACTTTGAAGATCTTCTATTCCCACCCCTCAGTCATGGGAGGGACACTCCCTCTAGACCAGGCTGCTCAAGGCCCCATCCAGCCTGGCCTTGAACATTGCCATGCTCTTTTACTGGAAGCAGCTTATTCTTTGCAGACCTCTCCCAGAGATACCCAGCACCAACTTTTTTGCTTCCTATTTCCCACCATCCCAGCCCAAACAAGTGAGCAGTAAAGAGAAGTTGCTCACCTGTTCTTGAAATTCTTGCAGAGAAGAGCCATGTGAGAAGGTTACACAGGAAGCAGTGGAGGAGAATTTCCTCTCCCAGGACAGGGAGCACAGCAACACCCATTCCAACATCATTTTCCTTGGAAGGAGAATAGCAGCCTGTTTGTCTCCTCTGTCGTTACACCTAAACCCTGGGGTCCAAGTGTGCTGCTGCAAGTCCTGGCTAGAGGTGGCAAAGTCCTTTCACTCTAACTAAAGGCAGCTATTTCTTCCATCAATGGCATCTGCATATTCCCAATCAGGGAATGCTTTAATAAGCTGCTGCATCTGAGAAAGGTGGGCTGCAGGGTCCTAATTAAATAGCAACTGACATATTGCTTTTCAAACTAAACATCCAGCTGGGATGCTCAGTGTGGCACACTTGGTTTGTAAACAACAGCACAGAGCACTCCACAGAGCAGCCCTGTGCACTTTCTGCCATGAAACACTGCAGAGGCTCCCTGCGCCCTTGTAACAAATGATCTAATGATTCTCAGGAGGAGGAAACAAGGCTGATTTGTAGCTCTCTTCAAGAGGCTGAGCCAGTTAAGCAAGACTTCTTAATTGCCTGTCCTTTATTATTTAATGCATTTAGGGCCAGATCCCAAAAAGGTATTGAGGTATCCAAGGCAGGCAGAAGTCAGCTGCAATTACAAACAGTGATACTAAAAACTTCTGCTCAGCTGCTGCCCAGCTCAGAAGGCTCTTAAACCTAAATAGGTGTCTATTTCAATTTTAAAGTTCTCCAGGTGCTCAGCATTCAGCTCCTCCACATGCCAAGAAACATTTCATTCCTGACAGTGCTGAGGAAGCTCGTGCCAGCCCAGTGCTGAACCTCTTGAGAGCCAGGAGAAGCCCAAGAGGTTTCAGTCCCAATGAACGTCCACCTGGTGGACAGAAAGCACCAGAAAGCTGACCTGTGTCTCTTGAATGGGTTATAAATAATGTCAACCTAACTATAAGTTAAATTGTGGCCAGTAGACAGGCTCAAAGACATGTCACAGATCCAGCAGGTACATGAAGAAAAGCAAAGCAGCAGAGAGGCAATCTCAGTGTTCTCAGAAATATTCAGAGCCGCAACTTATGAGGAACAAATGAGCCAGGTACCTCACCTACAGCAAGGCAAGAAACATGCTTTTAAAACACTGCAGCTTCTCTCTTCAGACTGAACTGTGAGAATATTGATTCTTTAATGAGTTGCACTGAAGTCAGACTACATTTGAAGTTCATTGGCTGTGGGGTCTGAAAACAGTGGGGCAGCCCCTGTAGCCTTGGCCCACTCAGGCTCCTGCCAGGAACACAGAGAGAGAGAGAGAGAAGAATGAGAGCAGGAGCACTTTGTCCCCTCTTCTCACATATCCTATCAGTGGTTCTATACACAGATCATTTGAAAAACCTCGCTTTCCCAAAGAATGGCATTCGTGCCATGCAATTTAGAAATCACCATTTTGAAAAAAAAGTTTGTTGTTCTCTTTTGTTGCACATAATCTTGTCCTTTTTGGTATCTGCTCGAGAGGGATGCAGCTCACTCAGTAGAGCCATTGGGACTGTGTTCCATGTACAACAACAGCTAATAAGATTTATTGCCATATTTTCTTGCTTTGCTGTAAATTCAGGTACTGCGCTAATGGAACAATGAGAGAGACCCTTGACTTGGTAAATACAGAGTCAGAAGGAAAAAAGGCTTATGTAAGAGCCTATAAAAACAAGATGGTTCAGAACTCAAGCAGCTGCTCTATTCTTGATTCCTTTCATTGTGCCTCAGGATGGACAGACGTCAGCCAGCCAGATCTCTTACATGCATTATTGTATGCTGTGAAGTTTGGGCATAACAGAAACAATGGCAAAGATGAAATGGTAATGCTAACTTTTCTGTTCATCTTCTGACACACTTTAAATCACTTCATGTGGCATTGCACTCCTAGGAGATTTGATTACTTTTAAAATGAATATTGTGTAAGGAAAAAATTGTCCCTTAGGCCTGTTGCAGTATTTATAAAGGTAATTTCTCTGTTCTCAGAATATTTAACCTTGGCAAAGATACTCCCCTTGTTGTGAATAGCATCTATAGAGCTAAAAAATACAAAAAAAATCATTCTTAGGGTCCAGGAGTCATTATGTTCTATGTTCCACCTGTTGTCATGGCCAGTGCCTGGAGATGACTCCAGGACAATGGAAGTGCTAATGCTCCATACTGAAAACTGCTTGGAAGCAAAGCCTATCTGGCATGAGGTTTCTGCCTCCTCAGAAGGGGAGAGCTCCCATAGCTCCAGAGTGAAGGGGACATAAATTCTCTACAGAAGACAAAACTTTCTGCAGATAAGAAGGTGAAAGGCTGCACCAAAGTCCTTGCAAATGTCAATAATGATTCCCTCAGATATGAGAAATTGTTTTCTCAAAAACATTCACAGAGACAAGTATAGCTATATTAGTAATTCAACCAACTCTTTCCCTCCCCACCTTTACCTCTTTAAAGGGAATAAAAACATCACAATGCACAGCTGAAAATTTCTCAGACATTATTGTCTTTTTTATATTTCTGTATACAAGGAATAGAAATGGAGTTCTATGAATACTAGTACTAACTTGAGTAATTTATATTTTTAATGTGCTAAAGAGAATGAATTTGTTGCATTCATTCATGGCTTCCTCTCAAAAAATTAAGAAAGCTGAGTGCACATAATGAATTTTAAATTAGCCAAATCAAGAAGTTAATCCATTGCATTTAGCTAAGCACCGACACACACCAACACATCACTTACCAATTGTCTCACTATTTATTTGGCTTTTGAAATGTCCAAATGACAGCTTGAGTAGAGTTTTACTGACTTTCTCTGTTTAAAGTACTCTTTAAACATTGTTAGAATTAAAATTTGTTGAGAACAGTGAGCATTTTTCATAGAGAATTGCCAGGTAGGAAACTATGAAGCTTCTGGGTAGAGAGTCCCATTTCAGAGGAAGTTCCTTGCTCTAGCAAGAGTACGAAACATCCCAAGAGGAAAATGTCTTGTCCATCAATTTTTAAGAGAAGTGCATGGTTGGGGATGCTGCTCTACTCATTCTGCAGAGCATCAGGGACAGCACAGCTCTCTGGGTAAGTAATTAGCCTGATGTGGGTACTTGAAGGAGAAAACACACACAGCAGGACACAGTGCTCAGAGGCCATCAAAGCAGGACTCACCACCACACTCCAGTTACACTGTGGTTACTGCCCTTGTGTTAAACAGCTGAAGTGAGTGATCACTGTGCTGGCTGGGATTCAGAAACATGGATCAGTTCAGTCAGACAGCACCAGTGAAAAGAGGCTCCAGGGGCATCAACAGTGCAACCTTTCCATGCTGACATGAGGGGAGGATGTGAAATGCAGCAGGATTCCCATTTCTGGCAGTCCAACACTTTGGTTTGGTACTGCACTTTTGGATGGTTTTGATTAGATGGTCTCAAAACAATGTGACATTTTCAAGAAGGTATTGTAATTTTTCACTTGTTCTCTGACCCATGTTTAATTCCATGGATTATGGTAGCCAGCGTGATGAGGGGCCTGGGATGCTCTGAATTATTCATCATAAATAAAATTGATATAGAGCTGTCTGTTAATCATGCTAATTCAAGCTTTCACCTCTCTGTTTCACAGGACTCCTATTTTTAAATACAGCTCAGGTACACTGTGCAATTACATATGCCAGTTGTGCATCTCCTAGACAGCAAATCTTATTGAATAAAAAGTAAAAAGATTCATTTCAGTCTCTCAGGAATCTTTGCTGGTGTGATGTCTTCTAAAACAAATGGAGAATTTTAAACTTTTATTTTTAAGATTGAGCCTATCTGAATTTTTTGTTAGAATTCTGAGGGCTTCTGAGCCTTTGGGTTCATTCTGGTTTGAGCTTTATTTGGGTTGGATCATTTGGAAAACACTGCTCTGATGTTTCCCCAATAACTGTCAGAACAATATTTCATTTGAATTTTAAATGAAAAGTAAGGAATGTAAAAAAAAAAAAAAAATCATGTTACTCAAAGAATAGATGTGCAAATCCAGCAAATATTGTGTGATTTAAAACAACAATAAAATTTTTTGGTAAAATTTGTTAGAAGCAAATTTTCTTTTCCTAATGTTTGAGGTTCATATTTGGCATTAGACAATCAGGGTCTTTGGTAAATATATGGGAATGTATTTGCTTGAATTATTTCTAAATAAATATATTTCTAAACCAAGGGTTGAGCTATAAAAGTCCCTTTTGCATAACATGCAAGATAAGCTTAGCTTTTTCTGAATCTCCTGATTTCAAAAATAGAACTAAACTCACCAGTGGATTTCTCCAAGAAATCCTGGAATACACTGAACCTTTGAAAGTGGCATTTTGGAACAGCAGCATGGAAATGCAGGCCAGGCTCAAGGCAGGAATGAATTAATACAGTAGCACATGGAAAACTGCAGGATCAGAGAGGTGATACATTCACTTTATGAGATCAACCAGCAGTTTCTTACTACCTCCACCTTCAGGATGAGGTTTTGATTTGAAATCCCTCTTAGTGAACACCACAGAGCATCACTGACTAGAGAAGTCTTTTACTCTAGCAAGGTGGTAAGCAGACACCTTGCTAGAAAAAAAGCAGCCCAACTCTGGCTCAGCCAGCAGGTTGGAAAAAGAACATAATGCCTGTAGGGACACTTGCTGGTTTTCGTGGGACAAACTTCATAATCCTGAGGATCATGGGACAATTCATTAGTGAACCAACCTGCATTTAGCATGGTTTTCAAAAAAAGCAAACAAGGAGCTTTAATAAAAGGGCCATTTTTGTTTCTTGAAGAGGAAATATAAATACTGTGCACGCCAATTCCTGTTTCTAGACCACAGTCATGCAACCTGCTGCTTAAATTAATAATACTCTGAAAGATAAACATGCATTAAAAAATGAATTAACATCCAGGCTGAAAAATTTTAATAAAATTAGATCTTAAATAGATAAAGGGCAAGACTTCCAAAACCAATGAAATTAAATTGCTTTTATATTTCCTTTTTCATCCTATACCCTTACCTCAATAATTTCCTTATAATTCCATCAGCAGTTTTGTATTGTTCTTCAAAGTAAATCTTTCATAACTCAGGCTAGCCATGAATAATTTTGTTTCTAGAATGAAAACCCAAAACCTGGGCTATTTGAAGTGGGTTATATGACCACTGTTCCTCAAGGGAAATAGAAATACCACTCCTCGTTCTGGTCCAGAGTCATACTGAATATGCCTTTCCATGCTTGGTGAGAGGAAGTTGCTCATCATGGGAGGAGAAATTCAGATGGTGACCTTAAACCCTAGAATTCAGCAGAGCTGTGGAGTAATTGATCCTGACTCCTCAGTCTCCCAAGGCAAAACTGCATTTTTCTGGGAGCACAGAAACTACAAGAAACACAGAAAGGGGAACTACTAAAGTATTTCCCTCTGAACAACTACAGGAAACACCTGAAAATTGTCTGATTTCAATATTGATAAGACAGCCTGAATTGCAGGAGGAGGCAGAATTCAAAAATGAGTCTGTGCCTTCTTTGACATAGGTAAATAAAGTCAACTTTGGTTGAAATAGATCAACTGGAATAGATCAACTTTTTCAACTTTGGTTGAAATAGATCTGAATTCCTGATGGATCCCATCAAATGTGATCATAAAAAAAGTCTCTTAAATATTGAAACTATGAGTAAGTTTTATTGTACATTGCAATAATTTTTTTTTTAAGGGGACACCTCTAGAACCACACTGGGCCTTTATCAGTTGTCAGTAACATTCATGCAAGATTAAGAAAGCCTACTGAGGATAAAAGCAGGTGCTGAGGAAAATATCTTATCTGATTAAAAGTGAGTGATAAGGGCATACCAAATTGCTGGGGAGTAGTTGCCACAGGACAGTCAGTGATATGATATCAATCAGGGGTGCAGCAGAGAAATCCACAGTGATGACTTAGTGATGGAAAGCCCAGGGAAAACACCAAGTCTCTGCTAGGCATCAATAACGTGGATTTATAAGTACAACATGAAATGCAAACTATCCAAGTTAGCTGAATTTTATTCAGTCATGCCTTCTGTCTATTTATCTACTTTTATTTTAAGCATATTCATCTATCATTTTCATATTCATTCTGTAACTAGGAGCAAGGCTTCCTTTGAATGATGATTTCATTAGGAAATGTTCTGCCAGATAGTGAGGCTTCCAGAGTTATGTACTACATTAATTCTGTCACTTCTTTTACCTTCTATTTTTATTTCACACAAATTATGAAAAAAAAAAACAACCCCTACACACTGATAAGGAGAGGATGCTATTTTCATGTATTTGACATAATTTAGATGAAAGTTGAACATTCAAATAATACAGAGTTCACAAAGTAGGACTGCTTACCACACTAACTGAATGAGGCTGTAGCTTATCAGAAAATTATTACAAAAGACAAGATTCACATTATTTAAAGTCAGAGCCAAGTCAGTCCTCACTACCTTGAGGAGTTCTTGGAAAAGTCAACTCTTTCAAAATACCCTTTGGTGCAAGCTCTACGTGCTCCTTACCACACTCCAGTCATTCCTGCAGTTATACTAAACAGCTCTCTCCATACGAGAAAAACTATGAGAGAAAGCTTGTGATAAATCATGGAGTCACCAGAAAACTATGTAATAGCAACAAACTCAGTGTATCTGCCCTGGTGCATCTGCCCCTCCCATCTGAAAGGGGATGGAAGAGGACACACTCAGTACAAGCACTGTGCACTCAAAACATGCTGGAGCATCTACGTTGCCCCAGCATGAAGAGGCACTTGCTGTCCAAAACCAAAAGTGAATTAGAGCTACTTCTATCTCTATTCCAACAAAGAAATTCTGCCAGTTCAGTCAGAGCAAGAATATCTGGATAATTTTCATGTAGGGACCATTTGGACCTTGCCAACAGAGCCTGTGGAATAAAATGTAGTGCATTTACCTGTTTCTTCCTGCACTCTAGCCTTTTGCCCTGGGGAAAAGGCATAGTGTGGGAGGGAACAGAGGGACAATTCATCACATTTCTCAATCCTTTTAGCCTCTCACCAGCATCATCTGCTGTCACAAGTCTCCTCCAGAGGAGAGGGTTCTGACCACCAGGAAAAAGCACCAACCACCATCCATCAGGATACCACAGTGCTGAGCTAAACCCAGCTGTCCAAAAGAAATATTTCACATTCCTGCATCAAGGACACTGAAGGCAACTCTATACAAAAAAATGATTGGTCTTATTAGGAAGCTTGCTTTTAAATGTTATTACCTATGTTATATTAGCTCCAATTTGAAGTAGGAAACAGAGATGATGGAGTAAGTAAAATTTGCTGAAAACAGGTAAAGCATTTGTGGTGTTCCTAGTAGGAGCCTGGATAACTTGAGTACTCCTCACCCAGGCTCACACTTTGGGCTGTGCTAGAGACTTCTCATCTCTGCAAGTACAAAGTGATTATTTTGTTCTAAACACACAAGGTATTGAGACATTAAACACAGGGAACTGCATCACCCCCTCTGCAACTCTTCATCAGCCTCTGCATCATCCCTGGACAACTGACAGACTCAACTCAAACTCAGTCCCAAATGAGTGACATTTTCAGTTCAATAGGTAGGATTTTGTTGATGACACAGTACAAGATTTTGACCCTGCAATACATGGAAGCCCTTTCATTATATTAAAATGTGAAGTTTTAATGGGCCACAGAGGCTCTTTCTGACTTTGTGCCATGAAATCTCCAGGGAGGTTTCACCCTGCTAACCCTGATATGTTCCTTCTGTTGATATATGGGCATGGACTAGGACCCAGTAAGCTGTGGAGAACCCCAGTGAATAGCCTGACATCAACAAAGGGTTCAGAAAGCCTCTGGAGGAATTACTGCACCCTCCTCACCTGCTTAAGCACTGCAGGAACAGGTCCAAGCCATTTGTTTTCCTCCTGCTCTGTTAAATCAAGGTTTGTTGCTATCTAGGAACAGCTTTTAGATTCTTCTGCTCTTCCCTCTCTGAATCCAGGCCACTGATCAAACATGGAAAGTGAAAAGTAACCTCAGAAATCATCATTCAATGAACTTGCAGAAACAGAACTTGTATTTCTTTATATTTTTTGTGTTCTCTGGCCAAAAAAAAAAATTATTATAAGACTATAACCATAAATAATAAATGTATAAGAAATAATTATATCATAAGTTCAAATCAGCATCTGATGTGTCTTCTCATTTTTTAGGGTATTACATTGAGTACAATATGAAAAACAAAGTCTTTGAAACAGTCAGACACCTCATTAATAAGAATGTTGAGTCAAGCCTTACTGACCAAGCACTGATAGAGGAAAAAACCTATTAAAATCAGAAAAAAACCTATTAAAATCCTTGTACAGCACTCCAATGGAGATAAGCCAGCAATCACAAACAGTTCTCATCAGAAGATTTTTGCTGGTGGAAAAGTTGTTTAGAGGTTGGCACTAGTATTTATTTAGTGAGGCAGAGGTCAGGTAAAGGTAAACACTGAGGTGTGAGAATGAGAGATGGAACTTCCATCTTTTTTATTCCAATCATGTGAGAATACTCGGATAAAGTCCTCAGCACAGATGGGAACACATCAGCATGCTGATGGTAAATGACAGAGAGAGTCAAAAAGGGGGAAAGAAAAGCCAGTGAGAAATACAAAGCAAGGCAGGTGAGACAGGGCCCAGCTAAGCCCTGACTGAGCCAAACCCTTCCAGGCAGTTTGAAGGGGGTCAGTGGTGGCTCTTTTAAGTCATTCCTCAGAATGAAAGCAACCTTCTGGTTAAAAAGACTGCAGGTTTTAAATTTAGTCATTGCAAGACAGAAAAATGAGTAACAGCGCTCTTATACCTCCATAAAATGGTACAAAAGAATACCCTGCCAAAAACCAGTGCCATGTGGAAGAGTCCTGACCATTAGAAACACTAAATTTGCAGAGCTCCATAAGAAAATTTTAGAAATGTCAAATGTTTAAAACCAGGACAGCTGATGTGAGGTTCTTTAAACAGCTTCAGTACAAGAGATTGCAGTCTTGACTCCCTTCAGAGGAGGGGAGAAATGGTTTCTTGTAGGATGTAGCTACTCACATCCTATGGTAGGTGGCTAAAATAGATTTGATATAATTGAACACTGCTGGGATATGAAGATACAGGTATGAATAGAAAATGCCAAACTTCTATAAATTTCAAAATAAACCCTCTTTCATTCAAAGTACTCAACCTTAGCACAGGTGGAAAAAAAAAAAAGCCTGAAACTTTCATTCAATACAGCATTTGTTTAAGAACAAAAAAAGGCACAAAATTGATGCAGGTCTACAGATTGCTGCATTAAGTCTGCTATACACAACCCACGCACAATAACATAAGGGTAATGTAAAAACATGCATTAGGGATGAAGATCCCTCTCTCCCCCTATGAAAGGATGAGCTGAGAGTCGATGGTGGGTGTGTACTGCTAGCAAAGCAAACACTTCACTATCTGTGGGTGAACATTTCATGCATGCTCTTTATTATTAAGCCCACTGAAAACTTGAAGCTGCTTTCCTGAAGGAGCTGTTGTGTAACTCTGACATCTGGGGTTTTCAGTTGCTGCCTGTTTGAACTGGTTATGGAGCACATTAAACCCAGAAGGCCCCATTTCAGCTGTTTACAAACCTTCCTCTCTCCTCCAGCAGCCCATCTTTTTCAGCAGGCTCCAGCTCAGTGCTGGGACTGAAGGCTCAGGCCTGGCTTTGTGAGATAAGCCACACCATGGACTGCAGCAGAAAGCAGACCTTGTTTAAAACATCACATTTTGAAGAGTCCAGCAGAACCAGGACTGTTTTTCTCAGAAGTTTAATGCTCTGCTATAGCTTTGGATCCACCCAAACAAGCTGTTCTGACTGTAAAAATGATCTTTGATTCCACATATATCTGTAACTATGTAAGTCCATAACTTACATAACTTGCCTGGTTACATACACCATTCATTCTTTTTTTTGTGCTTCATTATTATAGCCAGGAACCAGGCAGCAGGTCCATGCATATCATGCCAATAGCTCTACTAAAAAATTCAAATGAATAAATCAAAACAAATCAAACCCTCTTTTCTGTTCACAGCTCATAAACACACTTTGAATTTGTTGCTCAAAATAGCTGTGCATTTATCTGTGCATTTATCACATGCACACAAGGTGCTTACGACAACCCCATGCAAATATCAGAGCTTCAGAATTCCTGTGAGTGGAACAGGCAGTCACAAAAGAGTTTTGGGAGCTGAGACTGTAGGGATTCAAAAAGCAGCTGGATAAGTTTGTGAAGGAAAACCACCACAAGTTTCTATTAAACCCAACTACTTTGGGATCTTTGAGTTCCAAATCACTGAAACCTTTGGAAAAGTGCTGGAAAAGTAGTAGCATTATAGGTGCTCCCTCTGCTTATCACCTACCCTAAGTAGCAGGGTGAGCATTGGAAAGAGGTGACTGGATGAAGTCCATGACTGGCCATACCTTTATCTGGCCCACTCTGCCTTTCTTGTGTTACAGTGTCTTACGACAGAGAAGTATCACTCTGCTTTTCTTATTTTTCCTGTTTTCAGATATCTGCTACACTAAAAAGTCAAACTATTGACATATATTTATCGTAGAAATTCCCTTTCATAAAATACTCAAAAAGCTTGCTTATCTCAGGGTAACCGTGGTATTTTAACTGATTTTTTTCCATTCCAGCCTTACCATGAGAGTTTGTGATAACAAAGAGTATCAATAGGCTCAAAAAGCAGCTGCACGTAATGATGGAAAACAGGTCCATAAATGGATAATAAGAGGAATAGACAGGAATGTTCCCTTGATATCCTTAAACCCAAAAGTTTTGACTCTGGGACTTCAGGAAGGAAATGAATCGCAGGATGTGAGCAGACATGTCAAAAGCTATGTCACACTTTATGTTTAAAACCTTCATGGCAGTGTTAGTTGTTCCTTCTGATGAGGTCTACAAGACTCCATGAAGTGTACAGTGAGAACCCAAAGCGGATAATACAACGGATTAGTCAAGAGAAAGGAGGAATAAAAACTTACTATATAAAACATCTCTATTCTTTACAAAATTAAAAACTATAGATTTTATATTTCTAAAAAAAAGTTAATACCTATGAACAACTGCCAATGTATAATCATCTCATTAACCAAGACTTAACACTAGCCATCCTACAGACAGGAAATTATGGAAATAATTGCATAGAAATTTATGAGCACATGGATAACACTGTGGTTTTCACAGCAATGACAGGCACTTGGACCTGAGACTTCATCTACCCTAAACAAAAAGGCTTGACTGCAGCTTAAGTAACTCTGCCCAAACTGATGTAAGTAGGTCAGGTGGTAAGAGCTGTGTAGCTGCAGTGGCATGGATCTCAGCTGGAGAGGAACCAAACCTCCCTGGCAGCTGCACTAGGTTCTGTGCAGTAGCAGCTATTTTCTTAGAGGGACCCAGCAATTAGTCAAAAGCTAATTTGGGAAAAGCTACGTGAGCAGCAGCAACATCATGGAATAGCAGAGTGGTGTTTGGTACTGTGCCACTCCTTACTTTCCTGCTACTGGCGAAGAGGACACTTGGAACCAAACAACTCTGCCAGACGGAAAACTTTAGGCCTACAAACACATTTATGGATAAGGAAGATGAATTAAAATTTACCTGCAGATTTAAGAATTGTTATAGCTCCCAATGAAGTGCAGAATATTTTGAGTCATTAACCATTAATTGTCCAGTCTCTCACAGTTTCTGCTTTGCCCATCAGCTCATCTCTGCAACTGTACTGAACCTGACTCTGATTTCACTTCTGTCTCTTTGAAGCAATGGAGCTATTCCAGCAGAGAGTCAGAGCAAATTCAGAATCGTGTGCTTCTCACCGTAGTGCCTACATGCTGACAGGATGTTATGAAACCACAAAACCATTCCAAAATGGCACACAACACATTTCTTGGTCTATGAAAGATGCTCTACAATAAGCTAATTGTTGATAAAAGCCTCTATCATGTTGCTAATTTTATCAGTAGAAAAGCTACTGAGAAGAATGACAATCCTGACAGGTAGATTCTTGAGTGATGTGAAGTACTGAAGCATGTACAGGATGCTGTGCTTTTATTACCTAAGCACTAATGGCAATTTCAGAAGAGGGATTCAGGTAAAGTGGCACATAAGAGGAGATCAGTCAGAAAAGTAATAAGTCATAAGTCAGGCTAGTGACTAACACTGGCAGGAATATAACCAGACAGCTGGCTGTGGTTTTAAAGAAGTTAGGTAGTATATTTACTGCATAAAACAAAAGATATTAAAGGATTTGGTGGAACAAAAAGCATTTAAATCCACAAGATCAAAGTCTATCATGTTATCACTATCTGTTTTACAGAACCCAGGAGATGTGAGGAGTCTTCTAAAAAGTCAAGCAGAACATCAACAGCAGATTCAAGATTAGTTCAGGCATCTTGCTTCCCTGTGGTGTGTGTGTGTGCCTTACTTAGCTGATGACAGTGATAGGAGCTGTCCTTTGTGGGGAAGGGAGCACAATTTTCTACCTTGCCTGACATATCACAGGGTATGTTTTCATACAGCAGATCATGACCTAGTCAATGATAACCTAATCATAAGAAAACATTTCTTTAAAGAAATGAAATGTTCCCTTCAACAACAGAATTCCTCATCAAAATGCAACTGGTTCCCTATAGCTGGAACAAGTCCTGCAAAGTGCTGGATCCAGTCAGCCTATAAACACACTGTATAAGCACACCTCTATTTTTGCCTTTGGGAAACACAATTAAATTTTTCTCAGTCATTTCACAGCTGATTTTTTCAATGCACAAGAACTCAGCTGTCTTTTGGGAGTGCAACAACACAGCTGCCTTTTTATGTGGGAAGGAGTATAAAGTAACCAATACCTCTCACATGCAGCCCTCTGTGGACTGGCTTTTGCAAACACATGGCCCTTTAGGGCCCTAAGTGCCTTCTTTCATGAGGTATGTCCATGCCTGCCATGCACTCACAGCAAGTCCTGATTTACCATGGACTTTCTCAGTGCATGGAATGATTCCATGGGTCTGCTGGAGCATGCCTGGCTTGTGAGGAAAGCAAAGATTTGGTTCACATGCACGGCTCACTTTCTCCCTGCCTGCATGAGCAGCACCTGAAAAGAAGCTGGCAAGGGGCTACTTTGGCCAAACATTCCTCCAGCCTGAGGCCTCCTAGGGCACAGGTCCTGTAAATACTTGTGTGTTTGATGCTCTCCAGAGCTAAGACGTTTAATGCTGCCCTGCCATGGGCATCTTGTTTGGCCATCACACATTTCCAAACTGTTCCTGTCCAGCTAAATGCAGTTCAGGGCTTGGGGTCATCCTCCCTGTAGGATCCAGGCCATAATGACAAAGCATTCACACCCTGTCCTTTATCCTCTACTCTCTGCTGTACTTGTTTAGCATCAATGTTTTTACCAAATTGAGATCATCCAAGCATAAAATTAAAATGACACACTTTAAATGATGTGTGGCAGTTTCCTATTCACTTCCACAAATCTAAGCATTATAATAATTGTTTTTTATTGATTCAAAACAAATTCCAATCAAAGCAACAGATTTCAGTCAATACAAACCCAGAATGTTACAAAAAAAGTTTATAATTCACAGAGTTTAGCTAGAAGCATTTTCCCCTCCTGCTTACCTCTGCCCCTGCTCAGGTTAGGAAGCAGGGAATTCATTGCTGCAGGCAGCCTGATATCCAGCTTTGAGAGCAAAACCTGCAAGACAAGGGCTCTATGAAAGCAGTGATAAAGAAGACACAGGAGAGCAACAAATGCCGATTTCTAGAAACGTGCAGGGAGATGAATTTTATTCCCTGAGTTTATTTTGGGACAAACAGTGAGAGCCTTCGAGCAAACAGAAACCTTCCTCAGTGAAGCTGTAAATGCCATTTCCCACATAGATTGCATACAAATCATGAGAGGAGTTTTGAGCCATTCAAATCATTATCATATTATTTCAAGCATTCATTTATTATAAAGCTTATTTAGCATGTCAGTCTTCACATTTTGCAAATGAAATGCTTTTAGTAGGAATGGATGGGTAGGAATTACTTGATGAATTTAAGAGAGCCAAAATCTGTATAGTGATCACTACGAAGCAGTTTGCAGGGCATGACTGGTGATATGAGCCCTCAGGGGCACAAGGAATCAGGATGGAAGAGGCAGCTTCCAGAGCATTCACTATGGTGCAACTCTGGAGCCTGCAGCATGCCAGGGGACAGTATAGGGGGCAAGATGATTTTGGCAAGTGTCATCTGGTGTGTAATGTCTATAGTGATGGCTGTACAGGTATTAATGAGAAAGTTTGTAACCACTTAAAGGAAATTACACTTATGAATTTTAACAAGCTAATTAATCATGCCAGAGACCCTGACTAAATACTTGAGAAAATCATAAAAACTGAAATGGAAACATAGCACATATTATATGTAGATTTCATTGAAATACCTGGCACAGGTAATCACACCTTTATATGTAAAAACATATTTTTCATTTAATGACAGAAGATAGCACAAGGAAGCATAATTATTATTGCTAGATTGATCATTTTCAAAAATAACTGGATTGCCCACAGCAGACAGGCCCCCCTGGCAGAAAAAAATGAAAGGTTAATGCTAAGTTAGAAGACAAAATGTCCGTAGAAAAGGATATGTAGCACTACTTGCCTGGCAAAACCTGTCGGGTGTACATCTGGACTGCACCACTGATAGCTCTACCTTTTCATGA
Organism: Haemorhous mexicanus; assembly: GCF_027477595.1. Classification (NCBI taxonomy): domain Eukaryota; kingdom Metazoa; phylum Chordata; class Aves; order Passeriformes; family Fringillidae; genus Haemorhous; species Haemorhous mexicanus. The sequence continues at coordinate 5,877,544 of NC_082342.1, read as the reverse complement.
CTGCTGTGGTGGGAAGAGGTGCTGCCCTCTTGAAAAGTAGAGTGGCATCAGGTGGGATGAAAGTGGGATAAAAGATCTGGTGCACCCTTTTTTTAAGGTTGCAATACATTAATTGAGAGATGAGTAACTCAGTAATGATGTATAAAACCAGGGAAAATTGATGACGCTTTCAAGGACAGGCCATGGAAGCAATGACTGAGAGTGATTTTCATCTGAGAGCTCTTTAAATGCTTACATGAACTAATTTTTTCTCTTTTAAATGATGGGATGTTGCCATCCAGAAATTCTCACAGCTGGCAACTTTAGCAGAGTTTAAAAACTAACTATATCCAGACCCCAGCTTTATCTGCACAGAGGTACTTATTTGGGGTCAAATCCCACATGGGACATCAGAAAGGTAGCACAGGGAAATGTCTCTCAGTTGTGTATACTGGGACTGTATGGATAAAGTCATGGTTCAAAGCTGGTGTTTATTAAAGTTTCTATAATTAGAGAATACAGATGTTTTCTTTATGTGCATAATGTAAACTCTACATTGTGTAAATGCAGTAACAGTGAAGTGAAAGTTTCCAGCACATAATTTTTCTATGCGACTATTCTAAACTATTTTAACTATTATTTTCAAAAAACACCTATGAAGACAACTCAGCAAACTGTCTACAAGGAAAGCTGATTGACTATGGTGCAGTGAATCTCATTCTTTTCATGCTGAAAATATGAAAACATTATAGGTTTGCTATAAAAGCACTGCATAAGTGCTAAGAAGCTGCCTGTATAATTTGTTTTTGTAACTCAGCGTGTTGACAGAGAATTCTTGATCTCAAAGGATATGATTAATTGTGGGCTGAGGGGATGTTTCCTCAGTTTCACTAGTCCTGCAGAACACATTGGAGCAGGTTTGGCCCCATAATTTTATTGAGATCCTGAGCAGAGGCAGCTTGCATCTAAGCTGCTCGAACTGGTTGTGCCCTTTCAGATGCACTGTAAGGACTTGGCCACCAAACCAGAGGGAGTCAGGAGGAGAACAGGACAGTCTAATCCAGCTGCAGATGAAGCTGGTAACATAAACATCTGTCTTATGCTGGACTATTCCTGCCTTGCTATGATTTGAACTCACAAAAGAAGAACCACCACTGCCTGAAGGCACCAAGGTGTGGCACAGAGGTGTCCAAATTATCTTTCAGGGTAGCAGCTCTGGCACTGCAGTGGAGACATTACAATGCAGAGCCCTGGCTTCTCAGCAGAGGGATTTAATCTGCAAGGGCTCTGTGCTCCTGTCATTGCCAAGGAGGCATGCCCGAATTGTTCCTCTTGCACTCCGCCTGTTTTATATTAATGGCTTTCACTGCTTGAGGTATTTTAATTGTGTTCTATCGCCAAAGGCTTTGTAATACCTTGATGATGTTTTATGTAGAAGCAGAAGTTTCTGGTTGCTTGAAGACTGAGATGACACCCTGAGTAATTGCACAGCTTAGGAAGATGATATTTGAGCATATGCCCAACAATTTCACATTCGCATTTGATAACCTCATAATTTATATGAATAATCTAAAACCACAACAGTAATGCCCCAGTGGCTCTGTTGCATTTATTTTTAAAAGCAATTAGCATAAAGGCTTCCCAACACTCCCAGCTATCTAGCCAGCTTTTGATACAAATTAGCTGGATGCTGATAAAGAATAAAACAGCTCCATGTGGCTGGCCTCTTCTGAATTGTCCTTTAATGGTCCTGTTTTCCTACATGAGATTCCCATTGAAGCATGGTCACTTTCTGGCAGGGTAGTATTTGATGAGGTGACAATTTCAAATCATCTATTCTGCTTTATTTTAATGCAGACAGCACCCCAATCCAGGTCAAAGGATTGTCCCACAAACAGCTTGAAAGAGGGGATGAGGTCTGTGTCACAGAAGTGGAAGCAAGTTGGGAAGCTGTCTGCCTAATATTGCCTAACATTTTGTCCTGAAAATCATGCTACATTAGCACAGTTCCTAAGGGAGGATTATGCTCAAAAGAGAGTAGAATATATTTTCCTGCCTTTTTTTAAATTTATTTTTTAATTTGGGAGAAAACTTGCTCTGCAATAATGCTATCTTAAAAGCCTGAAACAGAAGACATTAATAAAGTTAAGTGGAAAATATAATTTATAGATCTTATAGATGAATGAAGATGCTTTAATTCTCCCTTCCAGCCTTACTAGTATTGTTGAGTAAAATACTCTTTTCCCTCACATATGACATGGTCACAACTATGCAGCTGAGCAGCATTCCTCTTTAGATGAAGATTTCATCCAGTCCTGATAAAACTACTGTTAATTCATGCAATACAGATACTGCTCTCATTGAAACCCATCTTGTATGCTCATTATATTTATAATATATGTACAAAGCCAACCACAAAAGCCAAAGGAATGCTGTATGGCAAGCTTGAAATTTTATTATTTACAGAGATTGTGCCACCACTATGTAATTTCAGTTTTCACCTCTTGATGGTTTTTGCAGACCTTTATGTGAGGATATACACAGATAAGATGCTCAAATAGTGGAAACCTGAATGTCTGGCCCAAGTCAGAACTGAATCAGTTACCTCAAGATTTGATCCAGGCTTTTGTTGTTCAAAATCTTCTTGTTTCTCACTGAAGCCAGCGTTCAGAGTGTGCAGTGTTACCATGTGCTGCTCTAAAGACAGTCTGGTTGCCAGAAACAGGGAAGGATGTCTGTGCAAAAGAAATAAGCAGCAGGAGCAGAGGAACCTTTAACCCATAAGGGTTCATAATTTGCAGGAAAATGTACTTAGTAATTAAATCCAAATGGAAATATATGATGAAAACTATCTATTAACAGAACTGTCTTTTTAGAAATGTTTTCTTGGAGTTTTTTGCCCCCACTATTTATCAGCAATTTTAAACAGAAATAACTTAATTAAAAATTATTTAGATGACTTCATGAATTAATCAACACAGAAATAGATGACAAAGCTGAAGTAAAAACATATCATTGCTTAGTGAAGAGAAGCTGTCCAAAAAACAGAACAAACCACAATACAAAAACTGACTTGATGTTATTAATTGACATTCGTAGAGTCTATTATTCTATATTCAGCTAAATATGACTTCATTTTTCTATTCCTTCCAAAATTCAAACTACTGTGCATTTCCCTTTTTTTGGCACAAAGAACCCCAAACACCATTAAAATACACAAATGAGTCAAATCTCCCATTGAGTTTTACTACATCAATACATTTTAAAGGATTCTCTTTAGTTTTGCATTTTAAATAAAGTTGATTGCTTTTTCTGCTTAGAGACTGGGATGACTTTTCACGTCCAAAAATTCTTACCTTTGTTTGAACTGTTCTACTGGTATTAATCCTTCCTCTCTGGTTTCTAACAATTCAGGATCTTATTAGCAGATTAAAAATGCTGATGATTTTTAAGCTGATACATTTTCCTTCATCTTTTGTAGCTTGATGTGGATGTTGCTGCTTATGAATAAGATATTTTGAAAGCTGTTAATGATCCTGTACTGAATCCCACAGCCCCCTTGGTAAAGAGGGATTTGAAAAAAGTCTATTTCTAAATAGTTATTCTAGTCCTTAGATGAACAGATTTATTTTGCTAAAGGAGGTAGGGCAACAAAAGGTAACAAGTAATTTTCAAATAAATACATTTAGTAATTAAAAAAATTAGTTCTCCTTGATGTGAAGCAGCCATCATCCACTGCAGGCACCAATAAGCTTCAGGGATTATAAATGTAAGTCCACTTACTGACCAGAATTTTAATTTTAAGATGTGTCTATAGTAAGCAAATGTATCATTTTTTAAAAGGCACGTGCATCAGATATATATATCTTCTCATGCCACATATTTTACTATATTATAGAACTAGAGAAGGGGGAGAAATGTTCATTTAAAATAAATAGTTACTGCTGGTCATACACAAAAGACTGTACCTACTAATAGTTAGATATCTTTAAAATATGTAATTAGGAACAACTTCTGTAACACTTCCAGAGGCTTAAGTTTACAGAATTGTCCCAATGAAAAAACATTTTTCCATATGTGAGCAATCCTTTGAATTTCAGTAGTCTATAAACCCCTCCTTACCTTGCCAAAGTACAAAAAAAGGAAAGAGAACTGTAATCCATCTCCTGTTTTGATTTATTACTGGTTTATTTGACATTTCTTGTCAGAGTAAATGGCCTTCAGCAATACACACAACAGTTAAACAAATGCCAAGTAAAATCAGATAATTCTGCCATAGGTCCTTAGTTTTCAGTTGTGTCCTTGGTGGAAAAATTCCATGTAACTTGGAAAGCAGTAGTGTTGTCTTATCAGTCCTACTAAAACCTGAAAATAATTTCCTCCTGTTAACAAGGATTTTATCTCTATTTTCATAGATACAAATATTCACTGAAAATTCTGGCTTAGGGGATACACAAAGCCCAGTCTAATGCCATTTGAAATCTGCAGACATAACGAAGTGCAAAACCAGATAATTCAACATTCCAAAAGTTGTATAAATTAATATTTTTAAACGCTGTCTTCTTTTATATTTCTTATAGAATAAGTCTATTTATTTTATTTAAAATTAAATTTAAAGCAGGACAACATACATTAAGCTCTAACTTTAACAAAATTTATTAAAATTCTCAAAACGTAACTTAGATTTAATGTCTTGAGCAGTTCATGTTTGTGTAATAGGCCAAACCTCAGCATCAGTGGGCAAAGTCATTAAGTAGACTGAAACTTAATTGAAGCGATATTTCTGAGGTTTCAGCAGCAGCTGCCTCACTTGCAGGTGTAAAGAACACTCCTCCAATGCAGTTATTTCAATACCCATCTCACACACATTTGTGACCTAATTGGTAAATTAGTTCAGCAAGACTCACTTTTCTTTTTTACTCTAAAAACTGTAGTAAGAGGTTGTCAGTTCAGAAAATGGACAAATAGAGTAACAACAACAAATCAGTTTACTTATCACATATAATGTTTTCTCTGGTGTAGAAGCAGAGCAAGAAAGTTGCAATTTACCAACACTTTTTAATGTTTTAGAAATTTGATGTTATTTTTCGATATTTTCTCTAAATTTTCATGGAAGCCACTTTTGAATGAACATGTAATTGGGTGGAAATGAAGTCAAGCTAATACTCTTTCAGTGGTTAATGCTCTTATTGGTGATTCTCAATGGCCATTCACAATTGTCTAATAAAATTAAATTATTAAAAAAGGCAAAAGGCATCTACCTTATTTCATAATTTCTTTAAAAATACTCATAATATTTCCCATTGAATATTTCCCTTAGGAAACATGAGCTTTGTACTCACTTGCAATTGACATCTTTAATGGCTGCTACTTCCACACAGAGAAATGATCAAGGCAAGTTTAGAACTATTATTTGATTTTAGACTTCCTGATTGATTAGAATCATCAATAAAAACATCACTCAAGTTGAACCTTTGCAGCTTTTATTGTAGTGCAAGCAGTGTTGCTTGAGTCACAGCTGAGACATTGCAGTGTGGAGACATCATGTTTGTAACTCACCAAATCCCAATACTAAAGAAATGGAAAGGGTCAGACTAGAGATGGTCAGAAGAGCATTTTGGTTTGGGAGCTACAGGCCAACACAAGCTTGGCTGGGGGACACCAAAGATGTTTGGCCTTTGATCAGATCTTAATTTTAATGAGAACCAAAACCATCTGCTAGTTTTTCAGGCAGGATCCACCAATGAAATGCCCAGTGGATGAAACTGCTGTCAAGAATGCATATCTACAAGGTCAAGTTTTAACGTAATTACCTATCAGAGGAAAACATTTCAGCCAGGAACTTAGCAAGGGTTATCCTGGCCAATGCAGAGCTGGAAATGCTTTAAACCAAGGTCACTGCCAAGCCTCTCCAAGCCACAGCCTTCATCAGAGACATTTCCATGCCACAAACAAATTTAAAAATAAATACAGCTACCACACAACACATCTCTCTACCCCTCCCCAGCAGGCCAGACCTGCCCCCTTCCCCTCAGGAGATCTGGTTCCCATGGCAGTGAGGCCACCTTCACCTGCTGCTTGGTAGCACATCCCCCTTGAACCACCCCCGCCCCCAGCACGCCCCAAACGCATCCAATGTGCAAATTCTGGCAGCTTTGTTAAAATTAACAGCCCGGGGGCTGGAGGGATGTAAACTCAGCCTCCTCTCTCGGATGTGGATCACTGACAACCCTCCCAGGGCTCAAACAAACAAACAAACGCGAGAAATGCCAACCATGTGTCATGGAGTTACTTCTTCACGTAACCATGGCAAAGTGTGGGCAGTAAGCAAAGCCGTGATCATTTGGAATGGCTTAAAATATTCTTATTGTCATGAGGGAGGTGAACGGATGGCCAAAACACAAAGAGGGCTCAGACCAACCATGTGATCAGGATTAGGGACCAAACCAGGGCTGGTGTTTCTTTTTGCATTGGACCTTGTCAGAAAATGTCAATCTAATGATAAAATTCAAAATTATATTTCATTTTTACACAGCTCATTTCCCTTTATCCCCCAGGATCTAAATCTCTAAGCATCCAGGATCATGATATCAAAGTAAAAGGGACATGGTGCAGGTCCCTTTGTCTCCTTTTTAAACTTTAAAAAGCCATCATGGGCAGCCTGGGCATTTCTGCATAACTAAGTCAATGATGACACATTTAGGAAAATGTTCCTATGAAGATTTTGCTGGTTAGCAGTATTATTGTTGTGAAGTCTAATGGTAAACTAACATTTAGTGTAATATAACTGCACATTTTTATGGCTTCTTGAAAAACTCATCTGAGCCATGATTTTTCCATACCATTTCTATTTTAATAGCAGTGTCTCCACACCAGCTGACAACTTTTGCATGTTTTATTTTTCCCCTCTGTGTTGCAACATGACCAAGGTTATTGCAAACTGCCATTCTCTTCTCATTTTATTTTTACATCCATCTTATCTAATATTACTCATCTGTTACAGCTGCAAAGCCACATCAGTAAAGCAGACAGCTACACAACTGTGCAGCCCATCAGAAAGAACTTAAATTTATGTACATGAGGGCCCTTTGGAATTTTTTTCATTTTTTTTTTTAATAGGAAGATGAGTAAAGCAGAGACACAGGTGCCTGCTGCCACTTGAGAAAATTGTGGCCTTTCTCTCAGCTCTGTTGAGTCACTCTGAGTCGCAGGACTCACGGACATTTGGCTGTGTGGGCCCTGCTCAACAGCATTCTGAGGAGGAAAAATGGCTGAATGGCATCCATATGGCTGACAGCTTGCTATGACGAGCAGCCAGCTCAACAATTTGTCAGCAGAAGAGGGCAAAAAATACATTCTGAATATAACTCTTTCAACATATTGATCTAGGAGGAGTAGGTAGTTATCCAGCATGCTGTATGTTCATCTGGTGGAGAATAACTACCAATAAAGCCCTTTGTTTTCTGGCTGTGCAATACCTGAAGAGTTTGAGGGAGTTGTCATCACAATGAGACCTACAGCCAGAAATTGGAAATAGTGATGTGACTTACAGGGTGCTGAGCTGTTGGTATAAAATCAGTAGATAGGAGGTAGAGAATAACGTGACTGGAGTGAAAATACTGAATACAAAATAGGATCCTAAAATTTTGCACCCTTTTCGTCTTTCAAGAGATTGTTTCCATATTGTATAATGAGCCCTTGTATGCACAGCATGTTTATATAACTCAGTATCAGCCTTGATGCCTCAAATGTTTTCATACACCAAAAATCTTAGTCTAAGATTATACCTGCCTGCCTTGTCACTTATAAGCATGCACAGTCCATCTGAAAATGTTACCGGTCTTCATTTTCTCAGTCTCAGGCAGTACCTGACATCTCTTCCTCTTAATTATCTTTGAGCATTATCATATATTAACATTCTCTTCCTCTCAACTATCTTTTGCATACTGGTGGCATGCAAAACACTGAAACAAAAATAAAGTGACACTGGCCAACCTCCTCCTTATCTCTTTTCTCTCTCCACTCCAAGAACCCTGTGTCTTAAATATTATTTATGGGGAAAAAAAAAGGTAGAATTCTTTAGTGATGTCTGTGATATGGAAGTAGTAATAGCACTTATGGGAACAATATTTTCTTTATTATTTTATCAAATCTGAGCTAGAGGGTGATCAACACTAACAATCTCTCAAAAAAAAATTACAGAAATAAATCGAGGAGAAGTTACAGAAGAAGTAAAAGTGATATATTCATTCTTCTATCTTCTTTCCTTCATGGAATGCTATCCTTCTATTTATTACTCCTATCCCTTAATTATAACAGAACAGGAACCTGCAAATTAGAATGCTTGACAGCATGAGTTATACTTTCTCTTCTCCATACAACATTCTGGATTAAGACCTCTCATTCCTAGTGCAACAGCCTGCCAATTCACAGTATCTTTTAGAAGGTCTGATTTTCATCACTGATATTTTTTGATACAAAATTCTACACACACAAGTAATTGCAGACATACTTTTGTTTATTCAGCAACCATTTTGAGGCCCATTTTAGAATAATTAATTGACCTGTTACTTGCTGTTTTTACAATCAAGTAACTAATGCTAGGTGACCAAATTTCAGACATCTGATCCAAAAGCTGCTATTATCCAGCTGATTAGTATTTTCAAGGGTATGCCAGATAAGTCCAAGAGATGCCACAAAGAAAATGAAATTTTGCTATCAATATGCTTATCACCATGCAGGATGGAAAGGGAATTACAGTGGCACTGATTAAATGTGAATTTGTGCAGGATTTGCTTTTAGTCCAAATCATAGCAAGGGCACAAAAGTAGAGGTACAGAAGAAGTATCACAGAATGGTGATCCTTAATCAAAGTAGCCTTTTACTGGATTCTCTCCCATAGCTTCATCTCTATTGTACTGAGAAAAAGTACAGAAAAATGATGGAAAAAGTAATTTTTATTTAAAAAACAAAAAAAGTAATTTCTAATGCTAATTTCCGACTCACAGCATTAGAAAAAATAATTGAGTTTTTAAATCAGCCTCTGAATAACAGATGAAATCAAGGCAAAAAGTTATCTAGAGTCAAATGAGAAGAATATTTACTGTAACAGATGCTGTAAAAAATGCCCCTTCAGTAATAATGGATAAGCCTTAGAAGCAGTGAAAGGGTGGTTTGGGCATATATTCATGATTATTAAGAATAAATATTTAGTTTCTCGATACATTTATCATGTTCTTATTCTTTTAGTCTGCATTCTGTCTCCTCCTACAACTTATTAAAGACACCAAAATCAGTTACTGATGAGCCTTCAAAAACCAAAATTCAAATCCAGTAAACTCATAAGTGAAAGTCTAGACGAGGTAAAAGCCCCTCTGTAATTCTGCACATGCACACTTCCATGTTTTACACAAGGACCCAGATCAGTCTGTTGTTTTCAGACACTAGATCTGAAAGAAGAGCCTTACTAAATTACTCAATGCAGCATCTAATTGCTACTAAATGTCCAAGTTTTATAACAAGTGTTATTTGACCTCCTTGCATGTTCTCTCAGCACTTGTGTTTTCACTGATTTGTGCTGTGTATTCTGCTTATTCATTAAATCAAAGCATGTGACTGTTGGAAGACAAGGATCTCTTTCTGAAGTGCAGGGGTTAGAAAACACAGAACATGTGTTATTCATCAGCAGTAGTAGAAAAGAATATTTGAAATTCTCCCTTTTTATTTGTCTGTAAGACAACACATGAAAACATTTTCTCATTTGCTGTGCAACACTTAGATATGCAACAGCAAAAATGTTTTTGGAGTTAGTCACTACTTAACAAATGGCAGATATTAATTCCAAATACTTTAAGAGCATCACATAGCCATAAATAGATTTAAAAGTTATGCACAAATATCTGTGACCACAATAAATTCCCTAGGAAAGCTCTGAAACAGCATTAAGCGCTATGGGAACAAGAGAGTACAGGTGATTCTGACTGAGATCACAAGAAACAGAAGGAGCTGTGTGTGGCACTTGTTAATAGCAATCAGTGCCCAAATGTATAGAAATATTTGCCTTCAACTGAGCAGTTCAGTTGGATACTTCCCAGCAGTGTACAAGCAAAGAAGCCTGCTTGCTAAGCTGAATTTATCAACCTCATCCCCAAATACAACAAGCCAACAGAACAGAAATAATCTTGGCCTTTGTCTGTACCTTTAGCAGCTGACCTCAATAGGCTCAGATTTAGTTGAAAAAGCAAAAAACAAAGGTATCATGGGAAGGCTAGATGTTTGCTTGGGGACCTTAAAAAAATACCTTAAAAACTTCCCACAATAGGTAGAGAAATATCAAATTCAAAATGCCACAGGTATCAATGACCCAGAAGGATTTCTTCAGTGATCTACATGAATGATAACACTCCAGTTATTTGGATCTTTTTTTCCTTTATAAAAGAAAAAAGCTTTGAAGGAATATAAAATATTATTTTTAAAAGGCAACATGCCCCTCAAAAGACATGTTCTTCCAGTCTGGAAGTTTCCACAATGGATCAATTTGGACTTGGTTTTATTGTGACATGGATTCTGAGTACCTAAACATAAGGAAAAATTCTATAATAGACAATATTTTCTTTTAATCTCTGAGGTCTCCTTTCACAGGAGTAGTCAGGCAGTGGAAGTACACATTCATTTCTATGGAGGCTGAAGGTCTTTATAGGACAAGGAAATTTAACATCCCTATATAAGGCAAGTCAGTGCTGCTTGTGCTTTGTTATCAGTGAAAGGCACCTTGTAAGGCAATTTTTCTGCTACTCTACTGCTATCATTTTGCTGGAAGACCTATTAAATCAAAATTGAACCTGAAGTGTCTCTACAATTTGTGAAACTACAGAGACAGTTCTATATAGAGCACTATAAAATGCTCTAGGAGTCTTCTGGAAAGCCAAGCTGAAGTTTAATCACTAATTAATTTTTTAACCTGTTTAATTAAATTACAGGCTGCTTTCACACCCATAGCTATACACTGAGCATCAGGGAAACATTTCTACGCTGCCTACTGCATACTTAAAAAAAAATTCACATAAGACTGAGGCACAGGGTTGTTTCATCATTTTTCCTCCTCATCCCTCCTCCACACTGTCCTTCCTTCTTAAAGCACAAGAGGCCATCAGTTCAGAGCAACTTATTCTTTTGCTGCATGAGCCTCACTGAGCTGGTCCCATGTGAGAATGCAAAGATAATAGAAAAAGGAACAATAAAAATTAATCTCCTAGTTATAGTCCACAAGGGGGAAGTTTGCACTTGGAGACGCTTCCCTAGCCCTCTTTTTATCTTTGCTCCTACCATGGTGCACAAAGCTCTGAAAACCAAGTAAATTTGTGTGTAAATCAGAACAAGGAGGCCTGACCCTGTAAAGATTTGTGGTTCAATCTAACAACTGGCTGATAATGAACCAAGCAATCCCCAACTCCCTGTCCTCCTCCCTGCCAGTGTCCCCAACAGCTCACTCTTACTTTTAGTTACTCTTTGGCCACTGACAAGCAACTCGTGGCCACACTATCAGCTTATTTATCCACATCTGAGTTGGCCTGGCCTAGAAATGATTAATTTTGACCCAGGTTAGCAGGTGGCTCTGGTGACCACAGAGCCAAAGGACTGTGAGAGTAGTGTAAGGGAGGAAGCAGCAATGCATGGCCTCTTCTCTCCAGAGCAGTCTGTGTTTCTCTTCAGTTAAGCTAAGCTGGAAACTGTAAATATATCTGAAACATCTAACCTTTTGTCAAAATTTGTTAATGTCAACAATAGACTGAAAACATGAGCTAGGAGCCTCAGACTTGATCAGAGAATCACAGAATATGCTGAGTTGGAGGAGACCCACAAGGATCACCAAATCCAACCCCTGGCCCTGCACAGGACACCCCCAGGGTCACACCATGTACCTGAGAGCAGTGTCCAAACACTTCTTGAACTCTGTGAGTCTTGGTGCTGCGACCACTGCCCTGGCGACCCTGTCCAATGCCCAAGCACCCTCTGAATGATATTGGTATCTTTTCCCAACATCCAACCTAAACCTGCCCTGACACCTTCAGGCCAATCCCTTGGGTCCTGTCACTGTCACTGTCAAGCAGAGATCAGTGCCTGCCCCTCCTCTTCCCCTCAAGATGCTGGAACTGCAATGAGGTCTCCTCTCAGTCTCCTCTTCCCCAGGCTGAACAGACCAAGTGACCTCAGCTGCTCCTGACACAGCTTCCCCTCAAGGGCTTTCACCACCAGGAATGCAGAGGTTGCATCGGGCTAACAATGTTTCGTGCAAAAAAATGTGAAAGATTATTCTGCTGTCCCAGGACAGTAAGAAAACCAGACTACAGACTGAAACTGCACATCACTGCTAGCTGGCATGGCTTTTTAAATAAATCTAACAAGATACTTAACTGTTTGAATCAGAACGTTAAGAACTATGTATTTCTTGCATGAAAAGGAAGTTTCTATCACTAAGAAATGCAAAAACACCCTTAAAAAACAAACTGATTTTTAAAGACTAATAGATTTTGGTTTCTCAAATCATAATAGTACGGCCAAGTGACCAATTTCTCTCAGGAAAGGGAGTAGAAACAAGACCTAATTTCTGAATGGCCATAGTTAGAAGTACCAAGCACATGAAAAATTAAATTTGGAATACTGTCACTCGCTTGACAGATAACAAAAAAACCACACATTCATTAAGACAAAGTAAAGGCATGGAATTTCATCAAAAACAGGAAAAAAATAGCTTTTGGTCAATAAGCATTTCTAAACTAGCTGGAGCAGTTTCTGGAGCAGTTAATTTCTTGGTTACTGAAAACATAACATGTTTTTATTTTCAGCAGATGTTGTTTAGTTGTTCAGAATCTCATTATTTTGAAATTCAAGGAAAAACAGCAATCTAGCTTCCAAAACTCTTAGACAAGTTTCAATGCCATGAAGTTTGTGATTCTTTAGCTTTGACTTTTCACTTCTGACTTTTGAATCAACAGAATACAATCAATTCAACATTTAAAGAGCTCCTCTGCAAAGGCAGACTGCAGACATTCTTACAGTATTTAACTTTAATCAAAGACAATGTTCTCAGTGCAATTTATTGATTCCAGAGCCTTTAGGAGAAACACCCAAATCACAAAACTTATGAACAAAGCTGAAAAGAACACTTACAGATTTGAGGGAACTTAAAATACTTGGTTTTATAAATGCATACTTGGTTTTATAAATGCTTCCACAAAGTACATGTTGACACCATCCAAGTTTTAACATCATCACAATCAAATCACAAGAGGGAGACTGAACTGATCATAAAGGCTATCTTTCCCAAAAGCTGGGCACCATTGGAGATTTTATAACTATTTTATCACTTATTAGAGAAAACTGATCCCAGACTTATCACTTATTAGAGAAACTGCTTCCAGATCACCTGCATTTGCATATGAAATTAAGGTTTCTTTCAAAATAATTTGAATATCCCTGAAAATACCCTTCCTGTGAGTTCTATAAACTGTTACACTTTCTGTTTAAGTTACACCTCATAGAGACAATATTTTAATTATCCTGAATCCAGCTGTTTGGAATGGGGAAAGGAAAATGTTATTGCCACTTCAAAATACTGGAAAACCTCCTTGCAACACCTATATATTCCTAAATGCCCAGTCACTGTTGTAGAAAGTCCATAAAAATGTCTTGTCTGAATGAAACCCTCAGCTCCAAAGTTCTCTAAAGCAGAGATGATGTTAAGAGCCTTTATTGCTGAAATCCAGGTGGTTTTTTTTTCTTTCTTCTAGAAACAGTATTTTTCCCCATCACAAAATGTGATAAAATATATGCTAAATCAAAAAGATATGCAGCTTCTTCTCCCTTTATTTCACAACATAAAATAAACATTGTGCTTTCTTTTTGCTAAAAAGGTAAAAAAACATATATAATAAATATAACTTCTTTAGGATGGGCAAAATAGTCTTTTCTAAACTTCAGCAATGTTAGCAACCTCTGTCAAGAGATGGCAAACTTGATTTTCAGGGGTCAAAGCGTGTGTTTGAGATGTGCAGGTAAATTTGTAATAAAGTCTGTGCACGATTGACAAAGCACCTTTAACAGAGCCCACTAATCACTGTTGGCTGAATGTAAATTGAAATACATTGCTGCATTTCCAAAACTGTTTGAACCAACACTTGCCAGAGTTTTACCCACCAGAATATAACAAGAACAGCTTTTAAAAATGTAGAAATGCCAAGTGGTACAAGAGCCACCAGAGGGAGCGTCTCCAGCTCCATAAATGTGATCCAACCCTGTTGGGGTCTCTTTTTCTAGTTGGTCAGAGTGACTCCGACTAAAGTTTGAAAGTTTTTTTTCTTAGCTCGGTACTTGAAGAAGAAGTCAGGGCTCTTCATTTTTTCGGTCTCAAGATTGTTTATTGCATCCTATCTATAAAGTTTTTTCTCTCTGTCCAGCTGAGATCTGTTTGGCAGGACAGCTAGAGGCACTCTCTCTTCTTCTAGGGCGGTGTTATCTTTATATACTACAAACTACGTGTACAATATTTACAGTTATTTTTTAATACTTATCATTTATATTAGACAGTGAGTTTCTACTTTAGACTAATCTAAAAGTGCTAACATTATTAGACAAGATGGAGGTAGAGAAGAAGAAGAAAGGCTAGACACGCTTAAATCTCTCCATCTTGTCACTAGAAACTTTTATACTAAAAATCTTAAAATTTACATTTAGACTCTGTAATTATTTATTTTTACACTATTTACACTATTGTGGCTTTTATTTCTTTCTATAAAGGTGACAAGTTATTTTGTGGTTCATAATCGAACTCACTGGTGTTCTGGGCTGTGTGCTAGGGTCTTTGAGCTCTCTGGCAAGGGTCTCAGGAAACTCTGGACTCTTAAAGGAATGTCTTGAGTTCTGACACAACCCAACCAAGTCTGGCCAGGAGCTTGACACACTTGAACATTACCATACTGTAATGCACAAAGTTGCAGGGTTCAAGGTGCACTCCAGGCTTCACTCTCACCTTTGTTAATACAATCTAAGGTGTTTGAGAAATAAGATTTCACGTATTCTTTCCTTTCCTGTAAAAGCAGAAAGATAGCACCCTCCATCACATATATATCCATTTCTAATACAAATTTTTAGAAACTGTGCCACAACAAATGGTGCTCATGTATCAAAAAAGCTATAAACAGCTGAGATTGCCATGGCAACACTTGGCTCCCCAATTTACATAAATCCTGGGTAACATTCTGACAAATCCCAAAAGAAGCATTTCAAAGGTAGCAAAGGTAGGACTCTGCCAAAAGAGATCTTGGGACAGCTGTGCATAAGGAACAACTGGAATTATTACTACTCATGCCTGTCCCACTGGTGAAGTGAAGCTATTTAATCTCTGCTGAAGGCACCATTGCTTGACATTTATGACATTACAGCATAAATGTTAAATACTGCAATTAGATTTTACGCTGTTTATAATTCTTGTGCATTGCTTTCATCTTCTGTTCTAATTCTCACACCTGGAGCTTCATCTTATTTTTAAAGACAAGGCTATCAATGGCATTTTCACAAATGTTTCAGGCACTCAGTTCTTCTCTGGAAAAGCCCTAAAAGCCCCATATGGTCTAGACAATAATTCCAAAAGGGGGGTCCAGGGCTTGCTGTCATAACTAAAACAAAAGCCTGATCTTCTGCTTTCCAGAATTTTTGATTTTGTTACTATATACGATGCCACACACATTATTTTAATTGTAACAGCAGTCATACACCCAGAACGATGGGTGTCCTAAAGAACAGAGACCAACAAGCTTAAAAATTTTATAGAAAATCTGATGGTACATGCATATAACATGCGAACGTAGGAATATGGGGCAATATGTAAAAAGCTTATTACTACAAGGTTTCTCCACTCAATGAATGAATTAGAAGGAACAGACCAATATCTGTTAAGTTTCTGTCAAGATCATGAAGAAGACAGTAAAAAATAATCCCTTACCTGTAATAAAAACGAGAGCAATAAAGATATGGAGTGTGAAAGCTCTCAGATCAGAGATTTATCCCTGGGAACAGCAATAAAACCAGGCACTGCAATCTAATTATGAAAGGGAAACATCTTGGACAACAAATTTATAGTGAGGTCCCAGCATACAATTTAAGATACAATATTTTGTATCCCATAGAATTATCTCTACTCATCATAAATCAATAGAGGATGAAGTTCATGTAAGATCCAGCAAAGCTAATCAGAAAGCTACCACTGCCTTCCTGGGGTTACAAAGCAAGCCCTTAACTCAGAAACTTTCCTTTAGATTCAGAGGAACAGGAACAGCTGCACCTTTTTTTCCTCCCAACATATTCTCAAATAGTAAAGGAGTGCATGCAAGAGAACTGCTGGCTTCTTCCCTTCTCAAAAGATCTGATTAAAGAAAAGAACTATGACATTAAAATAAAGGACACCTCACAAACCTACTAAATATGCTGAGAGTTGCAAAGTTGGGGGGTTTGGATTTTTTCTTCTAGATTTTAGAAATGGTGTTTCTTTTTCTGAAGCTTTCACTCTGACCGTTAGCTTTCTATTCCATGAACAGCATAATTAAGAAATGCTGGACTTTAGAATTCTGCTTAGAAATTTCGATTCCCATTCACTCTTTTGGACTTCTTCACTGGTGTTCTAAGGGACTCATAATTATGTGTGTGTGCTGAAGGGAATCTAAGGCTTTCTAGAACACTTTTAAGAATGCAAAGGCCTGATGCTGCTCTCTGTTGACTTGGAGGAAAAATTCCATCAGCTTTCATTGTGTCTTTGAAATCAGACCTAAAATGAAGAATAATTTGTTCCTACACTACTGATGATTTCCAGCAGCTTGAAACCAAGTCAAACAAAATATCTATAATTTTTAATCCAACCCTATCTAAGCAAAGCATTGATGGTAAAGGGCTAACAAATCTTAGTTTAATAAAGTAGGTATTTATTAACAGTTTCTGATTTTTCAACCTTTCCTTGCACATAAGCCAGCCTGACTAGAGCTTAAGTACTTCATGAAATCAGACTGGATTTGAGCATATGCTTAAGCAGCATGTTGACACAGGCCTTGGGGATCTCTAAACAGGATTTATTATGGAACAATACATTTATTTCACTTCTGCTGAGGAAAGATTTGTCTGTTGTGGAACACACTTCATTATGATCCACAAGAAGCTTTGGATGGTGTTCTGGTTGCTGTCCCTCCACTCACATCCCTGCTGGATTTCCATCTTATTAAGTTTTCACTTTAAACTCTTCCCTAATCCAGTTTAAAGTAATGTAGTGTGAATGGACAGCAAGCCAGTGACTTCAGCACTCAGTGAGGTGGGGAAAGCAGAGCAGCTGTGCAGAACTCAACTGCATCATAACAGACTCATTTTTAGCTACTTTCTATATTCTCTAATTCTTCCTTGCACTATTATTCTAATTACCCAGCTACATATCCTCAATGACAAGCACTTATAATCATACAGCTTAATTAAAACATAACTGAAATACCTGTGGTGATAAAAATACCTCCAGGAACAAAAGGAAAAAAAAAGCATTGAGTGTAAAGGAAGTTCACTTTGCATTTGCTACTGGATCCTCTCTCTGCTTTTTGCACCCTAACAGCAGAGTTTTCATTGGTGCTCTGCAAGTTAATCTTGTGCTTGTACTCAGTCACCACAAAGAATTTGGAATAATACTGTTCTCCTATGAGGAAAAAAAAAATCCTGGTTCCAAATTTTACTGACATTTTATTTAATCACATATTTTTGTACATAATCAGTCAACAACTGGTGAAGCCAAGCAATTCAGCAGTAGTATTTTAGAGGCTCTTTGCACAAGTTACAAATGGATCATGCAGGGAAGACAACCTTGGGCTCTCCAAAGCATTCAGGCTGATAAACATGTTTATAGCATGGCTGGCCTTTCAAAATAAAAAGTTGTGCTCCCACACACGGCTCAAGCCCAGGGAAGATGACTAAAGGACTGGGGCATCTCTCCTATGAAGAGAGGCTGTGAGAGCTGGGACTGCTCAGGTTGCAGGAGGCTCAAAGGGGATATTATCAATATGAATAAATGTGGTGATGGAGGCAGACACCTCTCAGTAGCACAAATTGAAATACAGGAAATTTCATTTAAACAGAAGTAAAAAACCCTTGGCATTGCAAGGATGGTAAACACAGCACAGGCTCAGTTTTCTCTCTCTTCCACACTACCTAATCAAAGCTGGATGTCTGCATGGCTTAGCATCCATCCCTTCAAAAGTATACAATGGTTCCTTTAAACTCTATATTGAACTTTGTTTCCTTGTGACTTTTGGCTTTCTCTCCAAGCAGCTCTTATTCCTGACACATTCTCAGCAGTGTCTGGTTCTGAAAATCTAATTAGCAATTCAGATAATACAGAAAAAGGTAGCTGCTATGTCATTATTTTTATCAGTTGATGGGGTGCTCTACAGATCCTGAGGATGTATCTTAAAGCTGCAGAATACAACAAAAACTCACTGTAAATCTGAGAGAAGAGAAAGGTAGAGTTTCCAGAAATCAGTGCAGTATGCTTTTTATGCAATTTACCTCATTATACCAATTTTCAAACTGCATTTCACCTCTTCACTACTGTATGCATTTGTGCCTTTTCTGCTTAAATAATTCAAATTTAGCATTGACTTAGAAACCCCTTGAAAATCAAGAGTCATTTAATACACTAGCAGGAATATTACAGGTTAAATTATGAATATGTATCCTTATAATTTGTTTCACTGCACATGCAGGCATGCACAGATCTTAAGCGCTATTATAAGACACTAGGAATTCAAATGAAATATTAATTAGAAAGCATTTACTGGATTTAGCAGCAGAGAGGTCTGGACAAGAGTTTGCATTAGGAGTTGTTTCTGAGCCACAGGAGAAAAGGGGACTGATGGTGCCATCTGTTGGTCAGTTCAAAAGGGACAGCGTTAATGGAGCTTTGTGGTCTCCTACACTGGAGGTAACTCCACAAGCTCACCCCTGAGCAGTCTTAATTGAGACCCTCACTGTTCTCACTGCAGGTGCGTGTGCAGAGCACAGCAGAGCCACAACAGCCCTGCACAGCCAGGGAATTGCAGCTCTGCTCCAACACACACAGCTGACCTCATACAGCATCCCAAAGTATTTTTTACACAATGGAAAAGGTGAAGTGACAGCCATGGTAGCACCCATAGAAATGTTTGAATTTTACTGTTTGCTTCACACACTATTTTTATGTGTCCCTCTTCACACATCCCTTTACCTCCTGTGCCCTGTCTCTACTCATTTCCACACACACTGAGAATCACGTTGACTCTTGCAGGAAATAAAGTTTTCCTCTGAACAGTTTTGCTTACCAGATTCCCCCAATCATATTTTGGCCTTTTCTCCTTAGCAAGCAGGTGTTTTCTTTCTAATAAAGCAGCAAGCAGGGATTTGGGGAAATGGAATGGGCTGTTATGAGGCTGCCACAGCAGAATCACTTTCCAAACAGAGGTGTTTAGTCTTTGCATGGGAGAAAGGTGAGAAGAGCTGGGCCAGTAAAGGAACATTCAAATCCAGCCATCCATAGAGGCTGTTGGCACATTGTCACAGACACCATGTCTCACAGGAAGGCAACCACAATCTGACTGCATTTCAGAATTGAATACAAAAAAGCCCATTTGGTTGGCCATGAGAGCATAAGTCATGGCTATGTCCAGACATGGACAATTTCAGTACACAACTCAGGAAACCATGAGGAGTTAAGGTGTAGTCAGGTTTGCCCAGTGCAAAGACTCAGCATCAGAAGGTTGTTGATTGTGACTTTTGTAAGGACACAGGAAGAGAAGCACAGCAACAACAAAAGGAAAAACAGAAATAAAATTTGGGTTGCATGGCCATACAACCCATATGCACACACATAGTTACAGCCAAACATTATTTCTCTGACACATAGGAATTAAAAGATTAAAGAGCTAATGAATATTCTGGCAGCAAGTATGAGCAGTAATAGGCTTAGGTAGGATGCTGGGCAGCAGCATGATCTGAAGACTGAGTGATGATCTTTTACAGATTTAGTGTCAAGGACATCACTTTTGAAATGCATTTACATATTTAGATTTACCACTGTCTCTGTTCTCTTTTCCCATCCATCACCAATTTTTGCAGCTAAGCCATTAACCATGGTATGGACAGGGAAGAGAGAATAAAACAGATATTAACAAGCTATGAATTTCATTTCCATCTACAAAAAAAAAAAAACCACAAAACAAAACAAAAAACCAACCAACCAAAAAAAAAAACCCAACCACCTTATTTCTCCTTAAGTACAGTAACTTTTTAGTGACTGTTAGTGTGCCTGTCTATATAAAATTAAATCCTAGCAGGGAGAAGGGGAGGAAACTTCTAAACTTCTCTACAAAACTTCCTCCTAGTATGCATATGAAGTAAATAATTCTAAAATATCATAGTTTTGAATTCTCAACTCAAAATACATACAACAGTCTCTCACACAAAAAACTGTCAGTGTCACTTTTTCACTATTGTGAAAAAGTGCAAGAGAGCACAGCAGTATGTTATACTCCATAAAAGTTTTTGGTAAAATCATCAAAGTATATAAAGACTGGAAAAGTATTTTCATAGTTTCACCAAATTCAGTTTGTTCTCCATAACAATCTGACCTTTTATATTTTCCATAGCAAATGCTACCAAATATTTTTTTTTCTTTCTTTAATTTATTTAAATAAGGAGTAGCATAAATTGAAGAGGGTGGGGGACAGAGACAGGGAGGGAAAGGCGCTTTAGGCAATTGAATTTTCTAAAGTGTTTGGAGAGATAATTGGAAAATGGATTGAAAATGCTGCCAATCACCTTAATAGATGCAAAAAACACAGGAGATACTCCTGTGGGACACCAGAAAGAAGTTCACTCTATTTGTTTTCACTGAAAAGAAATTTCAGGCTACACCAAAATTTTACTAAACTTCATTAGACTCCATATATGCTCCCACTCCTACTGCTAATTATTACAAGCATTATTATATTCCAGAGCACAGGAAAACATTAAAATGTAAACACAAACCCACTTTGAATGAAAACACTTTAAGAATTCTGTAGCATGAAAACTTCCCTGATGTGGAGACAATCACAGCAGCCAAAAAAAGAATTGCCTGTAATATTTCACTATTTCTTTACAATTTTCCCCTCATATCCCTGGTATAAAACTGTTCCAAATCTTTGGTCAATTTTCACTTTTCCAGTGTCTAGAGGACATTTTTCACCAACTACAGATTTTTTCTTGCATCTCTGCAAATACTGAAACCAGGGATATGAGATTCAAACAATGCTACAGATACTACCACAGTATTTTGAATTTAAAAAGAATCATGGAAACTTTAACAGGTTTTTCTTTTCTTTTTAAGATTTTTTAAGAAAAAAAATTGAATTAAGAAAAACAAGTATGTTAAGCACCTACTTAAAATGACTGAGCAATCTATCTTCTTCCAATTCACTTATTTTTCTACACAGTTTACCTTCACTTACTATTGGGAATTCACCATCATATATATATATGGGTTAGTCTCCTCTGGCTAAGTATCAAAAAAAAAGGAATAAATATCACAAAAAAAATAGACCTTCCACCCTAATTGGTATGTTTTTCAAAAGAGATATTATAGAAAACAGAGAAGGAAATGGACAATGTGCTGATCACATCCAGCTGAAAGTTTAGGAATTGAATCCAGCAAAGTGGCAGCACAGAAACTTGCAAAGAATAACTGTTAATTTTCAGAAGAGTGGGTGGCTCACTATGTATGTATAAGAGTCCTGACTTAAAAGATAGCTTTCTCTAAGCCCTGCTGACAGTTAGCACAAGCCACATTTGTCAGTGAAAACAAACCATGGCACATCCTGCTCTTTATTCAGCTCCTGTAATCCTGTCTCAAGCCTTTGGTGCACATCAAGAAGGGGAGTGCATTTATATGCCAGACTAACACGTTGCACAGGAAAACATTGCACTGAGCTGTCATTCTTCATATGCAAAAATGAAACACGAGATTTACAACTGCCATCCTCAGTGACCTGGAGTAGAGCAACCCCAACAGCAGGTGGTTCAGCTGTTTTGATTTAGCTCTTATCTAGGAAACTCCCATAAACCCCACTCTGCATGTCTAAATCTCCAATAAGATGGTGCTGAGTAAAACTGTGGAGCAAAAGAGGGCTCCAGTGTTTGAGCACTGAAATGCCTGGGCAGAGATGTTATCCAGGATCACAGGAGTTACCCAGGATCACACAAAACCCTGGCAAATGCCAGGCTGTGTGTCTGCTGTCTGACAACAGCTCACAAACCAACTGCAGGCTAACACATTTCTGAGCTCAGGCAGAAGCTGTTTGGCTGCCACAGAACAAAAAGGCAGCAGCACACATATGTACAAAGAGACCCACAGAATCCAGTCCCCCCTCTCCAATGGCAGTTTGAATGCCATCAGCTTAGTTTAATTTTTAATTAGATTTTACTGTAACAAATACCATAGACTGTGCTACAGCTTGCATACATGAGCACTGCTGCCAAGACTGCTAATAAAATATTATGTCTTTTCACGATTTAGATAATCACAAATCTGCCCTTTTCTTTCAGCCAAAACCCATTCTTAAAATTCAGAATGAAAGGTTGTTTTAACAGGCATGATGAAATAGGCAAGATAATTGCAGAAACAGCTCATTTCTCTCAGAGATGATAAAAAGGATACAACGACCATCCCTCACCCACAAAATCCTATTTATTATTGCTTAGGACATTTGCACAGATTCTGGAATGCAGCTTTATGATGCTATTTCTTTTTACCATGCTGTTACATCCTCTTTCACACAGTGTTTTGAAACACATTCATATTAGATCCTTTTGTCTTCTACATAGAATATTAATGGAAGATTTTTACTGCAAGTCATAAATTAATTAATAATTATAGACTGTAATACCAAGAGCCAAAAACCAGCCCCCATAAAATACTACCTTCTCAAAGAAGTTAATGACACTCCTTAAGACAAGATACCAACCTATCAGAGATGATATTTCTATCCTGAAAGAGATGCCTTAGAGTACCTATGGGGTTATTTTTATACATTCTCAATCTTTAACATGATGATACACTCCCTAAAAGACATCTGAATAAAATAAGAAACTCATTTGGATGTTTTATTGCCCAGTCATGAAGTTGGACCCCATGTCTTTATGACAAGGAGAAACTTTGTTTCTGATGCACTGAAATAGTTTTGTAGAGTAATTTTTTGAAGCTGCCATTTTTCAAATGTCATACAGTTCCTTTATAGAAGGACAGTGGTTTCCAGAAAGTAATAGCTACTTCTGTGTCTTTCCTTCAAAATATATGTTAGTTGCCCACTAAATGTTTAAGTTTTATACTCCTCTTTCAGATAACTGTTAGAACACTCACATTTAGTTGCAAACTATCATATAATAATTGCTTGATGCAACTTATATCAATATTAAGAATATTTTCTACATTGATGCGGAGAGGGTTTTTGGAAATAAAATCTGTTTTAAATATAAGATGACAACACAGTACAAAACACTGATTAACTCGTTAAATTGAGAACTACATCAATTTAAAAACTAATTTTTTTCAAATATAAAATGTTTCTTTCATTGAGGTAAAACAAAGGGGTTGATGTGAGGTGGGTTTATTGGTTTGTGGTTTTTTAAATTGTCAATGCTTTGCTGAGGTGATTAATAACTTTTAAAACCACTCTTGGGGCTTATGGATGTCTACACAGATCTGCTTTTCTTCAGTGGGATGGAAAACACAAGAGAGTTGAGATTGTTCAGCCTAGAGATGTGAGGGCTCCAGGAAAACCAGCTGGCAGCATTCTATTGCCTAAAGGGGGCCTGCAAGAAAGCTGGAAAAGAACTTTTCCCAAGGGCATGCAGTGACAGGACAAGAGGAATGGCACTAAGCTGAAAAAAGGCAGGTTTAAATTAGATATTAGATTTACTGTGAGATTGGTGAGGCACTGGCACTGGTTGATCAGACAAGCTGTAGCTGCCCCATCCCTGGATGGGGTTTTGAGCAACCTGGTCTAATGGAAGATGTTCCTGCCCATGGAAGGGAGGTTGGAATGAGAAGATATTTAGGTTTAAAAGTTAAAAAAAATCTTTAGGTTAAAAGTTAAAAATTTTGTGAGATTCACTGCTTTTAAATTAGGCAAATTCAAGGCAAATGAAATTTAGGATTTTTAAAATTTATTTACAGAAGAATTTTTAAAAATAAAAGATTCACAAAAGAAACCCTCACAATTTTCCAGACGTATTCATTTAAGGGACAAGATCCTCTCCCAGCTTCCACCAAACTAAATTAGAACAACTGAAATTAAACCAAATGGCAGCATTGTAACAAAAGCATAAATGAAAAAGGCTGTTAATTTTATTGCCACAGCCTTCAGAAAACTGGAGACAATACAAGAAACACAGAATGTGTGAAAAGCCCTGCATAATACTTCATCTTCCCACCAGCCCTGGGTGCAATCTCAGCAGTGCTCTGAGTGAGCTGTGCATCATCTATCACTCCAGCACTTTAGAAAATCCAAATCACATCTCAAATCACGCAATATCCCAGATGCCAGTGATTAACAGAGGTAACTGTTTTATCCAGATCTCTGCGGGCATGAAAATGTGCACTTGTCTAGGAAAGCTAACTCTGGGCAAACAACTCTATTTCAAGCTGGAGGGAGGTAACACAAGGGTTAAGAAAAACTTTACCAGCCCGTGTTGTATTGGAGCAATCACTGTAATGCCAGTGCTCTGGGCAATGACAATCTGTTAGGTCTTTTCTAAACCCAGTACAAGCATTTGTAATGCAAATGCTGGCACACTGAATATATCACACTGTTCCTACATCCATTGATACCAGCAAGGGGAGGAATCATGCGGCTGCCTCCGAAGCAGCTTGCTCCCTTTAACTCTTCTTTACTTCCCTGTGTTTCCTCTAATCTCGTTCTAAAGGTCTTTAAGCACAGGGTTATTGTTCAGGACTAGTTACAGCATGTTAATCTATTTTCTCCCCTTTTGTGTGATTTTTAACTTGGTTTTGTTGAGCTGTGTTTATGGTACCCCGAGTTCAGCTCTCTATGAACAATCCTCCTGTTTAGAAATTGAAAGCAGGAATAAAGACTAAGTGTTGTGAGAAATTTATGGCTTGATTTCCTTGGAATCTGGTAAAGTACTTACACTAGGTAAAGCACTTAGAAAAACTGGGAAACTGGGTCTCCACCTGAGAAAAGTTCAAAGACAAAGAACAGTCTAAACGAAAATTATTATCATTTGATATTGCCATTCAGTTTGCTGCACAAAATAAACAGATAAATAACACACATACAATCTTTTGTGTGCATCACCAACTCATTTGCTCTGGCTCACAACCATATTTTGTTTAGAAGCCACCATAAGAATTTTACCACAAAAGTGTTGAACACTTGAAAAACCAATTAAAGCCCATCACAGCTTATCTTCCTGACTGACTTTTAACGGGTGTGCTAGAAACAGGCCTCAAGTTTGTTGAGGGACTGGTAGAACAACTTGGAAACAAACTGGGGAGAGTTACATAGGAATATTTACCTTTTTCCTCACAAAATCACTCCACTTACACCTCACCATGCAAACGGACAGGAAGATTTTTTTCAGTTTCCCCTTGCCCTTTGTTAAAATAAACTACACCTCTCAGGAATAAAAGTGAATCCAGCTACTTATCTTGGATGAAATTTGCAAAGACAAATACAAGTACACCAGTCATATTCAACTGTCTAAGTCAGTTTAACCCAGCAAACTAAATTTTCAACTTATTTCTCCTTTCCTTTAAAGGAGGAAATAATAAATAATGCATATTTGAAAACTAGGAAGCCACCAAATGTTCAAGGTCACAGCCATGTTCTTTCAAGGCAGACACATCTGTAAGAGCAGTAGGCACAAGATCAAATTTCAGGGCTTTTTTGCACCAGTGCGGAGATGGCATTCACAGCTTCTCACTTCTAGTTCTACAGAGACAAGAGAATGATAAGTGATATGACCTAAAAATTACACTGGAGAACCTGCCATGACATGTATGTGAGCTGAACAAAACACAAGAAAAAGGTGCTAAGTGGTCTGCACAGAGGGTGAGCTTCCACATGGCTTAAATGTTTACAAAAATCTCACAGGGAGGGCTAGGAAGTACATTATATACAAGAAATGTGGGAAATGATTTTGCCCAATCCCAGTGTTCAGTAGCAGAAGAAATTCCCATTCCAAGTGGTGTATTTGCAAAGCAGTAGGAACTCACAGTCCCACTGAATTAGTACAAATCCATTGGACTGACCACTGGATAAATAAAAAGTAGAACAGCAATGAAAAGTAGTTTCCCTGATACGCTAACTTAAATTTAATTTCTATCTCTATGTATTTCCTAGTTAAAGAAATCACTGCTTCTCAACATGAAGACAGAAAGTGTGAAGACCTATGAATACATTTTCAGCAGCATCTAGCACCAGAGCTATTCACAAAATCTGAAATATTTAATGGTTAAGTTAAACTGACATAACCTTCACACATGGACATAAGTAAAGCGGGGAAAAGTTTTATCTTCAAAACAGGAATAAGCAACTATTTTCCATTATACCACAGGACTGAAGAGCTGTTTGTGGTGATACAGTAAATTAACAACTTGAAGACATAAGTCTTGTTTGACTATTGTCCCTGCAATAGACTCATGCACCAAATCAGGTGATTATTAGCAATATCCAACACTACATGTAAAAGTTTTCAATGACTGAATGAAGAGCAGTTTCTCAAGTTCTCTCACTGACAATCAAGGACACTCCTGGGTTCTGTTAAAAGTGATCCCCAAGCATGCAAGTCACTAAGGATCAGTATTCTTCATCTACCTGGCTGCAAATACTGAAAACAAAATGAAAAACAGCCATTGCAGAATACAGGTTAGGCAGGACATTTTTCTTTGTAATTTATGGAGTGAAATAATTGAACTCATCAAAAACTAACTTAGAGGAAAAGAAATTTTAGAATGGATAGCATGTAGCAACTTTCCTTATTGCATTTCTAAATGTATAGAACAATTCAATTTTGAATGGAAACAAATTATTAATATTTTAAAACAACAAGGTTCACATCTCTTTCTCAAAGTATTTATTAATTTTGTCATCATTTCTTAGGGTAAAAAACCCAAAAAATATATAATTCTATTTAGCATATTAATGAAATTAGAAGGGAAGTCCTATTGAAGGACTAACTCTCCTTAATGCCCTTATTCTCCCTTCATTATGCCACTGATGCCCCATGACAGCAACATTAATTTGACATGGATGAGTTATGACCCACAGTGTCTTGCACAACTCTCAGGAAGCCTAAGGCAGGGTTTTTCTGCTTTGAGTATTGGGACCAGAAGGACCATGCAGAAAACCAGTGCAATTGAAGGAGCAATTAAGCTACAGGTTGTTTTGCTGTCAGCAGTTAAGCAGCTGTGCCTAATAAATTATTTGATTATACAACATCTTACAGCTTTGACATCGATTGTAACCATGCATAAAACTAACATTCAGTGGCTTTGTATATTTGCTTGTGTGATTATAACTTTAATTCCTCCTGCGACTCATTAGTGCACCCTAGCAATCCAAAGTACTGTTGGGTTTTCCATACCATTGGTCAGCATGCTCAGAGCACTTCAAAAACGTGGACTAAAATACAACAATCTTGAGAAGGAAGGGGGAAAGGACTGCTATTACCTTTTGGGGCTGAAAAACAAGGTCACTCTCATCCTGAGCAGAATGAGTAAGAGGGAGAAACTGAGGCACATATACATTGTATGTATACAATTACACACACACAAAACACAACTCAGTAGAGGTATCCAAGAAATTCCTGAACTAGAATCCTGATTTATTATTTTTTTTATAGGTAGAATATCATGCTAACGTACACAGCTTGTTTCTGGCACTTGCACAACCTTCCTCAGGAGCTGTCAATTATCTCTATACGCAGTGTTTCCTGCTTGGGAGCTCTAACTATGGACTTCACACTCCCAGTCCCACAGTGATCCTGTGCTACTCTGCATCCTCAAAAAGAAAAGGGAAATTTACTCTGTGCAAGGTCTTGCCCAAAACTGATTTAAAAAAAAAAAAATCACTGCAAAACAGCCCTCACAACCACTGCAAGTCTGAAGAGTTTTCCCCCATCATGACAATCATTTCCTAAAAAATGCTGGCATATGAATCCTCTCCATCTCCTCATGTGGCCACAAAAAACTGTGAACCCTGTCATTGTTCTCTAGCTGAATGTCCCAGTCCTCCAGCGAGGACTCAAAAATTGTCAAGATGACTCAGAGGACCATCACACATAATGTATAACAAAGCAGTGAATTAAGCACATCTCCAAAAAATTCAGACAGCAATTCATAAACTATTAAATGGAAGATTATAATAACAAATAGATTAATTCAGTCCTCCATGGATAATACATGTACAAAAATGCTAATCTTTGAGGCTAAATTATTCACAACGAATGAGTCAATCAGCCTTACTCCCTCATAGACCACTGTTTCCGGGAGCTATTTATAAGTGAGACAAAATTGATGTGCTTGTATCATCTATTTCTCTACAAGAGGAAAGTGCATGATAATCCTCTTTTTATTCCCTTTATTAAGGCATTCCATGAATGTGAACGGCAACGAAAACCACAAGAACCATCTGTAATTGCTACTGCAGTGACAGCTAAACTGTTAAGTTAGTGAATCTGGCCAACATTACAAATTTCCTTGGTTCTGATCAGGCACTTAATAATGAAATACCTCATTTATTAAGTGATGTAGTCAGCAGAACTCTGAACAAAACAGCCCACACCAGAATGCCGTCACTGTCTTTTAAAAATACCTGGTATACACGGACTATTCTTTAAACCAAAATATCTAATTCCAGGAGCAGCTACAATCAGAAATCACTGTTAAAAAAAAAAAAAAAACAAAACAAAACAACAAAACAAAAAAAAAAAAACAAATCACACATATTTCTCTTCCCTGACTTTCCAGCTAGCTGCATTTCCCCCAGCCACAAGACCCCCCCTCCTACTTGGAGGGGCTCAGATCTCCAGGGCAGCAGAGAAAAAAATGAAATAATTCAAGTCCCGATAAAAGGACTTCTCTGCTGAAAGAAGGATCAACCCCTTGAGTGCAGGTTCAGAACAACTTTAAGGGACTGGGTCACCAGAACCCTTTGTGGTCCATGTTCTCCCTCTAAGATAGGACCAAGGTCCATAACTGTCACACACACTTTTTTGGCAATTACAGCTCTATCAGAATCAAGGAGTGAGTGAGCTTAATGATGATATTTTATAAGCAAACAGTTGCCACATTACTCATTTCAAAGGAAAAGAGAGCCACCATAGAAAGATGCATTTCCAAAACCAATTTAAAGGTTAAGCCAGACAAGTTCCCTGAATCAGGATCTAATGAGATTCCAAGGCTCAGCTCGGGAGACTTGATGCTGTACCAGCAAAGGAGAGGCTGCTCACACCTCTTCTGTCGGTGACAGCTGAGCCTCCCAGAAGGATACTGACACTTCCATGGATCCTGGCTACCTCATTTACCAATGAAACATCCCAATTAACTTCTATAGGGATTATGCATTGAAATCTTGCTGAAATTAATGTGCTGAAATGTCTTGCCTGGCTTTGTAGGATTGAATCCTCATTTACGTGTGGCTGAATGCCTCTCCCTATCCCTGGAAAAGGCTTAAGTTTTATCCTAGCTGTATAAAGTGACAATGGCATTAAAGGGTTAAGAAAGAAACTGTTAAGCGTTATGTACAAATACAGTTTAAGCTAATCAAAAATAAATTAAATGCCTTTTTAAACAACAAAAACAACATTAGTTTATTTTTTTTTAAATTCGCACACACAGGCAACAAAGAGAGCATAGATTCAACTAAAATCAAATGAGATTCAAAATTGCTTCCAGTGTTGGTGCTGAAAACAAAGCATGCACAAGGGTCTACTACACTGCTCTCTTGCAAGGCATAAACCAGGTCTGCAATAAACTGCTTGATGCTGTCTTGCTGGTCATAAAGCTACCAAGGAAAAAAAAAAAAACCAACCAGAAAAAAGGGATACGCCATTTTTTATGACACTTTAGGGTCCAATGCAATATAAAATATATCTTTCTGGCAGTGTATGCTTTCGGAGCAGGTTCTAGTGACTTTGAGGTTTATATACACTTTTGTCAGAGAGGAACTGAACATATTTTTTGTTGGATTGAGCCATAGGCAGCTATAGCTGCACCCAAAGGACAGTGTAAATGACAAGCATTCTGAACCCTGGGGAAAATATAAATCACTATCAACAAGACCAAGATAAGAGCTCCTTGAACTGACATTTCCAGTTTTAACAGGCAGTTTTCTATTCCCTTAATATTAAGAAGAAATATTAACTTTCCAAAATATATTAAAATTATCTTCACATGGATTCAAGAATACCATCACAATGCCACTCAATTAACGTAGCCCCAAAAGACCATTTCTTTAGATCATTTCTTTGACCACATTTTCATTGCCTCCTTCCAGGTGGCTTCTTTGTTTGTTCACCACAAACAGTGCAGGTGTCTTCAAGGCTTTCCCTGGCCTATCCCAAACTCCACACACCCTCACAGACCACACTGATTCCTTCAATTCTTGTTAGGTATTCAGTACACTGTTATTAATTTTACTTCTAGCAAGCATCTTCTGTCTTCTCCTTACTGATGTTTTTTTCTAAAGCTTAACTTCTTTTTACCTTGATACCTATGCACAGACAATACGTGAGGCTACATAAATTAACTTCTGCTTTCTTTGCACCTCAGTTTGTTGACATTCACATAATATTCCTTACTATTTTGGGACAACATACTCTCTGGGGGATGTACTGCTATTTCCCCCCCACACATTATCCAGCATTCCAAACCCAAAGCAGCCATGTAACTAGATAACAATGTCAAACAAATAATGTACAGCAATAACCTTAAGCTGGATTTTCTAGATTTTGAAGACTTTATTGTAGAACAACTATCTGTAGTGTCTTTTACTCAAAAAAAAAAAAAAAAAAAGCACACATGTTCTCAAATCTGAACCTATATAACCCAAGCCTTGATGTGTTAAACTTTGATGTGTAGTGGACTCCTGCTAAATTAAATGTAGAAACTTGACCACTAATGCAGCATTTTTCCTGGGCAAAATACACTATATTTTATCAAAGAGACACATGGGGAGTACAAACAAGAATAACATTTCCAAAAAGATCTTCTCTTAGGAACCTAAGATCTTCTCTTAGGATAATCTGATCTGAGTTGCAGGCAAATTATTTGAAAACAAGTTGCTGAGGCAATATTCCATCAAAAGGACTACTATCAGCCATAAACATATGGGACCCTCTAACTACCCAGGGTAATAAGTCTTGTATATTATTGCTGGGAATTCCTCCAAAGCCCAAATCATTTTTAGTTTGTGAAGCTCCCTAATTTATTTTCCATGGTTGGGGGGAATCTGGTGCTAAACTAAAAATACAGTTTTACCCCCCATTATCTCTGCACATAAAGAGTCACAGAGCTTTGGGCTAGAATTAACATGAGATAGGCTATTATGACTGCAAGAACATTTAGCAGTCCCTGTTGACTTTGCAGTTTGCAGTAATAATAAATATCCTCCCCATAATATCTTACTTTATTTTTTCTGAACTTGATGCCTTAAGGAAGTCTTGAAGCTTGTGATAAAATGCTAACAGTATTTACCTATTTTGTTGCTAGCCTGGATTTCCTTTTCTCCCTGGGAAAAGTCATTTAAAGAAATGATATTTGCAAGCAAAAGCTCTTAAAAGTATAACCTCTGATTTCATGAATGCCCTACAGAAATATGATGTCCTACTGTATTTGATTACTGAAGCAAAACTGACTCTGCTTGTATAAAGTAATGGCACTATTTTATAGTGAAGCATTTGCTCTTCCACGAAGGAAAAACCTTGTAATCAGACATGAAGGTTATAAAAGATGCAGACTGCAAGTCAGAAGTGTCCTATTAGCACCAATCAAGGTGATAATTAAGACCAGATTTCTGTAAGGAGGGGGTAGGCTTTCAGGGGGCTTCACAAAGTACTGAACTTCATGCACATAATAAGCAGTTCAAAGTACTCTTACTTTATTAAGAAGATGCTAAAAGTGACTCAAAGTAAGGTGTACTCTTGCATACATAAGTATCTTACTTTGTTAGGCTAACTCTGTGCAATAGCAAAAACTTGCCTACCCTCACTTTCATTAAGGATGAGGGAGTTTGGTATTTTCTTTTTGTTGTTGAGGATTTTTTTAAGGGTGGGAGTATTTTAGGTTGGGGGGTTTTTTTTGCCCCCAGAATTTTTCATAAACGCATTTAGGAGAAAAAAATTGAGATGAAGACAACATCCTTATACATTCAAGATTTCAGTTCATTAAAAGCTTTCCAGCAAAATAATGTTTCACATTTCAGGCACTACAGTTTTCCTTCAACTCATTCTTGCTGGTTTTTACTTATTCATAGGTCTGCCAAGCAAATTCAGCAGAGTATGAAGCAAAACATGTATATCACAAATACCTTCCCTCATAAAAAGACAATCTCAATCTCCATAGATGTCAGCAAATACTCACAAGAACAAATTAAATCAAGCCATGCTTACACACCTAAATGTGTATTACCCTCTACTCCTTGCAGCTTGTGTGGTGTAAAGCTTAGAAGAGTAGCAGTCTACTGGCAATTGATTCTTTTTAGGCAGGGAAAGCAAAAAACAGTTAAGTTATGAATATGACCAACAATACAATCTCTGCTTCATACACACGCACAGCTCAACTTAAATTGTGAACAGAGGGAAAGCAAAACATTCTCATATATTTCAGTTTCACCACATTCCTCAATATTTTTCTAGATCAATAAAAAAATACACTTTTTAAAAATTAAAATGTTTAGAATTATAAGCTATTTCCAAACAGGCAATCCACTGATCTTTAGCTTACTGACTTGTTTCCCTTTGCCACCTCATTGATTGTGGCATTATTCTTACTGGACAGCAATCCACTATGGGCATTATTTGTAGACAGTAATTTTCTCTTATGAAATCTATTTCAATAATTTTACTTACAATATTTATAAAGGTTATTTCATACCTGTGTATTTGCTAGATGTGATCCCTGTTTTCCTCCTACAAATGAGGTCTTTTCCAGTTCTCATGAGCTTTCCACAAATGTTGCTGGAAAGGTGTCTAATCTGCAAGGTAAGGGTGAGATATGCTGTATAAAACATGTTTTTTACACTTGCACAAATAAATAAGTGATTTCTTTTTTAACAAAGCAGGCAAATAAACCTGAACTTATTTGAACCCTCTAGAACTGCAGCAGTGGAGGAAACCTCCACCATCTTCAGTCACAGCATTTCCCCAACAGCTCCTTTTCACCTTCTCTATCCTCTTTCCTAGGGCTGTCTTCATTTATTGCTGCCATTTCCAACTCCTTACTCTTCAAATATTTACACCCTGGTTTTGTGTTGGCCACCACCCCTCGCCTGCTCTTTTCTGCTTCACCTTCTTCTAATCCTCCCAGATTTTGTGCCTCTGTATTTCCATGCCCTCCTCACCATGGAAAGCACACACCAATTGCCAGGTTCCATTACTAATGGGTGCAGTTAAAGATAAGAGGATGACACACACCCGGACTTCAGCAGAGCCACACATTTAACACCACCACCACCACATTGAACACAGCCACAACATTCCCCTGGTGCCACTGATGTCAGGGTGAACTGCAGCTAGAGCTTCATTAGGGTCTGGAATTTTCTCCTTTCTTTTTCCTTTCTGTTCCCCTCCTAGCTTAGCCCACCTTCACATGACAGTATAAAGTTATGGAGCCTTCAGCACAATCTCACAAACTCCTATGCAAGCAAATGGTTTGATTTCCATGGAGCTCCTCCAGGATAAGGTAAAGCATTGCAGAATTTGCCAAGTGGCGACTTGCTGAGGTGCCAAAGACACTTCTCCTCATAACTTTATTTTACATGTGAAGTGCTGTGCATTTCATATAGCAATACATTTATACAGTCTTTGATCATTTATCTTTCTCAGGCCTCTGTAATTTTCAACTTAACCACTTCATTCTTACTACACACAGCCTCATTCAATTTCCTTATATCTTCAGAGCAGGAATTAGACAGGCCCAAAATACATCAAACAGTGCTGAATTTGGGTCATTATCCACAAAGCATCCCAAGACAGTCTGCCTTAGCTGTCAGTGAAAGTTCACTTGCTATATTTTACTCACACTAGGAAAGGAGATAGGGAAGACTGGCAACCTTCATTAGACTAGAAATCTTAAAACTATTTAAAACATGACCTCAAGAGCTTCTTCAAGACTCACACATCTGAAAGCTCACCTCTCCATTTTTCTCCCAAGAACATGGTCAGGAAAGGATTTTTTTTCAAATCAGACACTTTATCTACTATTCTACAGAGCAGTACCTGAGAGCACCAATTTTTCCGGGTCTCTTCATAGCAGCCATTTCCTCTGATCACCTAAACAAGCAGACTGAACGTCATCACCTGGTTTAAATTAACTTAACTATGTGCTTAAATACTCCAGTGCCCCAATGCCAGAATAGCTTCTCTATACCTCTAAAAACAAACACTCTCTCCTGTCTTTTTCTAAAGACAACTCTGGAACACTGAACACTAGCTTTAATCTGGTTTTGTTATCCATTCATTCTTCATATTTTGACTTCTTTTCATTTTTAAATTAATACATGATATTGTATCCTCCTGCTAAACCAGCTGTTGTGTCCCAGTTTCACTCTAAATCCAACAAACAGCAAACACAGAGTCCCTGCTTTGGTTTGCTAGAGATATTTGCATATAGTCACTAAGGAAAGGTTATTTATTCCATCTGATTGATTTTTAAATTTTATCTGTAGCATAAAGAACTAAGGGTTTTTTTTACATTTTGATTGGTGATTAGATCCTGAACCAAGTCACAATCTAAAACACTGATATTTAAGCATTAATAATTTAAAAGATAAATTGGAGGGCTTCCCTTATCTCTACTATCATTACATACCATAGCATTCCAGCATGCAGGCTTACAACACAGAAAAGTAAGTCTTGGCATGCAATAGCTCAGACATATTGTATTTATTGCAGTCATGAAGCCTATTATGGACATCTTTGTTTATCTCATCACAATTAAACATTCATGAAGAAATATTACAGAAAAAGGCATTTCTGGTCTCATAGCTAATTAGCACAATTTAAGAGTACCCTGTAGTTAAGTTGCCCAGCCTCTCTCTCAAAGAAAGTGGGGATCTGAATCTAAATTACAAGTGCTCTCCTCCCCCTCATCTGTGCATTTTCAAAACCAGGATTTCAGTCCTGCTTACTAACCCATGTCTGACTGATCTGACCTAACAAAGAGTACAGACGTGCAGGAATAAACTTCTAAAGTGTATTTTATTTAACCTGCCTCGTAGATAAGCACCAAATTTCCACAGTATCTATGTCATCACACATGGTCTGGATTTCAGCCTGTATCAATCAGTGTAAAATAACTAAAGGGACACATGCAAAATTATGAAAACTTACTATTTGCAACAAAATCAATCTTTTCAGAAAATCAAGGAATACTAACAGCGAGCACATAGTCTGCACCTTCCCATGCCCACCTAACATCCTTACACTGCTATTAGAATATTCTAATAGATTGTTTCTCCATGCAAGGTTATAAAAGTGTGGTTTATTAGGGTACTGCAACCATAAATTTACGATTGTTTCTCAGGCTGAATTTATATCTAGCCATCAAAATGCATTACTACATTCCAGTCACTTCTTTTTTTCCTTGCACATTAACATAATCATCCCCAACACTTCAAAGTAAGGGAAGTTATATCTAGCTGGCATTCAAACCTACAGATCTGTCTCTTTAAATAAAGGCCCTCTTTTTATTTTCTAAGGGCATGATGCATATGTAGGCAATCGCCAACAATGAAACCACAGCTACATTATAAACTACCTTATTAAAAATTAAGGATTGTAATTACATATTGAAACCAAGAAAATTATTGTTCCTTTTTCCACACTCTTGTGCACAGCAGGGCTTGTGACCCTCAGACAAAGGCATATCCAAGAAAATTAATGTGTAATCAGTTCTCCAAACTCAGCAATGACTTGGGGTGAGAGCCGGGATGCTCTTGAACAAAAAATCCCAAAACCCAAGGTTCACCTGTCATGGACAGGCAGTGACCCCACTGCTTCATTGTGTGTTTAATTGTGTGTTTAATTGTTTAACTGCGCCCAAATCCCTCCAGGTGCCCAGGCACCAGGTTCCCTCATAGAGGCTCCCTGAATTCCCATAGTATCGGTGTACACACGATCTGGATTTCAGCCAGTGAAAAATAACTAAAGGGGCACACGAAAAACAGTGAAAACTTGCTATTTCCAACGAGACCGGTGTTTCAAAAAATCAAGCGGCGAGCACGGAGAGCACCACACTGCCGAATTAACTTCTGATATGTTTTCATTTCAATCTTTAGAGATTACAAGAAGTAAATTACCCTCTTTAAAGAGTACAAGAAGAGAAGCCAAGGCACCGAGCGGGACACGGAGCAGCGAGCCGGGACATCCCCGCCCCGTCCTGGCTCGCTCCCAGGACGGCCGGGCCGGTCCCACAGAGCCCCTCCCGCGGCTCGGGGTGCCCAAACCAGGGCGGACAGACAAAAACACCTCACAGAGAGGAAGAGAAGCCGCGCCCGCAGCCGCTCCCTCTGCCCACGCCAGCCGCGCCTCCCCGGGGCCAGCCCCGGCCCGGCCCCGCAGGGTGGGCGGGCGCAGCGCGGAGCCCCGGCCCGGCCCCTGCCCGCCCCTCGGCGCCGGGAGGCGGAGCCGGGCGGGCGATCGCGGCCCGGCCGCTTCCTGGTCACCGGAGCAGGAGGCGACAGGAGCCCTCCGAGGCGGCTGCGGGGGTCCGGCCGCCGCCATGGCCTCGCTCTTCAAGAAGAAGACCGTGGACGGTGAGTGGGCGCCCGGGGAGGCCCCGCCGCGCCCCCGGCAGCAGCCGCCCCCAGCCTCGCACGGCCCCGGGCGCGGGGCCGGTCCCGGCCGGGGCTCCGGGGCAGCGGGAGTCCGGCGGGGGTCGCGGCCTCGGGCCCCGTCCCGGCGGAGCGGGAGCTCGCAGGAGAGGAGCGGGAGGCCCCGGCCCGCCCGCCGTGACTCACCGGCGGTGCTCGGGGCCAGCCCCCGGGCCGGGCCGGCCCTGGCTCTGCGGGACCGAGGATTCCTGGCGCTCTGGGAGAGGTGGGAGCCGGGCCCGGCCATCCCGGGACGTGGGTGAGGGAGGAGGAGGAGCGGCATCGCTCGGTGGCGGCGAGGGACACAAAACAGGCCCGGCAGGAGTTGCTGGGGCCCAGGGGGAGCCGGGACGCGAGCGGTGCCGCTGTGCGGAGCCACGTCCAGGCTGCGGGAGCCGCCGCCGCCCGGCCCTGGGCTCCGCGCCGCTGTGGAAACAACTTGGTGTTGGTTCTTTGTAGCCAGGCTGCCGTCAAAACCCCTAAACTTCAGCAGGAATAACCATCCTCAAATAAAGCCCCAAAGGACTTAGCTGCCTGCAGGCCGCTGGGCGATGCTCAGCTCTCCCTGTTGTCGTGGTGCAGGGTTGGCGAGCCCCAGGTTTGGGTCTCTGGTGTGTTGGGTGCCCCGTGTCAGAGCTGGTGGGTCGGCGTTTGAAAAGGGCTCACAAAAAATGACGCTGCACATCAACCAATTGTGTGTCATCGCAGGGAACACACACAGGTCCCACCTGGCTCTTCCCATTTTAGATGCACCACCTGAGAAGGGGAGAAGGGGAGCTGGCATTAAGCTTCCGTGACCAAGGAAGGATTGCAGGAGCCAGGTCAAGCCCTGTTGGATGTCTCTTGTCCAGCCTGTTTGAAGGAATGCTTCCTCCTTGCCCTGGTGTGTGTGACGACAGTGTGACACACAGGAGTGGCTAATGGCATAAGACTTATCTCAGAATAACCTGTCGTATTCTGTCTGTTCTAGTAGCTGGGAATTTTCCTCAGTTATCAGAAACAAACAAGAACCAAGTTCTCATCTTGGCCTTCACTTCTAAAAACAAATTAAACAGTCTGTAACTGCAGATAGTTGTTTCCAGTTTATTGCCATCCTTAGTTGAAGCCACTGTGGGGGATCAGAAACTACAGAAATAAGCATCGTACTTACCCTTATTGTCTCCTAAGTACTGTTCTTGTTTGCTGTCACCTTGAAGTTCCTACCTCTCCAGCTCACTATACTAAGGATTTTTTTTTTAAATACTGTAGTTAGAAAAGGCAGTCTTGTATGTAGCTATTAAGCTTTTTCTTTCAATTTCACCAAGTGCAGCTGTGCAAGTAATATACATTTATCTACCTTCAAAATTACTTGCCTGTAGCATTTTCAGA
Source organism: Haemorhous mexicanus (assembly GCF_027477595.1). Classification (NCBI taxonomy): domain Eukaryota; kingdom Metazoa; phylum Chordata; class Aves; order Passeriformes; family Fringillidae; genus Haemorhous; species Haemorhous mexicanus. Next base: position 5,839,052 of record NC_082342.1, on the reverse strand, counting down.
ATGATTTTCTCTGCTGTTTTGCCAGTGTGAAGAATGCAGTTATATTCTATGCCATATTTCAGTTCTTAGTTATTGTCCACTGAAAAGTCTGCATCTCCCAAGGATGCTTTTTCTGTAGTACTCACAGCAGTAGTAGCATTGTAAAATCAGGTGTCATTTTCACACTGTTTTTTAAAAATATATATTTCTTTGCCCAAGAACTGGGCAATCTCCAGCAAGGTTGGAAGAGGAAATGTATATTCTGTCTTTAAAATGCCACTAAAGGTTTGGGATTTTGTTCTGATTCAAACCTATTGAAATAATTCCAGCAATGGATGTTTTACAGTATTTCTGGCTTTGGGAATGAAAAACGTGAATGCTTCTCTCTGTTTGTAGAAAAATTGCCTCAAACCTTAAAAAATGAAAAGCGTGGCCTGTGATTCTATAATTTATCCTTCATGAGCTCTAAAGAAAGTTTATGTGACAGTCTGCTCCTTTCAAACTCCCACCCAAAGTGTAGACTTAGGAGTAGCTGAATCTCTCCTCCATAATAAGTGCTTTCCTCTACAAAGGTCAGAGGATGCAGAGTCACATGCAGACGTCCTGCTCTGCCTTCACCCAGGTGAACCACACCCAAGCACGTGATGTAAATCCTACCAAAAGTTAGGTGCAGCTAGCATGGTTGGTGCCTAGACTGTAAATAATATTTGCTTTAACAAGATGATGTTATCAATGTATAGTTTTTAATAGTACAGAACTCCTATGAAGGATGATGGGTTTCACCTGAGAGACAGTGTTCAAGCTTTGCTTGCTACTCACTTGTCAGTAAACTGAAATTTGTTGTTAAGGCCTCCACTTTCCCACCTTACTATTCTTAAGCATCTCCTAATGGAAAAGTGTCAAGCACTGTTGCTTTATAGACTGACTTGAGGAGGGGCTACACAGATGTGGAGGAGAGGAAGCTCCCCCAGAGCAGAATAAGGACAGAGAAGAGCAGGATCCAGGACTTGCACCTGGGATTACTGTCACTGTTTTATGGAGCTGGGAGCTTCTCACCTGGTCTGAGATCTCATAATTCAAGGCTCCTTTAGCTGCCCTACCTGTTGCAGTTAGGCCTGGCTTGGGGAAGAGCAGTAGGATTGCAGTGACCTAGATATTGCTGAGTTAGTGCTGGACTTGCAGGAAGGTGTGTGTACAGATGTCTTACTGTGGGATTAAGGCTCTTGCTGTGGTTATGGTACAAAGTAACATCCTAGGTAAAGGTAAAACAGCTTTGTTTTTAACAGGATGTAGCCCACACTGCTGATACAATGATGTTGTGGTATCCCAGATTATATTTTGGTAATATTTTCTGGATCTGAAATGCTGAAACTTCACTCTGAACAAAGGGAGGTGTCAAACATGCTGCATGTCTGCAGGGTGCTTAGTTTATGGAGTATTGAAAAACTTTGCCCAGCTATCAATGTTTTCTTTCCAGATATAATAAAGGAGCAAAATCGAGAGTTAAGAGGTACACAGAGGGCTATAAGCAGAGATAGAGCAGCACTTGAAAAACAGGAAAAACAACTGGTAAGTATGACAGGGAACTTTATTTTGCTCTTTAAAACACACACACACACACACACACACACACACACGCAATAAAAAACTTGCAAGATTTTAAAGATACCAATCAATGCATAATAATGAAATACTAAAAACAGTTGTCTTCCCCTTTTCATTTCTCAGTTAAAATTGTGTTGGAAAATGCTTACTGTCTTAAAGTGATTCTCAGCCTTTGACATAGGAAAATCCTGAAACAATGTGTTTGGGTAAAATAACCACATTGGGTTTTCCCTACAATTCCCTGCATTCTCTGTCCTTCAAAAGGTCCTTTTTTTCTAAAAGGTTTGTAAATCACTTGTCTTGTGGAAAAATTAAAAGAAGTGCTATCACGTGTTAGCATGACTGTCCAGTGGGAGAGAGTACTTGAAAAACCACAGGGTATCGTGAGTACCCCTAGAGTTGTTCCTTTCATTCAGACAGAGCTTCCCTAAAATTAGCTGATAATAGTAGGACTGTTTGCCTAAATTAAGATGTATTCAGAACTTACTGTGTGTGAGCTTTCAAGTACTCAGTGGCTGAATGCTGCACCTGTGTGGCACTATAAGAGCAGAAATGGATGTGCCAGATGGTGGGGTTTGATGCATGAAGAATGCTCAGACTGTGGGAAAAGCTGTGCGAATCCAGCCCTTTCCAGCAGCTATTGAGGTGGTGGTTCGTGGCAGCAGGTTGCATGAATACCAAGAGCTGGGAATAATAAACTAAAAGATCAGAGAAACTGTTTCTGAAAGCCTTGGACATGTAGAATATAGTAGGTTGCTCATAAGTAAGGCATTTTTTCCAGTATGAAATATTCCAGATATGGAAATAACCTTAATTTTAATGGCTATTCAGACTCAAGTGTTGATTATTTACCACACAAAGTGGTTTCAGAAATGTTGGATTTCTGAGAAGAAGAAAGGAGCAGTGAAATACATCTTTGAAAAAGTTAAAATTTGCTGCTGGAATGAGAGTAGCGATGAACAATAAATATTAATTTTTCAGTGTCAGATCAGGTGAAGAAGGATCAGGGGCTTATCAGTCAATCTCAAAACATTTCATTATGTGCTTTCTCTAGAAAGACCTTTTTTTTTTCCCCTTAATTTTAAGGTACTACTCTGAGAAAACCAAGTTATGCAGTTATATTATTTCTACAGCTAAAAATACCTTAATGTATGCAGACAGTTCTGTTTCAGTTCAGTAACCTGATATAACTATACAAATTTTGATTTTTTTTTTTCCCAGAAGAACATAACTGACTTCAGTAAGCTTGCCCCAGACCTCTTAAAAGCAGATAATGTACACCAAATTTACCCAAATTTATTTTAATTAGGAATAAAATAATCTGTATATAGGGTTTGATTTCTGCAGGTGGACTGTCTGCAGTGATTTAGCAAAGAATTTTGCTTGGAAAAAAATCAGGTTATAAAAGCTATGTAGGTCTTTCAACTTACTGAGAAAATCCCTATTTTCAAACATTTTTTTGTTAAAATATGGGGTGCAGACTAATCCCTCCAGCCTTCACAATACTTTAGATACACCAAAAAAAAAAAAAAAAAAAAAAGGAAGTAATATTCTGGTGATGTTATAGGAATTTTTGTGGCTTCTGTGAGCTACTTTCAAAGAGCACAGCTTTACTTCTATTTCAGGCCTCTAAGGTTTGAACAGTCTCATGCTGCTTCATTGCCACTCTGTACCTTCCTGGATTAAAAATAGTGTGTATGACACACCCTTAAGAAATTGTGAATCTGCAGAGGGGATTTTGTGCCAGAGCCATCTCTGGAATAAACTTAACTGTGAACTTTTCTGGTAGTCAGGGTGATGCAGTGGGCCAGTTTACATCTGCCTTTAAAGGTGACTGTTCTGCCTGTCCTGGGGACCAGAATTTATCTTTTCATAGCTTCTTAAAAGTGCAATTTTCTGGATTACCAGTGCACATAAAGTGAAGCAACTGCATACCTATAGCAAGTATATTAGCCTGAAAAATCCAGGAGAAAGCTGGTCTTTAAAAGCTGCTTTTACTTAATGGTAAAAATCAAAATGGACAAATGGACATCTACAGAAAACTGAGCCAGTGTGGCAAGACCTGCTTAAAAAGGCTGTAAAGGAAAAAGATGTTGCAATTTTTACATTACCAAGTCACAAATCAGAAGGCACACTTTGAAGAATCCCAGCTGACAAGATTATTTGTGCCAGGCTTTTTCCTGGTACCTCTGGGCTAAACAGATTGTTATTTCTCTTTTAATTGACAGACTGGGGTTTGGGTTTGGTTTTCTAAGACAGAAGTGTCTTTCTTACAGCATAAGCACATGTTAAATTATGCTATTTTTATTAAGTCCAGTTAAATCATAAGGGTGAAGAGCCTATAATTATTGGTCATCTAACTTTATCTACTTCTTCCCCAAAAAGGCTGTGAGGTTCTCTTGAGGCTGAAAAAGCATCGAAAAGAATTCTCCATTTCTTACATGAGGGATGTTTGATTGCAAGAAATCAAAGTTGATTAGAGCCATGGCACCAGTACTTGACTGGACATTATAATTCCTTCACTTTTTGGGGCTTTTTTTGAAGTATGGCTGCTTATCCAGATACAAAGTCAAATGTGCACATAGAAGTGAATGTGACATCATGCAGAAATTTAAGTCTTTGGGGGAACTGTGTGCTACCATACTATAATTCAGTTTCATTGAGTTTTTTCCTTGTGGTCAAATCATACCAGCATGACATTGATTCTGCTAAACAGCCTTGTTGAAAAAGCAAAGAGCTATTTATATAACTTAAATGTCTTAAAAGATTCAAGAGGCTAGTTAATTTTGAATTTCATTATTAGCAGTAAGGCTTAATTATAGTCTTTGTGTGAATGGAAATTCTGTGGAGTTAATCTCACACCTTTTTTCACAGGAACTGGAAATCAAGAAAATGGCTAAGACTGGTAACAAAGAGGCCTGCAAAGTGCTGGCAAAGCAGCTGGTGCAGCTGCGGAAGCAGAAGAACCGAACCTATGCTGTGAGCTCCAAAGTCACTTCCATGTCCACTCAAACCAAGGTCATGAACTCCCAGATGAAGATGGCAGGAGCTATGTCAGCCACAGCAAAAGTAAGGCCCCACAAGATACTCTTTTATATTCAAATGCAGCATAGGGTTGCAAAAATTCTGTTATTTGGGGTATTTTTTGGTAATTGCACTACTAAAACTCACTGCACAGGGGTGGTGAGGGTACAGTAGGGAAACATAGTTTGGGTTTGTATTGTTACACTTTTGTTGGGTCAGTCTATCCATATAGCACCTACATACTTTGTTGGGCTAGACATCTGTCAAATGTTTACATGACAAAAATAAACTAATGCCAGTGAATGAACTCTTTTAGTACATAGAAAAAACCCAAACCCTGCTGCTACAGTGCCTTGCCTGTATTTATTGTCACAAGCGGTTTTTAATGGGAAAAAGTAGGGCATGACTCGTCTAGAAATGAAGGCACTGTGTCACAATAGCTTTATGGCTTTTGAAAAAAGTAGGTTATTGCTTTGGATCTAAAATGCCTAAAAAAATCTAATCTGTAATTTGCTGTCATTCTCTCTGTGCCCTCTCAGGAAAGAGTATTGCATTAAGTTTCCTCCCAAATCTCATCTCATAAGAGAGTAAAAAATCTCAGTTTTCCAAGTTAGGTGTGAACTTTCCCCTATTTCCCTCAATTGATAAAGATGGATTTGGCTTTTGACAAGGAGGACTGTTCAGCTCAAGGTGCAGAATTAGTATGCATCACTGTAGACCAAGCTGGGCTTTGATCCCAGTCCAAGTTAAATCCAGTTAAACACAGCAATGCAACTCGGTGCAGAAAGGAATTACCACAAGGGCTTGGTGGTCAGGTGCCTTTAGACACAGCATGAGGACAGATTCCAGCCAGCCAGTGATACAGAGCTGTGGCTCTGCAGCAAATTTACAAACTGGACTTGTCTGACTGATCAGGTTCAACACCTTACTCAGTATTCTTACATAGCACTCATGAACAAGTTAGTCTTGCTTTTTAATTATTACGTGGGTGACTTGTTTTTATCTGTGATGGATTTTGGATTAAATTTCTTAAAACCAAAGTTACTGGAGTAGTTAGGAAGGTTAGGTCAGTAGGAAAAAAAAAATCAATAAATATTTTTAAACAGCAGGTAATTGTATGTACTATTTGTGTAACATTATTGGAGAGAAAGGTCTTAAATTCTTTTGATCACTTTTAAGGTGAATATTTTTTCTGATCAGCATGGGAAGCTTAATGAATTGTTAATCTCATAAAACCATTAGTGAAAAATGTATGGGATCAGTTACCTTAACAAGCAAGGCAAATATGTGAATGCAAAGCTTTCAAGTATGTATACTTTCAGTATACTTCTTAGCATACATGTTGCTAATTTTGAACATAGTAAAGTCTAGTTAAGTTACCTGATCATTTTTTTCATGCATCTGACCCTTATTTTCTGAACATATGTCAACTCTATCCGTGCAGATACTTTTGACATCCATTTATACCAGCACCTTCCAAGGCCAGAAAAACTTCTTAAATTCAAATAATGTGACCATGAGCACAGTCTTTGAAATTCAAGTAACATTAGTATCATAGTACGTTATCACCTGGAAGAAACTCAGACATGAAGGCAGAAGCCCTTTTGTGAAGGCTGTAGTGGCTTGATTCCATTTCTTTTAATTAACCAAGTCTTTTATCTTCTCAAAGATGGTTAAATTTTATATTTGAATTGCTTATGTCTGTATTTAGATTCTGATTTCCCACAGTAACTTGCCTTTTAGGAAAGAGGGAAGTGCCCCATAGCAGTGCCCACAAAGGCAGTAAAATGGGTGAAGTTTATTTCACTGTCACAGCAAGATCTCCACCCATCACACAGGTGCACCCTAAATAAGTACTTCCTCAACATTTGGTTATTTTCTTTTCAGAGAAAAGTAATTTTTCCATTAAATTGTAACATCAAGAAACAATTTAAGGCCTGTCCTCCAGTGGTGGTTCAAATAAATGGTCCTTTCTGAATAAGAACCTGCAGCCATTTACTTCTTTAATGTGTGTAGCCTTCAAGTTAAGAAATGTTCTCCATTCTTTTCATTCAGATCGGTTGGATTTGTCCTAGTACAAGGCCAAGGGAGGTTCATGGTGCAAGAAAGATGCACACATTTAAAAGTTAGTAAGAAATATTGCTATCTAGTGTCCTAAGTGCAGGCTTTACTATTGATCTGTCACCTAATGTTCCCATGGGATGTAGAGAGACTAGGAAAGTGAAATTTGGATTAAAGCATTTTTCTTAATGAATGCACTGATAATTATTAATGTCTCATTATATGATGTAAGAGTTTTTTCCATATTAATAGACAATGCAAGCAGTTAACAAGAAAATGGATCCACAAAAGACACTACAAACGATGCAGAATTTCCAGAAGGAAAACATGAAGATGGATATGACTGAAGAGATGAGTAAGTTCTGCACTGCAGGGGACTGGCGACTCTTGGCAGGGGAGAACTAGCCTGAAAACACTGATGTTTGAAGTTTATTTCTATAGTTAATGAGACTGACAGTAAAAATGTAGAGCAAACAAAATAATGTATGTCTCAGTAGGGATGCTGACTTAGGCTTTTTAGAAGCTCTCGGTATTAAATCTAGAATCCGTTCCTTCCCATCTTCTGCAAAACATTCTTCATATTTTTAGAAGGAACGTTCTGGCAGGGAAGAGGGTTTGAGACCCATTCAAGGCCATGGTGACATAACTGGTAGGGGGACTTGAAAATTTGCCTTAATTTAGATACTGATAATCTCAGCTTTCTGCACATGGTGGTATGATATGGTTCTGTCTCCTTTTTCTTAAATTAAGCCACAAACAACTTTTTGGGGAGGCAGCAAGTTCCTTGTTCCTGCACGTATGTGTTCACTGTCATCTAATTCCTGGTGTTGCTCCCACTCTTCTCCCCATCCCATTCCCTGCCCTGTTGTCATATTAAGTAGCATGGACTCAAACCAAGATGAAAACACCTCCACTGCCCACAAGTTATCTGAATAGTTAACAACTTTGCAATGTTGTTTGGAGGAAGAAGAGATGAAAGGGTTTTTTATGAAACTATAGATGTTTTGCAGAAATGTGAAAATGTAATATGGGGAGAGATAGAGCAGCTGAGCTCTTTAGGTGGAACTGAACATTTTTATGAAAACAGCCATGCCTTACCCTGTTGTTGCCCTGGCTGTGCTCACAGGCTTTGCAAGGCAGAGCTAAGAGAGCCTCCCACACCCAGGTGCCTTCTGCTGGTATCTCACACCGTGGTGTTACTGCTGTCTTCTGGGAGGGTAGAACGATGGTACTAGGTCTTGTTAGTCACCTTTTTCCTTAATACAATCTGGATTTTTTTTTTCTTCTAAGTTAATGATACTCTGGATGATATTTTTGATGCTTCTGATGAAGAGGAAGAAACCCAAGATATTGTTAATCAAGTGCTTGACGAGATCGGGATTGAAATCTCTGGCAAGGTATGGCTGTTTTTGCACAGCTCATGTGCTTTTTCCCCTGCATTCCATTTTTAAAAAATAGTTTTTTCTAAAAGTCAGCTTGTCATAACCTGTGTTATTCTGACTGAAGAAAGCTCGTGTCTCCTTCCAGATGGCCAAAGCTCCCTCAGCTGCCAGAGGTTTGCCCTCTGCATCGGCATCGAGCGCTGCCACCATATCGGATGAGGAGATCGAGCGCCAGCTCAAAGCCTTGGGTGTGGATTAACTGATCCAGTTCAGAGTCTGCCTACTGGGTGCTCAGCCCTACACACACGTGCAAAGTGCAAACACTCTTTCAATGCAACTGATTTCTAGGAGAACCCAGAAGTCTCAGAAATGACAACTTGAAGATGGATTTGCAGAGAAAAGTACTTTTTTTTTATCCATTGCATGGACTCTTTTTGACTCTGGACCAACCAGCGGTGTAGTTCTAACAATAAATTCACTTACACCTGATCCAGATCTGTCCTCTGGATTCAAAGTTTTCTTCCATCTCTGTTCCTGATCTGTCTCTAGAACTGGCTATTGCTATTCAGTGGCTGGTCATGCCACTTCCTAGGACAGCACCTATGTAATAATTATCATTTTTACAAAACTATCATTAGAGAAACATTTAGTCTGCCATCTCTTAGCACAAATGAAACTTCACCTTGGCTCTTAGAAACTTTTTTTTTCCATGAGAAATAGCTTTGAATGTCTAGATAATTTAGGCAGAAAGAAAAAGCATTTTATGTATTTCTTCAAAATTCCTTTTGAGCGGATGAAATAATAACTTGTTTTTCCTCTTACCGGAAGGGAAGGATACACTCCTTGTGCAGTTAATTTTTCTGGAAGAGGAGTTACATTTGTTAGTGAAATTTGTTGCATGAAAGGCACTGATTGAACTCTATTGTACTGTAACATAGCTGGTTTCAACAGAATTGCTGTGCCTTTATGTATATAAATCTTGTACCTTTGTGATTTTCTTTCAGAAGGAGTCTTTGAAAGGTGAGTAAACTTAATAATTAAGATGATTTTACAAAATGCTTTGGTGAGCCCTCTCAGTACACTTGATGGGACTCAGTGAAGTGGAGAGATGCACTCATTCGGAAACACAACTTGTGCACTTGAAAAAAGGACATTTGCCTGAAGCAACATTTGTATATATTTTACAGTACTTCTTAATGGAAGATAACTGCATAATTGTATTGTTTGCTAAGATGCAACTGATCACATTGATAAACTAAATCTAAATATCAGTTTTGAGAACAATTTTGGATCAGAAATGATAACTACTTGTCTAAACACTATAATAAAAGCATTCTGGTTCTGTGAAGGTTTTTCTATGGTCTCTGAACTGCATCAACACAATTCTAGCTTTACGTGGAATATGCATTGTGCTAAGGAATAAGAACTCTTGATACTTGAAATAGACAGAATGAGAATGCAGTTCCCAGTTATTACTTCCTGGATGGTGTGATATTCCTCCTGACTCTGCTGGAGATATTTACCCCTCAGTGTTGATTTAGTGGTGCTGCTCATTGAACAGAAACAACAACCATCTTGGCTTTAAAAAGAGAAAATCAAAATACCTCCCCCAAAAGCAAAATCCAGAAAACTAGGGGGGAATAAACCTCATAAAGAGACTTTGCTGCTAGGCAAAGTGTATCAGGAAACCTCAGTGAATCTGCTCTTGTTGCACCATCTACTGTTTAGGACTGAAGTCAGCAAAGAGAACTCATAGGAGAGCCTTCCTCAAGTTTTAGGCCTAGAATTGCAGGTGTTCTTTCTCTTTCAAAGAAATAATGCAAAACTGAATCTGTCAGGTAGGAATGTGTAAGTTAATATATTGCATATATCCAATATGGGGTGATTTTTTTTTAACAAGTTATTTTGTAAAATTCTAATAAAAGGCTTTTTATCCCACAATGACTTTGTCCTCTGTAGGGTTAGTCTTACACTTCTGTCTCTTACTGGGCTTTCTTTGTGAGCTCTGATAAATATTCCTTTGACTTGCTTTGATAAAGCACCATCATATTTATTGTAGTTGCTTGTGGGCCTTTGATTTAACATTTAGAAAAGACTCGTTCAAGTTTTCAGTCTCTTGTCTGGAACCTCACGCCCAAGCACTGCTCTGTGGCATTGAAAGAGAAATCATAATGTGAACCCAGGGATAAAATGTTAGTGGTTGTTTGTAGTTTGGTTGAACACCAAGGCTTGTGTCCTTTCTGAATGAGGTGTGCGGTTGATGTTTTTAATAACTGTCAAAATTGGGCATAATTCCATGAGTTCTTTCCTCTGGATCTTTGAGGAACAGGAAGTATTGCTTTTTTGGTGCTATTAGGACTGCTGAAGTAGGGCTAGTGTCAGCATCAATCCTGTGGTTTGTTGCAAGTTACCTTTTCAATCCTGCAGCTCTAACCTGTGTAAAAATCTTTGGGTAGCAGAGTGGGAAGTGCTGTAGGTTTGCAAGCTTGTTACGTGTCTGCAATTATGGTCAGTATGTTGGATCAGTCTAAAAAAATTGCACCTCCTGCTTAGATACAAATTCCTTTTAAATCACATTGAGTGTTTTAAAAAAAACCACAGTGAAACCACTCAATCCTTACCCTCCTTTATCCTTGCTAGCACCTAAATAGGAACTGGATCCAAGTCTCCATCTGGGAGCAATGACATAGTTGTGCACACACCTAAAAATGGCTCTACCCAGAGCCCTATTCCTCAAGTGCCCAGAAGCAATTCCCAGGGGAGCATTGGGAACACAATGAGCATTAATGATGCTTCCTCCCCTAATATTCTTCCAATCTCTGTTTCAAAAATAAAAGTACATCCAGAGCCCTGTGCAAGTTCACACACCAGCCTTAACTGACTCTTATCTGAGAACTCCTCCATACAAAGGAACTTCTGGCACCCACATGTTTTTTCCCACAGATGTTTTTTTCCCAAGCATGTTAAAAAAAACACCACTTTGTTTTGTTTTAAGCTGCTTTCCATCTTCCTCTATTTACTCCTAGTTCTTACATTAGGCAGGAAGGTGAACAGCCTGCCTCCATCAGCTTTTTAGTACAGTTCATAATTGAGCAGACTCTATTGCTAAGATGCAACTGATCACTTCGATAAACTAAATCTAAATATTAGTTTTGAGAACAGTTTTGGATCATAAATGACAACTACTTGTCTAAACACTACAATAAAAGTGTTCTACATTCACTATGATAAAAACATTCAATGCACACACATTGAGTAGCAGAGAGACACTTCAAGTTATTCACCTTACCTTTGCTCAGCAGCTTGGCCTGTGCTTGGTCAGTTGTGTCCCTCACATCAGGGCTCAGCACCTCACAATTCTTCAGAGACAGCTGAACCTCAGATTTAAACCTTGTGATAACACCTTTTTTTGCCCTCTAGTGTGGTTTTAACACCCTGCCTAAAGTTACCATGGGAAAAGAAGGGCAAGAAAAAACCCCACAAATATCTCAAGAACAGCACAGCCCAGCTTGGCTGAATGGCCAACTAAACTCCTGCAGGTTTATAGAGCTGCTCCTTGGAAATCCTGCCTTACATGCAGGTTGGGTCCTCCCCCACCCCAATCAAGAGTAATTGGTGGTAATTACGTTGTTCCTAGAGAAAAAAAATACAATTGCCACTTTCTGTAAGTAAAGCTCCAGCTGCAGCCATTGAAATTGATTTCATCCAGCTTTTCTTCTTTTAAATAATTCTGATTTGTTTGTATTTCTGTGGCAGCAGGTAGGTGTGTTTAAATAGTGGCTGCTTCCCCCAGTTGGCCTTTTGTCATTCCTTTGCAAGATAAGTTTGTTATGTGTCATCTTTCATTTTATTTTACTCAGTTGCTGCAATTATCTTTCACTTGTGAGACTTTTTGAGACCACCACCTTACAGCGAGGCTGCCCTGGAACTATCTGTTAGAGCATTCTAAAATACACTGCAGCATGACACACAGCTAAGAAAGAGTGAAGTGTTACCAAAACAGAGATACAAACCATTGCCTGGAGTGCCAAAAGTATAGGAATACTTTATTGGATGAGGAGGTTGGGAGGTACAGGCTGATAGCATTTCTAGGAAGCCTTTTATAATTAAGAAAATAATTTAGAATTTAAATAAAGTTTTTATATACCAGATAGTGGTTTCAGCATACAGAACATTTGACCACATCACATGAAAGGTACACCAATGCATGCCACCACCGTTGCTGAGTGCTGATCCTCTCAGCTGAACCTTTTTTGTAAAGTTCATGACCTATGACCTGTTGGTAACCTGTGGTGGATAGAAGTATGCACCTTGGTCTCTGCTATAGTGGATGAGCTATGCTAGCGATGAAAGCAGCCTGAAGGGAGTACATAGCCACAGTTTGTCCCCTTTGAGTTATTAAATTGAAGTTTTCTTCTCAGTTAAGGGCTTAGAGTGGTGCATTCATCCATAAAAATGTGGGTTTTTAGAAATCCAGGAGCCTGATTTCCATTGTTGAACATACTTACGGTCACTGTAATAAGTATCAGAGATAATTTAATGTACACTGGAGAGTGAGCACTTAACTTGTACATGCTGCTTCTAAGTGGTCTTGAACATTAAACTCCTCTGGCTTTCTCTGGGCCTATTATATAGACATTTTCTAAATCATCAGGTTTGTTTTATGGAAAAATAAAATGCATCTGGCCAGTACTACTTGCGTGTACTCACTTAATTTCAGTCCTGGGAAAACAGTCAAAATACTTATATGGTAATGGGCTAATTCCCATAACAAGGCTGATGAGATGGCTGGATAATCTATCCCTGGTGAGTACTACAGTCATTAATTTAGTTTTCTCAGTGCCTGCCTGATAGGTGGAGCTCTGGCACCGGTATTTTTTCCCCTCAATTATCTCTAGGCTAGAGGATGACAAAGAAGGGATTATTTTCAATTAGTGGGGTGCGATAGAGGGGGATTGTGCAGTGCAATAAATTCTTCTTTTGTATACTTTTTAGCTTAACCACCATCTCTGGTGTAAGTATGTCCACACATGGTTTTAATCAGAAGAAAGTATAAAGCAGAGAAAGAGCAATGTAGTAAAACCCCCAATAATTCTTTTTCTTCCCCTCAGGCCACAAAGTCCTAAAGTCAGATAAATTGTATTCCTGTTTTTATAGCTAAGCCTACCCAAACCAAACTTTGAGGCACATAACAAATTAGCAAGAATTACGTTTGATAACAGGCATTATCCAAGCCACTTCTACTTGACACCAGGTCAAGGCAGTCAAATGTTAGGCTGAGACAGAGCGTGCAGTAGGAGCAGTGTGACACCTCCGTCCTGGTGAGCTCACAGTGCCTTAATTAATGACAGCAAAATCCTTCCCATGCTACAGCTGCTGGTAGCAGGTAGGAGCAATGAGTGGTGTACTGATTTTTTTCTTTTTTAACAACACAGTATTTACAACATTTACAAAAAGCAAAAGAGAAATCCACATGTGTACGTGGAAAAGCTTCACCGGCAGTCATGGTGCTCCTTGATAATAGAACTGAAGGCATTCTGGTGTAAACTGGTCTTCACTCTTTTTTCCCTTTGTCTTCTGTTGCAAAACCAAACTCTCACGACTTCCTTCTCAAGATTGAGCCCCTCAGCCATCCTCATAATTTCCTGAGAAGACGGCTTACTTTGTTCTCCAAAGTGCCTCTCTAGGGCTTCTTTGGCAGCGATGCTGGATACAGGGGTAAAATTTCACCTTTAAAAACTTTTCTGCACATTCAGGCTTTCACCACTAGTTCAAGAGAAAGATCAAGTAACAACACTGAAGGCAATGACTTGGTTTGTTTCATCTTTCTCTACGTAAAGGGAACCCAAAACACTAAAAATACTCTGTAGTTCTCTGCTAACACGAGCAGCACGACATCGTACAGAATTTTGGCACGGAGTGATTAAAAGGCAAAAATAGCATCAAGCTCAGTGCAATTTCAGTGTTAATTATAACACTGGTATATCTAAGAGATAGATATATCTTGGTATTATCTAAGAGACACAGCTACTAACTAGTTACGAGTGGGGTCAAGGGAATTGGAACAAGCCTGACCACTCTTCTGCCCCAGCAAATGCACATCAGTGGTGTTACCTGGTTGTATCAAATCATTTGGGTTTACAGAGAGGAAGAGCTTTATCACTTTGATTTGGGAAACACTGTGTGTTTTGCATCTCACTAATTATAGAGACAGCACTAGAGTATTCCTAGAAATCACAGAGATTATGGCCAGCTGTTTTAGCCATCATCACATTCTCCAAATGCCTGCCCTCATCTGTTCCTCAGTCAGCAGTGATCAAAACTGAGTGGTTCACTAAACAGAATAATTTAATACTGTTATTTTTTTTTCTCATTTCCAGATAGAATTTGCTTCCAATTTCTGTTACATACTCTGAAAAACCACATATGTGACATGCTTGTGTGCCACTGGGAGGCATCCAGAAGTTTCAGCAGTAGCTGTAACTTCTTTGGACACGAGAGGGCACTTCATGCATTATTCTGGAAGTAAGGTGCAGGGATTCACTACAGAAATACAGTGTCTGCTCCAGTTCTACTTATTTCATCTCTTGGTCTTTCATTTACGGGTCAGTTTTTCAATATTTACTAATGTTTAACAAAACTGGCTAATTAATAGCATGGTGTTCTGCATATACAGAAGTACAGAAACAACATTACTTTCGACTAACAACTTCTTAGGTTTTGAGCAAAGTGTGAAATATAATACTTTGGAATTAATTGGGGGTCTGGAGGGTTATGCTGGGCTTTTTTTCACTAGAATATTTCCAAATATTAGAACTTTTAGAAGCCCAAGATGTAGATATTCATTAATAGAAAAGAGCACTTCAATTTTGACAGAAGAAAAAGAAGCATCTTAGCCAAAATTGTTTCTAACCTGTAATAATCTAAATATTTATTACCTTATGGTGGTTCTGCGCTTCCTCTTCCGTTCATTCACTCCAACTTTTTCATTGTACAAAGCTGTATTAAAAAAAAAAGAAGCAGCCAAATAATAAAAGCTGGCAGTTACATTCCACAGGGACAGGAAAACAAACAATAGTCACTTTCTTTGAAGGAAGAAGAAAGCACAAGAGAAAGTGCTGCTGAATAAAAGGAGCATCACACACAGGATCTTTCCATTGTTAGGATGGTTGGTCATTGTTTTACCTCCAGTTATAAATGGTTATAGGCAGAAATGGCTAGAAGCAAAAGGCCTTTGCTAGTGAAAAATCCCTGTACACTGCTAAATGGGCTGTCCTGCAGATCCTGCTCTGGCTCTCTACAGGACTGGAACTGGTTTGCTGGGATGGGACTGGAAAAATTTTATTCCAGCAGCCCAAGAGATATTTTTGCTATTCTATACACTCCATGCAAAAAAGACAACTATACTTTAACACAAGCACACCTCAGCATTTAAAGCTGGTAAAACAAAATCTTTAGTCTGCAGAAGACATATAATAGCCTTAAAATATTTACATGGGATTCTTCTTGAAGAGCAAATCAATATTTAGAGGATTTCAGCTCCCTACCTCCCACTTGTTCTGCTTCCTCCAGCCACTTGGACAGGATGGATTTCAGTTTGCACGCGTTCTTGAAGCTCAGCTGCAAGTTCTCAAAGCGGCAAATCGTCGTCTGGCTGAACTCGGAGCCATGCACAGCAGCCAGCGCTTCTCCAACGTTGGTTTGTGTATAACCTGCCAGAAACAGAGGAAAAAGCAACTTTGAAGCTTTCTAGGAAGGTAACCTTCCTTGAGATGCTCAGCCCTTCATTGCTGGCTCTTGTGGACAGTGTGTGCTGCAGTGCCTTCGGGCTGGGCTTCCTGCAGAGGTCTCTGTGGCCAGCTGGGCTCACCATAGAGCCGTGCTCAGTCTCCTGGTGGTTTCTGTGGAGTGTGACACTGATTTAGTGGAGTTTCACACTCCAGGATTAGGGATTTCTATAGATGGTGCAAGAGCAATAATCCATAGAGGTACTGCTGGTCTCCTGTTATTTGTTGCAACATCCAAGCTGAAGTCATCAGAGAAATGTTGCAGTTTCCATTCAGACTCTGACTTTGCTTCAACAGCTCCCAGCTTATTTCTCTGAATGTGGATCTGCCATGGCTAGGGGACTGGATCATCATCCTCCTTTTCTGCTTTGGTACCAGGACAAGGCAGGATCTCTTTAGGCACTTAATGTCCCATGAGGCACCTTTTAACCTCCTTTTTGACTGCACTAACCCTGTGTCACTCAACCCCACACCCTGTTTTGTCTTGTAAAGCTCAAACTCAGATTATTTTTCCTGTACATATTGCATTTCTAGAGGCTCCATGTGATTTTCCTACACCAAAAAAATTCCAGATGAAGATGCAGTGATTAACTATGTGTGGCCTGGCAAGCACTTTCCATCGCTGTGGCTGACATCACATAAAGGATATACAGGAAAATTGGCCAGTTTGCAATAATTTTTTAAACCCTAATTTCTTTTATTGCAACTTTGACTGCAAATGGAAGATACTTGCTTTCTAGCTGTTGAGATACATACATACACATACCCCATATAACCTTATAATTTTATATAATTATTATTTTATATAACCTTTTAATTTTTTACATTTATAAAATAAAATGATTCCCTATAATTCTGATGCAATGTTATACATGATAAGCCCTGCCAAGAATGACAGGGCTCAGGCCACCTTTGTCCTCAGCAGTTATTTCACAGCAACAAAGACATCAATTGCTTCCCAACTGTGTCATGGAAAAAAAAAAAAAAAACCAGGAAGAGCAGCTTCCTACTGGTGTGAAGGATTTCCCATGGATGTCATCAGTGTATAATGAAATGACAGCAGACCATCAGATTAAAGAGTCTGTGGGGAAAAGAATGGGTATGGGAGGTTAGATGGTTCTGAGGGCTGCCTGCCCTAAGTTGCAGATAATTTGGGGCTGTACAAAATATTGCACCTGGAACTGAATGTAATTTATTGAACAGAAAAAATTATTTGTGTTAAATGAAGGAAAAATTTAAGGGCAGGAAAGTTGGAAGTCCCTTTCTGCAAACTAAAAGGTGACGTTCGTTAATTCCATGCAAGTCCTCTAGGAATGGAGGAGGTTTTTCAGGGCAAGGCAGGATTAGAGTTATGATGGGACAACAGCAGAGGCCAGACCATAAAACACTCAGAAATAATTGGGCTTTCACTGGACTCTCCCAGCCTTTTGTTCATGGACATGAAGCACATACCCAGCTTGATTCTCCGCAGCTTGAACTCGTTGGCGAATTTCTCCAGCTCCCTGATTTCAGGGGAGTCCATGTCCACGGGCTCCTCCGCGGGCTTGCTCTTCCTGCGGAACTCCTGCTTGAAGTCCGCGGCCGCGGGCTCGTCCGTGAGCAGGGGCTGGGGCAGGGCAGCGAAGCCGTGGCCCAGGGCACAGGAGCTGGCACCCAGCGCGTGCTCCGGGAACTTGTACAGGCAGGGGGTCAGGCCACCTGGGCAACGCCAAAGAGAGAGCTCACTGCACTGGTTCTCTGCTGCTGCATGGAAAAAACCTCCCCTCGTCACCTCGTCCTCCCTGCCTGCAATTTTAATTCTATAATACATGTGAGAGAATCCAAGAGTTAAGAGTTTCCTGGGATGTGTTTTCTCTTTTTTGTCCCAGCACATGGAAACCTATCAACAGCCCCTTTCACCAGCCACAGCCATCCAGTCACTTAGCAAACTGTGAAGCACTTAAATAAGAGGCAAACGGCCTAAACTTACACAAATAAAAATCCATGCTCTAAGCTGGACTTTAGTGGCACAACAAGATCAATGGATCTGTGTCATTTTGAGTCACTTAAAATTTGCCAGTCTCTATTTTCTGGTACAAAGAATACTTCCATGTAGATGCCATTTGATGCTCAGACAAGATACTGTCTTGGCTTAGCTGCAGCACAGAATGTCTTTGAGGAAAGTACACAGGTAAGAGCTCAAAAAAAACCCCCCCAAAAAAAAAAAACCAAAAAACCAAAAAAACCAAAACAAACAAGAACTCATTCAGAATGATCCTTCAAAAAAGAAATTGCTCAAGGATAAAACAGAACTATCTTTCATTACCTTTTGTTCCCAAGTGACAGACTTAACAAGGAGATGCAGTAAAGAGTGAGCACTGATTTTTCCCTAGATATTGTACATAGAGCTAAAAAGTCTCTAACCTGAGGGAGGCATGGGGGGGAATTATTGGAGAAATATTAACACTCCTCAGTGTATCTGGAGCAGACAGTAATTCCAGGTTCTCAGGTCATCCTTCCCAATTTTCTAAACTACACAAAACCATGTAGAAGAACTCAGAACTTCATTAACCTCCCACTGCTGCCTCCACTTGTTAGACCTAGGTTTTTCTTCACTGCCCCAATTATTTCCATCAGAGTTGGAGGTTCTAACTCCATATAACTATTTAATACACTCCACACAAGATAACCACCAAAAAAACCTCTCAAGAAATAATGAAAAATGCTTTAAAAGAGGGAGACTTGCTTTGCAAGGTGCTGACACCATTTACCACGTTGGGGTGGGGCATGCTGCATGTCTGTAGGATGCGAGTCTGGGAGAGACTTGCTGAGAGCATCTCTGGAGTTGCAGGCTTGATGCCTAAGAAAATAAAGTAAGGAAAGGAGATGAAAACAAGAAAAGAAAGGAGAAGAATAAAAATGTATTTATTTTGGAATTAAAGAAAACTAATTTCTGAGAAATATAATTTATTATTACTTATTAGCTTTCCCCAGGGACTGGGGCAATGCCAGAAATGTTTTCAAAAGACACAGAAACGCATGATGAAATACAAGAATTTGGAAATTTTCATACCAAGAAGGAAGCCTACACTCTGTCAGACATATTAGTTAGGCTACGCTGATTTACTCTAGGATTTCCTTAATTCTTAAATGAAATAAAATTCTGAGTTTGATTTTGGATTACTCCCGAGTCCCAGTTATTTCCTGGGAGTTATGTTAACTTGGTTCATATCATTATCTCATTGACTGCTATGTAAACTTGCACAGAACTAAAATGCCTCACTGTCCTCACTCTTACTGAGCCTGGGACAGGGAAGAATGAGCAGGATGCTAGCATGCATTCATGAGTGTAAAAATCTATGATCACATGGCTGACCTGCCTGCTGAATTCACCTATCCCTTCATTATGCCATCATTTTATTTTATAGCTTCAGCCAGGGCTTCATCATCCCAGGTATTGGTCATACACAGGGGCGTTGGGTATGTCACTTCTGGTCCCTCAAAAAGTGATAATCACCAGGAGAAGTGGCCAGGGGTGTGCCAAAAGAACAGGACTTTCCCAGCCTTGTAGGGAGACATAAGATACAGAGGGATTCCACAGGAGATGCAGAGGTTTGGGGAACTCTGGGCACTCATTTCCAAACCCTTTTTCTAGCGCCTCAATCCAAACCCCATCTTCTTTAAATGATTGTCCTGGATTGGTCCCTCTAAAGGACAACTGGCTAACATCCACGCTCTGACAGCTCACCCAGCTGAGGGCTGGCCCCTTACCTGCCATCACCCCGTAGGTGGAAGGCTGATTCCCATAGTGGCAGGAGGGCACGGAGTAGTGCAGGCCTGGCCAAGGGCGCCCGGCGTCGTCGCGGCAAAGCCAAAGCACGAACACCACGATTGGGAGCAAAGAGAAAACAGGGGGGACTCGTAAGAGCTCAAGACACAGCTTTTAAGTGTGAGGCAGGCAGGCAGGACTAGGAATTGTTGTGCTGTCCCTTGATGAGCTGCTTTTGGTACAATCTATGTCATAACCCAGTTTGCACAAAGGGCTGAGCAGGAAAAGCATTGCAGTCTTAAGGGGAGACCTCTTCCTCTCCTCACTCAACTTCCACACACTGATTCATTCAATCTCACACAAAAACTAATTCTAAGGTCCCAGGAAATTGCCATCACTGTTGAGCAAACCCCACAGCAAATGAAGGCCTGGGTTTCCAAAGGCAGCAGTTTGGGACATTTGCTTGACATGTCCAAAAATCACAATTTCTTGAGTGCCAAGCAACAAAAAGCATTTGAGAGTGCTTTGGTGAGGTAGTAGAGAAACAAGACAGTAAATTCTTGATTCTTCTGAAGTGAGGCCTAAATAAACATTTTCTATCACCAGCCCCAACAAACACACTGTTTATTTATCTCTAGTGTTTTCACAGGGGTATTTCAGGTCTGTGCTCAGTAATAGCCAGTGCCTGAAGAATGAGACCATTTTTTGCTGAATGCAATATAGAGATATGGCTGTTTCTCATGTATAAGTAGGAATAAAAATGCATGTACTGTCCCCTCTAACAACTGCAATAAAACAGAATATTAAAAATTAATGTTCATGAACATTCGGATATGTAAGACTACATTTTAAAGAACACATTCCTGTTGTTCAAAACAGTCTATTTAATTAGGGATTAGAATATTTGGGTTTCACAACAGTAATCATAACAGTAAAGGGTCTCATTTAAATATACTTGCACAGATATAAAATCTACTGAGACAAACATGCTTATACTAATGTAGATGCAGTGAAAATAAAGATTGTGTTAATAACTGTAATGCATGTACAGCAATTCAAGTTTTCTGTCAAGATCTGAGCCTTTATAGGTTGCATTTTTCCATTATTTCATAATCCACATACCATAACTTTAATGCATGAAAATACAATTTCTGATTTGTTAATAATGATTTAAAATTAAATAGTGAGGATGATGCTATTTAAATGAAATAATAGCAGTTAAAGTGTTGAGGATATTGCAGAACATCAGCTGAATGACACAGCATAGTATTTGAACTAAAGTATTTTTACCTTTCTTGTGATGAAGAATTGTTACATTCATTTTTAAAACTTCTGACATTTAAAATAAGTTGTTATTCAAAATTTTTTCACCATTATATGCACACAAATTCTCCTCATGTGCACTCAAAGTGACACTTTCTATGACAATTCCTTAATCTATGTATGAAATTTGTAAAACTTGAGTCATTATAGTTACCATCCTCTGGTTCTGCTTTCCCAGGGTGGTTTTTTCAAAGGATCATCTTCTGGATGCGATCCTGCAATCAAAATTTCCACTGACTGCAGTGGCATTTGTCCTTGGGTGGCAGATACAAACTACCAAAACCTGAACCTGTGGCAGGTGAGCAGAGGCTTTGGGCCAGCTCTCATCGTGTCCTTTCCATTACAAGTCAGATGAATCTAGAAAATACTGCTGTGATACAGACACATAAATTTGATCTCATACAAAATTTAAATTCTCCTATTCCCTGCCACTATTGCTAACCCACAGTTGTATTGGGATATTTTGAGCCTCTTGCTTAATGTATAAGATGATCCTGTTACCAATAATCCATTTTCACTACATACATGCTTTTTCTTTTCATTAAAATGCTTTATTACCAATGCTTTTCAGGAAAAACCTCCTTTCTTGTTAAGACTCCAAATGAAATTCGAATGCTAATGCAATTTCAAATAAATCAACTATTTCTTCTTCTTTCCCTGAAGGCTTTCTATCAACAATTCCTGTATTCCAGAATCCCACCTCAGCAGTATTAACACTGCAAGAAAACTCTCTTTGGCTCAGATATTTAGTGATTAAATAGTCCTAATATTTAAATGCACCTAATCGAATTATATACACAAATATACAAGATTCAAAAATAATGGCAAGGCTTCTCCTACCCATTTTGAACATCACACTTAAACCTTAGTGTTGATTCAGTTTGCAATATGCCTTGCAAAACAATGTTTTTCCTTGTTTAAAACTCCCTCAAGCTATAAAAAACACTTGAGGTCTTATAAATATATTTCCTATTTAAGGTAATATTTTAAACTATGGTTACATAATAAACAACCTTTCAATTAATTTACATGACAGTTGTCATTAAAGACTGTAGTAAGACCAAAGACGGTGTTTGAACCTAAGCTGGCAGCATATTTGAGTCTAATCTTGTCCCAAACTCAGAGAAAATTACGTATTTATCTAAAACACAAACATTTGTGTTTTTCCTGATTCACTCATATGCAGAGTTTTGTGAAATTGCTTCTACTTTGGCATAGTCCCAATCATACATAAAACTGACACTGAACACTTTAAACACTGAGAACTCAATGAACTCATCGATCACCCAAAAACTACAAATGAGAGCAAGAGTATTTTCAAAAAGTACCTGTAGACACAACATTGGTGGTATGGTTGGAGACCTGCAGGCACTCTGCAGCGCTGTGATGCATTATCAGAGGCAGAGAGGGAGAAGAGTCAGAATTCAGGGGCACAAAGGTGTCTGAGGAAGCAAATGCTTGGCAGCTCATACCCTCCTAGAGGCAAGAGAGCTGCCTGTCCCGTGTTCTACCAGAGCAGATCCTGCAGGGTTGATGGTACCTCAAACTCTATTCCAGGATTTTACCTGGATATACACACAGGGGAGGGCTCTGGAGCACAGGGAGGTCGTGTGCAGGTATTTATACCACTAGGAAATCCCTTTATCCATTTTAATGTTCTTTTCCCAGCAACATTGCTTCCCTGGTACAGAGCCTCCTTCCTTCCCACACAAACACAATACGTGTCCAATTAATGGAGGGGCGGGGGAAGAAGAGGGAAACCAGAGACATGATTTGACAGATATTTTCAATTAGGTCTTTTGTGGAAGACAATGACCAGAAAAAAAAAAATAAAAGTATCGTCTCCAAAGTCAGTGGCAACAGACAAGTGAGTTTAATACTAAGTAAGTTTCCACAGTTAACACCTGCCTCCAAAATCTCATCCAGGCAATTGTCTGGAAGGCAACCTGTCTGAGAGCTCAAACAGAAGTCTGCAATAGTCAAGAACCTATAGCAAAATAATCTGAATTAACCTAATTCCCAGCAGTTGCACAGTGATCATTTGTCTTGACCTACACCAGTATAAATCAGAGATGTATAATATGAAGCAGCTGTAGCCAGAAAGAAGTTTTGAACAGACAGCTTTCCATAAGCATGATGTGCTAAATGTTTATCTAAGATGAGCTCTTGACAGAGTCCATGGTGTCCCTTAAAACTCATTCACAGTTCCTCTTACTAGTTTATACTACTGCAGCATCTGAAGATCCTAAGTAAAATCAGGATCCTTACTCAAAGGAGAAAAGTGGTTTTTTGATGTGAGACTGGAATAATTTTGGAACATGATAGAGAGCATACAGGTTACCCTAAAAATGATGGAAAATCCTGCAATGCACCATAGTACCATACTCTATGTAGATGCAATCAAGGTGGGCTTGGTTTGGTTTTTGTTACCAAATATGTTTGGTCATATTTTACATGAAGTTGACAATATAATTTGTGTGTTTCATATTCCAAACTGGGTTAAATGTCTGAACTAGAATTTTGACAACACCAACTTCAGATCCATGAGATGGGAGCAATCATACTTGTAATTGCACCATTTTTCATGTGTTACTGCAGGAAAGTGGCATTGCATTGAGCCATTCTGCTGAATCCTTTAAGTGGGTCTTGGGAGAGGCTGTGTCTAAGATTGTGAAGAAATTTCAGAATTTCAGGTTGCAAAATATACAAGAAACATCAAAATAATTATTGCAATACTATGGAAGATACTGTCATCAAATGAACACCATCTGCATTACTTTGGGCTTGGCTCAATGTATCCTAATGTCTGTGGATTCATATTCTAAAATTATTATAGTTATTTTCATCTCTTTTTCTCCCTCAGCATGGGGCATGATAAATCTAACAGGGGTTTCCCCTCCACATAGCAGAGTTTTGAAGCCATGGGAGAAAAAGAATAACTTTACATTCCTGTCTTTGACAATTTTTTTTCTCAAATCCCAACAGGTATCACTGTAGATAGCGATTCAGTAAACAGAAAATTTACAGTTTCACTGTAAACTCATGTCTAGACACAAAGAAGTTGCAGCCTGTCCCCAAGTACAGGATGGAGCTCACTTCCAGATTTCCCTTTCTTGCCCAGGTCAGGAGAAGCTTACCCAGCTTTGCCCAGGTGCTCAGGCTTTCCAGACCTATGGAGCTCATTAGAGGGGTGGTTGTGGGTTCCTGAATGTTGCTCACCCACAAAACCCAGAACTGATTGGGAAAGTAAATTCAGTCAGAAGTGACAAGACACTGAACTCTCCTTCAGAGTGCAGTATAAAGGTGTTCTGTGACAGCATTCCAGACGCCACCTCAAATTAGTTTTCTCACGCCCATTATTATGTTTTACAGTGCTGAATAAAAAAACATTCTAATTTTGCGTGTTTGTGCTATATTGCCTACTTCTAGCTAATAACTTCACTGCTTTTCATTTTGATTATGACCCAGTTTCTTTAGTTGCGTTCAGTTTCAAATGAAGGGGTTTTTGCATTATTTTTGAGGATTCTGGAAAGCTGGATAGTGTTACCAACACTAGGTATCAGGAAAATTTCACATTAATCAGAGCTTATTTCTAATACAAGTAGCACCTCCGATAAAGTTTTGTTACCACCCTGCATGGATACTGTGCTAAGGCTGCAGATTGTCTGACCCAAAGTTACCCTATATTGTGATTTCTTGGTCAGTTTTAAGTCTCTGCTTCACAGCACACAGTTCAGCTGAAGGCTTCTGGCATGAATTTCAGGCCACTGACTGCAAGAGGTCATTCCTTCTTTCCACTTACAAGTGCTCTCATAAGTTCAGTGGAAGTTTTCTGCCCTGAAACCCAGACCCCATTCTCCATTTGGATGGTGGCATGATGCTGGTAAATATCACAGTGAGTCCCATCTTCTTCCTGCTGAATCCTCAGTTAAACTGGCCTTTTGGGGGGCAATTACTTCTATAAGGAGGATGGGGGGAAATGAAGATTTATTGGATAATTCTGAGCTTACCTTAATGTCTTTCTTTAGGTTGAACTCCAATCCTTATTCCATGTCAGTAGACTGATTCTTTGCCCCATAAATCTCTTCTGATTGAATCCCAAAATAATGAAGAAAGCCATGAAAAAACCATTGAGGGTTTTTAAGACAACATTAAACTGTATTTTTTAGTGGCAAAAAAATCCCTTCATGTGGTTTTCTTAGCTCAGAAATAGCATCCCAGTGTAAGATCTCAGGTCTGGCCATGAGATAGGCAGGGAAACACCATCATTTTCCTTCACAGCATGACAGCATTTCTCTTCCCAAGAGATGTTCCATGCTGGTCAGCAACATGGATTTCCAGCCTCACTTTTGCCAAGAGCCACAAAAGTACAAAGAAAATCTGGCACAGTGCAGTCTTGGCAGCATCTTTGATTCATTCATTCCTTTTCCCAGGTCTCCAAGCCCTTTTGTAGATAAATTGAAAACTATAAGGCTTGTTCAAATAAAGAGCTTGCAGAGGTGGAAGTCTCTACAAGCCTAATCACGATGACAGTCCTGCAGTTGAAATATATCTCACTGAAAGAGCCACTCATGCATTTACACTCTGAAGAAGTGTGTGGATGGATGTCTGTCTGTCTATCTATCTATCCCAATAATGCATCTCAGAGAACTTGTGGTTCTTTGGGAAGTGAGCTTCATTTCTACCTTCACTGCACATGGAGGGAGTGATCTTCAACCCTGTTTTTCCCCAATAATACTGCAATTCGCATCCTGTCACCCCATACACTTTTGAACAATGTACTCGTGTGTAAATATTTGTGTCACATTCCATTTTATTCAGAATACTGAAATTCCCAGGTTTTAACTCTATCATAATTTCATGGTTATTTTTCACTGGGTTGGGTAAAAACTATAAAACTGCTTTAGAGATCTGCACATTTCTGCACGTTTACCTAATTCTTCCCCTTGTTTTTCCTGTGCAGAAAGTCCTTGAACTGGAATGACCATGCTCATGTCATTGAAATCCCCACAAGGCAGAGGGGGTTTACTTCCCACACTGTAAATGAAAAAGACATCTCTAAGTGCATAACACCGTGCACAGGGAAAAAAAATAAACCTTTTTTCTTAGGTAAGACACAAACTGACTCACAAGCTGTCAGTGTATGCCAGGGATAGTTTCATTCACAACTGATGGGAGGAGGGAGGGTGGATTAAACATTTTCAAGGAAGACACTTTCCCAGGGAGCAGCACAATGCAATTTGCTTTTAAAAACCTATAGAAAGCTTATCCAGTCTTGCTGCCAAAGTCTGGCTCACTGGAGTCTGAGTAAAACACATGTGCAATTGCATTAGAGCAAACAAAAGCCTTAAAGCCTGATTTAGACCAAGTGGGACTACTTGATAAAGACCAGAAAGAAATGTAAGATTAGTTGTTTCTCTGAGCCACCTGTCCTTAACTTTAGATCACCTCTGCAGAAAAGAGCCCCCTGAACGTGCAGCACAGACATGATCTGTTATCTGCAGGAAAAGGTGGTGTTCCCACGGCTCTCAAACAACAACCTGAGCCAGGGCAGCAGCTCCCACCATAAAATATGGTTAAACTTAGCTATAAAAGCTACAACCCAAAATAACAGATACAAATTCCACTGCTTTTCTTCATGCTCCCTGTCAGACTGGTGGTCTTCAAAATGATTCACATTGCAAATATACTGGTGGAGACCCTGACACCTAATAGAAGTGATCCAAACTCATTCCAGCCTTATTCCAGTGAAAAACAGGGTAGGATCATAACTGCAAACAGTTATGACTGGGACCAGCCAGGGGACCTATACCAGGAATGAGTTAATCAAGTATGCAGAAAAAAAACCAACTTGCACTCAACAACTTTAAAGCATTTACAAAATATTACAACTGACAATGATTTCACATTTGTTAAAGGCCAGGTTTAAAACTCCCATGTATTACAACCAACTCATTTTCAGTTTTTTCAGGACAATGTAACAATAACTTCAGTAGCAAGAGTCTTTTTCCCGCATGGTTTCCTTTGGAAAATCAGAACTTTTCCACGGAGAGAAAGAAATTTCTGCACCCAGTTATAAATTTCAATCCACATAATGGTATTTCTAGAAACCTAGAGTTTTCAGGGACCTAGAGTTTCAGTGCTTTTATTCTTCTCTAAATGACTTCTTTCCATGTCTTTCTTATGTCATTTCAGAAAGGGGATCTGTAACCCCAGGAAGTTTTCATCATGCTACAGTAGCCAAACCATTAATTCTTTCTCAGTTTTGCTTTTCAAGACAAACATTGCTTTCACAAAGTTTTGGTAAATATTTCTGTACAAATGCAGTGCAAGTGGTACTTTGAATCTTGCACATGCACTTTAGAGGTCCCTTCACACAACATAAAAAGGAGCAAAATATGCATCCCCTGCTTCTGAGTCTATACTTCCATTAGCAGAACACTTTTTCCTCAAATGCTGTTAATCAACAAGTCTTGTTTATTTAAAACAAAAGAGGTTAAAAAAAGGAAATAAGGGGAATTGACCATTTCCACATATGAAATGCTGCAGAAATGCCCATTCAGACATACTCTGACATAACACAAAGATGGAAGGAAGAGAAAAATTGAATGAGTGTAAGTACAGCAGGGCAAAATATCACAGGAAATTAATAGAACTTAATGGAGATTGCTTGCCAGGGTAAAACTTCTAAGCCAGATTGCTGAGATGACAAATCTGGCCCTAGAAAATACCTTGGAACCACCCAGGTCAGCTGCTTGAATAGCTACCACACGAATACCGAAATTCATCCACATTACACATCACCCAAGGACTCATCATCTATTGCTGTACCTTTGCTATGAATTTATCCCTTTGCTACTTAAAGTTGCAAGAAAAGTTTCTGTCAGAAAAGCCAGAATCTATCCAGCAGTACAAACTAGTACTGGTAGTTCCTTGCCCATAGTGCAAAAATCCACTGAACACAACTTTTTCTTGGAAACTGGGCTTACATAATGAAGCATTTGAATGAAAAAAAAAAAAAAAAAAAAAAAAAAAAGACAGTGAACAACCCCCCAGATACTTTTCTTGTAAGTAAGTATCTTTTACTTCACATATCCCTGAAAGCAAAATTTCTTGTTAGTTCCCAGACAGGGCATTGAATACCATCCTCACTATCTTTTGAAAGATTTGAGAAAATTTCCTTGTAAGGTCACAAATCCTGAAAGGTTCAGAGTACATTTAAAGGCTCAAAGCATTCTTCCATGGCTGTTTACCACAGCAAGATGCCTTTGGCATTACACCTGTGCCACCTTTGGACAGCTTGCACCTTCTGCTTTTACCTGGGGCAAAGAACTTCATGGTCTCAGTGTTGCTCCAGCCCTTGGTGGGTCACAGAAAATTTTCTGCTAGAGCAAAACAATCCTCATGAGCATCTCCATGCCACATATGTAGCCTCATTTCCAGCTCTTAAAAATTAACTTAATTAAAAGGAATGACCAAGAAAATTTCCTAGCCCAGGCACTTTCCATGATTCACAGGCAGAGGTGAGTGTGTGCCTCACATGCCCAAGCCTCTCCAGGCCAGTCTGAGGGCACCTAATAGGCAGCAACAGAAATAAGGTTTTGTGAGTGGTTAGTACTTTTGCCCATTGGTCAATTTTATTGGAAGCTTGGGACAAGGCTGTGGTAAAATTCACAGGGAATGAACTGAATAATGAGGATGCTCTTTTTTTCTCCCCCTGGAATAAAAATCAGCCTCTGCTGTGCTCATCTGCTTCGTGCCTCCTGCCCCTACTCCCCACTCCTCCCTTGTTATGTGTCACACGAAAGAGAAACTGGATGATATGTTCCCAACTGCATTTGGATATTTGACCAGCAAAAGTGATGAACACTTTCCAGCTCTAAAATTGCTCCAAAACTAAAAGCAAAACCTTCAGTTCCAGTAGATTTGGCATGGAATCAAATAAACAAATTTAAATGGAAACTTTCAGCTTCGATGAAAAGTAATTCAGAATTTCAAAAACGGTATCAAAGTTCTCTCCTAATGTTCTGGGTGTTCTTCAGGAACTTTCATAATTTTTTTTTTTAACTGCCTGAGGTTATTTTAGAAAAAATATCCAAGTTTTTTGATCCGCAGCATTGTGAGCACTGTACGAGGTAAAATCGAACAACCAGAATAAACTGTGGGAGGAAAACTTCCCAGACAAACTGCAACTTCAGACATCCACTTTTTTGGAATTCATCCAGATTTGTGATAATTTATACAACATTACCTAATAATATTTACAGTAGTAAAGGCACAAAATAAAAAGGAAATCTGTGGATTTTTTAATATTCAATTGAATCTTCTGAGGTCTGGATTTTTAATTTATTTAGACAACTTTAATACTTTGGATCACAATCTGTGCAGATACATTTTGCTCCTTTTTTACCAAGATAATTGTAATGTTCATACTTCAACCTGGAAATTTACTTACATTCCTCTGGGTTGAGTCTAATGAAAATGAATAATAAAGTAGGAAAAAAACCAAACAGAAAACCATCCCAAAAAAGACTGAAATTCACTCAAAATATCAGAGTCAGACTTTGATATCTTCACTGAGCAGTGAATTAAGCAGTAAACATTCTGACAATACTTCAGAAACATTACTCTGTAAAAGTACAAGATGAGGGCTAAGGGGGACTTTCTGATTTCACTAAAACAATTAGTGATGAGAACTCAATTATTTTCTGTATTCATAGGGAGGAGTGATAGAGTAACACCACTTTCTCTCATTATCAGTGTAAAATAAAGGTCAGCAGCCGGTTACAAAGATCAAAACCTAAAGGACACCATTCTGTGAGCTCCCAGAAAATCCTGGTCATCTATATTCATCCCTGAACTTTGCCTGCACACGCTGCACGGATGAATATTACTGTCTTAGACAGACAAACAGCAGCAGCTCAACACGGTCAGCAGTTTTGTGTTTCATTACCAAACAAAACATCTTGCCAGCAAAGTGATTTCATTAGCATATTCAAACCACTGGCTGGCTCAGTCTGAAGGTCATTTAAAATTCCTTGAAATATGAGATAAAATTTTAATTCTTAAATCTCACATAACATTTAAAATGCATTATTCTTTAGGAAAGTATCTCATAACTCTCACTGAAAATTTAATCTGCACAACTCGATTAATCATCACCAAGCAGTGTTAAAACTGAAAAGTGCACCTTCTCAGGAGAAGAATAATCATCATGGTAAAGCATGATTTCTGCCCTTTGGTATCTCCTGTCACCTAAAGATCTTGTTTTTGTCCCCAAAAGGTATGGCTTGAATATTTTGGGTGAGGAAACCACGTGTTAAATAGTTTGCCCAAGAGAATATGAAATCAGAGCCAGCCTGGGGATAGTAGCCAGACCTATTGATGACATTTTGATCAGATTTCACTTATAAAACTGTAGAGCTTTTAAATATATTCCTGTGCCATGGGGAAAACTGTGAAAGCTCTCACTAGGCTGAGATAAGAACTCAGAAATTGTACTTTCTGGGGTGTATCCAAAGGACCATGTGAGTCCATTGCTCAGAATTCAGAAGCCACTGGCCAAGATCTGAGCTGATTCAGTCCCTGTGCAAGTTGACAGCTGAGAGAGCATTCTTTTCTTTCAAATATAAATGAGAATGGGGGTAAAGGAAAGAGGGCTTTCTGATTTTTTTGAAGGTGAGAAGTAAAATTATATCATTTGTAGATGCGCACCTCTTAAAATATTGTTCAGGTAAAAGATGGAAAGTGGGAACTTCCCAGAGCAAAACACAACTCAAATAATAGTGCTTGGAGCACTTGTTATTTACAATTTGCATGGGCATGGAAGAGTTACTTACTCTTTGAAAACATTTAGATGTTTTCATTTCTCCCCAAGGCAAATATTTTAATGCTTCTCCTTAGAACTGTGTCTACAGCCCTTTCACAACACCACTGCTCTGCTAAATCCCTTTGAAGAGCCCAACCCCTCAGACACCACAGCAAGAGGCAGGAAAAACAGGGCTTTGAAATTTCCTTTTAAATCCCAGAGCTGCACTTGAATCTGACAGCATGTACATTGAGCATATGGCTAAAAGCTTCTCTCCATCAGCAAATGTTCTGACCTGAAGAAGCAAGTATTAAAACCAAAAACACCATGCCATTTTACAGGTGTTAAAAGAAAAAAAGCACAACTGAAATACATACATGGGCAGGGGAAAGCAGAAGAGGGGGAGCCCTTCTGTTCTTTACATAGATTCAGTCCAGGGAAATGAAATCCAAGGTTTAACTCAACAGCATTTAGACCTTTGAAATAAATCCCCCTTTCTTCTCATGCAGGGAGGAGTAGCTGTGGGAAAGGAGCCTGATTCTCAGCCTGGCTCAATCCTGGTGACCTCCTGCTCTGTACCACACCTGGAGTTGCCCTGCAAGGGCAGTGGTGCAGGAGGAAGGCCACCACATCAGGAAGAGGCACAGTGGGCCAATTTCCATCATCTCCAGGGCTGTTGGCCAGGCTGTGAGGCCACAGGCAGCCAGGGAGCATCAGCACGAGACACAGGAACTCTGACATTTCACATGCAGCTGCAGCAGCCACAGAACTTACTGGCAATTCCTTTTTGGAGGGGGATTTTTTTTCCCCTCCACAGCAGTCAAGCACTCCCCAGCTTGTTCCTCAGTGCCTGAGGTAGCCCCTCAAGGAATGGATGCTTCCAGGCCACATCCTTTTCCTTCACCCTACAGATCACAAGCACCTCAGGACTGCACAGCATCTCAGGAGCTGGGCTTTTCATGAGGTCTCTGTTAGGGCATTGTTGCAGAAGCTGCTTTAATTCAGGGGACTCCCAGAGTACTGAGCACAACATACAAAGCCCAGGGATTTTAAACATGATTTTTCTCTGTGCACTCCTACCTATGAGGGCAAGGATTCCACCAGAGTGAAATTCTTCCACCTGTCATTGCAGCCTCCCCTGGCAGGGGAAGGAAAAAGACACACTGATCACCATTCCCTACACCTTTTACACCACTCACCAGAATATTGCACAGGATTAGGGGGAAAAAAGGAGTTATTGCAAGGAAAACATAAGCCAACCCTTGCTATAACCTAAGACTTAACACAAATAACAAATTCTTAACACTTAACACAAATAACATTCTTCATAAGTCACTGTCAAACTACTGGGTTTTTATTTTACAAGAATAATAATTATCCATGTGTGATGCTGAATAACAAGGCAGCAACACAGAGGATTGTGTGCAGACTCCATGCTCCAGAAGTGTTAAACACAGGGAAAAACTAACTTTTCCTAACCACAAACCTGGGTCAGGGCTGGGCACATGCAGGAATAAAACATAACACTGCCTTATGAACATAACACTGCCTAAAGAAGAATTCCAAGAGAATCCCCCTCCTCATTCACCCTCAGATCAGTCTGAATGAGTATTTTCAGAAACAAAGGGGAACAAAGCCCAGGGACAGGATCTGTAAATAGCATCTCTCACTTCATTATGGTCTCAAGGTCAATTCTGATAAGGATGCCATTATCCCACCACTGCACTATAAAATATATTTCCAGGTGTGGATTTCAACAGACCTCAACAAACTTTAACAAATAACAAATCTAAAATTAAAAAAAGAAAATAAATGGCCACTTTTACTAACCTTCCTGTGACATGATCCATCACAAACCACAAGAAAAACCTGAAGCTACACACCTACACAAAACATGTTACTCTGAAAAATGTAATTCAGCTGAGTGCATCTTCCCAAAGCTCCTTGGATGATCAAACAAACATGGAAAATTTTCACTTTTCTGCCATTACCTTATTAATTCTCTTTGTTATTTTCTCCTCTTTTCAAACATTGCTTTCCCCCTGACTTGGAACTGGCTATAATTCCATTTTCCAAACTCCTTCCAGCTACACAGTTGACTCAACCACATGGTGCAAAATCACTTGCATTGGAGAACAATGTTTTTCTTGTTGCCCAGTAAAACTTAAAACTACAGGTTGAACAAAAATGTACAGCATAGTAAACAAAAGGTTGACATGTCTAGGAGAAAGTCTACATTAGTACATATTTTTTAGAGATTAGGCATAGTCTAACCTGTTTATATTTAACTAGAAGTGAATTTGGGTGGTGTATGACTGTATCTTCAATAAGAAAGTAACAAAAAACCCAGCACATCCCCTGTCACAAGACTGTAGTAAAGGAAAAGCCCACCACCACTGTCTCTGCCACTTAGCATTTACTAGAAGCAGATCAGAGCACACCCTAATATTCCAATTACTTTTATTTGACACTAGACTTATAAAATCTAATTGGAATTTTTTGCAGAATATCCCTCTTGATTTTTTCAGGCTGACTAAAAATCTACTTTCCCCACAGAGGAGAGGTTTCCTTAGACTGAATGGACACCAGCTTCCCAGTTCCAGTCCTGTTGGAGCTGTTTAAAATAGCTGGTGCAACACCTGACTCTCCTTTGCAGGGAGCACGCAGGTGTTTGCCTCCCTCCGTGCACCCCAAACACAGAGCAAAAGGAACATGAAATCAGATCTCCCTGCTCTATTCAGTACACTGAGAGCATGCTGCCTTTTTAAAATGCCTGGGGGAGGGAGGGGAACCCCAAAACATCTGATTTTTTTAACATCCCCATGATGATATGATTCACAGCTATTGGTATTTATTCTGTTTTACAATTTTCATGCAGATCATCAGCTGAGAAATCTGACTGATTAATTAAGTCCTTACAATTAAATTCTACGTCTGCCCTTCATGACTGTTCTATACTAGCCTGAAGCAAATTTTCTTTGACTCCCCAAAAGCTTTCACAGAGATTAACAATGTTAATTCTCTTTAACAGAGAAAGAAAATTAAGAAATAAGGAATTACAGAAAAAACCCATGCATTTCTAGCAATGCCTCTGGTAACTTCTCACCTCCACACAGCAAACACTGTACCTGAATAGAAGATTTCCACAAAGCCATCTCTTAATCTCTTTCTTAATCCAACACTCAGCCTCATCTTCATGTTTGCAAAACATAACCACTTGTTCTTTTTTCCCTCAAACTGTTGAAATCCTGTCCATATCACCTACAGAGTATTCTCCTAAATGAATAGCAAGATGTATTCCCAATAGCAAACCATTTTTCAAGAGGCAACAAACTTTATATAGAGAATAAATAAATTTATAAAATGAATACTTCATATCTAAAGAGAGAACTAATTGATATTACTAAGTGCCTCCACCTGTCAGAGGATTTTATTAATAGCTTTGTTTTAAATAATCATTCTCAGGTACAGATTGCTTATTTAATTTTCTCTGTTTGCTCAATGGTTAAAAATTATATAAACCACCAAATTATCACACTGGGCTGTGTTTGTTTCAAAAATATAGCCTTTGTAGTGAAAGCTACGGAGTGATATTAGAAAGGAATATTGGAAATGAGTTATATAACTCATTTCCAATGACAAAAGTATTTGTCATAGAAAAGGGAGGCAAGACACCATTTTAGTGTGAGTTTGGATTTAAACATGTCAAAAATACAGAGAGAATTTCTATGTTCTTACATTAAATTGCATGTTAAAAATAAGGCTACTAACCTAAAAGAAGTTGTGGCAGCATGCTTAGCTCTCACAAAGTGATTTCTGCGAGATCAGAATTTTTCTGTGATCAAAAATCACCTTTTAAACATAGGAAATCCATGGGAAAAAGGGCAAAACTTGCAACATATACTTGTTTGTATGCAAATGGATGCGCATACTTCACAGCTCTGCTTCAGACAGAGGGATAGAGCTCATTCTGGGCTTATATTACT
This sequence comes from Haemorhous mexicanus, assembly GCF_027477595.1. Lineage (NCBI taxonomy): Eukaryota > Metazoa > Chordata > Aves > Passeriformes > Fringillidae > Haemorhous > Haemorhous mexicanus. The sequence goes on along the minus strand of NC_082342.1, from coordinate 5,804,349 downwards.
CTTACAGCTGAAACACAGAAGCTGATCAATATCTGTACAGCCTCCTTCAAAATAGATATGCTTTTAGTTCCATAAAAGGACACTCTAAATAATTCTCAGAATTTTCATAAATATTAGCAATTTCAAGTAAAGCTGAAGAAACAAAAATATTAGCAAAAAATGGCATGGTGGAAGTTATAAAATATAAATCCTAGGACACATTTTGGTCACATCAGTGTGCACAGAATGTGAGAAGCATACCCTGGTACCAGGGTGTGTTAGGTCAGGGTGATTGGAACAGATTATAAATATCCATTTGTTGTGCAAAGTTTTTTACTGTTCTTCAACCATTTAAAATTAAGCGTGGGTTAATATTTGAAGTAATAGTTTTTCACTACTGTGAAGAGGAAAGTACTGTTAAAACCTTCTATTTTGAAAGTGTGCCACCTTTTTGTGTTCTCTGGTGGTGAGAGCTGTAGCTTTGAATATGACACCTCAAAACGTGCTTCAAAAACGAGCTAGAGCTGAGGTGCAGTACCATATCTAAGTGTAATCTTTAAATAAATTTCATTGAGGAATAAAATTGTTTCTTGCAACATATAAAATGTTCTTAGCAACTGCTTTAACACAATAACCACAAAATTAAACTTATTTACTACCCATTTACTTTCAGATTTCTAATGTAAACTACACATTCATTCAAACTCCCCCCTTAGCTCCTCAAAAACACACTTCCTCACATTAAATTTTTTAAGATTTTTCTTATTAATGAACTAATTAATAAAACATGATGATGATTAACATCACCATGGTGGTCAATGATAAAAAAGATGCTCAGATACTTCAGTGTGAAGATCACCTCCAGAAAAAGCACTGACCTATGAACATATGAGACAGGCAAACTTTCATATCAAATAACTAGGAAAAAAAAAGTGATTTGAGGCTAAATGAAATAAACTGAAAGGGTAATAAAAGCAATTGCTTAGATTTTTTCTAATTAAAAAATAAAGAAGCTACAAATCTATTTCAAAATTCATCTTTCATAAAAAGAAGTAGCTGGCAGCATTCAGTATGTCTTGAGTTGCAGGTTTTACAACACACTGCATTCTGTCTAAAGAAAAAAAATAGAATAAAAATGAATCAATTGTTATGAAGACACCAATCAAAAAAGGTTGTGTCCTTCACACACACACACACACACACACACAACAGGCAACTATAGAATAGCAAACAGAACAGACAAAGGCTAGGGCAGTCTGCACAACAGGTTATAGCTCAACACTTTTTTAATGAACAGACTTTCAAAATTCTAGACAAAAAGAAAAAAAAGACCTTCAAATGCCTTTAAAGGAGCAGCTAAAAGCCAAGGAATCACCCTGCCTCATCTCCAGAGCCCACTCACCTCAACAGGGAAAGTGGGGGGAGAAGCAGAAAACAATTCTTTCATGAACTGGAGGGAGAGAGGGAAAAAAAGCAAAACCAAAACAAACAAAACCAACCCAACAACAACAACCAAACCCTCCCCCCCCCCAAAAAAAAAAAAAAAACATAAAAACCCCCCAAAACAACAACAACAACAAAAAAACCAAAAACAAAACAGACAAAAGAAAAAGAGAGACAGAGGGAACCTTCTGTGCTCCTGTTCTTATACACATACAGAAGGGGGAGAAACTGGTTCCCCTTGTAGAAGTGTCCCGTTAGCCCATACCCACAATCCAACTGAATCCACCTGAAAATGAATTCTGTGCTGCTTAGGATCAAAAGAGAGGCACAGAAAATGGAATGGAGCAGGACCAGAGAGAACAGACCTCATGGCCTTCAGTAAAACCACTCTGCTATGTCAAGTCCCCCTTCAAGGTCCTCACGATGCCATTTGGGTTTTGCCTTTTTGATTTTACATGTTCTCTGTATTCTTCACACATCTATTTGTAGTTCTGTAGCCTATTGGGACCAGTTTTCCCAGTAATTTTCCATGGCCTTTCCCTAGGCAGAAAGACAAAACAAATTCCAGAGCTCCAAGCCATGGGAGGTGCAGGGCCCCAAGCCTGTCTTGATTCCTCCTGGGAGCCAAGGCTGAGAACGACTCTGTGAGATCCATTCTCATGGACAAAGCACAGCCAGTGCTGCATGAGGGGCTACAGAGAAGGGGCTTGACCTGGGGGCAATTGCATCACCACTTGTCCTCCTAATCGGTGCTTTTTATCAATTATGCTAATTTCCTAAAATCTATAAAAACGTACTTACCCATGGTGGGGGGAAATACATTTTTTCTTTCCATAACTGCCCCTGAAGGCCTTCATTAAAGGCCCCTTTTATATTACCTCCTTACTAAAATTATCTCGAGTTTCATTTCCAGGTTGGGAAAAAGGCAACACTCACACCTCACATTTGGAAAGTCTCCTTTTCCCTGCCACAGGGATGTCTCAGACCTTGCCTCTGCCCAGCTCTCCTCCCCAAGTTATCCAATCCCTGCTCAAGCAGCAGATGGCACACACTCCACAGGGTTTTACATCAGTAAGTGCCAGGAGACAGCTGGTAATTCTAGTGCTGTGCCAAAATCCATGTTATGCAGAAGACAATGAGATTAGTTCCTGAGGCAGGCTGGCAGTGGCCAGCACAGAGCTGTCACACACCCCACACCTTTTGGAGCAGAGAACATCTCCTCACCCCTCTGGGACTATTTACCTCTGAATTTGAACATGGGCATAAGCTTCCAATGCCACATGGTGCAGAAAATCTTCAAGGCAGCAGAGGAGCTGTAGACAAAGGGAGCCCCTGGAGTAGGGACAAGGACAGGGGCTGCAGCAGCACTGTTAATGAGGCATCTTGCAAATCACCACAGTTTGTGTGTTTGGGTTTGAGACAGAAACAGCAGAGCTGTGAGCTGGACACATTTAATTCCAGGAGGAAATCCAGAGCACCTGCCCGTGGCTGCCACCAAAGTCATGCTCTGGAGAGGGTTACATTGGGAAATTGAAAAACGAACAAGAAATGCATCCTCCTCTGACAAAATAAAGGTTGTGTATCATAAGATTTCTCTGCATGCTGACTTCGACTCTGGGCACAAAAAACTCCTCTTTTCATCCTGACCAACTTTTGAAATGCATTTCTGGATGAGCTCTCCACAGCTGCTACAGGCAAATAGAAAACCTGGAGTTTTAAATGGGATTGCCGAATTCAGGTCTTTCAGGTCCCTTTGAAAAACCAATTGCTCAAGTGGCTAAAAAAACCTTCCATAAACTAGAACCGAGCCTGGGCACTTTATAAAATTTAAGCATTGCTCTTTGAATATTCGGCGATTTGCATATTCTGCAAATAAAACAGCAACACACCCAAATAAATTATATTTGAGAAAAACAACACCACTCAGGACAAATTCCCAAGACAAAAAAAAAAAAAAAAAAAAAAAAAAAAAAAAAAAAAAAAAAAACCAAAAAAAAACCCCAAAAACCGCCAAGCAAAAAAAAAAAAAAAAAAAAAAACCACCACATTTAATCAGAGGAAATACTCCTGCAGTTTTGCTGTTCATTTTGCTTCCGTGGAAGGCAAAAAAGTCATGGCTGTTCTTGCCAGCAGGGAGCAGCACCAGCAAAGCCTTTTCCCCATTTCCCAGCAGGATGAGGCTGCTGCGGCTGCATTTTGTGCGTGCACGTCTGCTGGCACAGCAAGAGTTCTCTCCCAGTGGTATGGATTATTCCAGGTTGGGCTACACAAAATACCAGCAGCTGAGCCCAGAGCTCAGCCTGGGTGCAGTGTGAGCTCAGCCTATCAAAGCTGGCAACTCACAAGGATTTATAAGAATTGATTTGTTCAAACAAATGAACCATCCAACAACAAGCAGAAACAAACAGCTAACTGAAAACCACCCCAAATCCTACAATACAAAAAAAAAAAAACCCCACCAGATTGTAAGAAAGATACAAAGCCAGAGGAACAGAGCTTGTTTTCGGTGCTCTGGCTAGTCTTAGGGTGGCTACCTCAGGGTGGAGGAAAGCACAAAAAAAAATCCTAGTTGTTAAAATCAGAGTGAAGAATAGGGGGGTAGGGGGAACCAAACCAGCTTGTGGCCGCTGTGGGATTAATTTTCCATTTATTTCCAAGGCTGATTTATTTCACTTAACTTTAGAGATCTGCAGTGAAGATGCCAGCAGCTGGGCCTGGAGCCTCAGACTCTCTTTATAATCAATAGTGAGAAATAAGTACTTGAGGGCCCAATTGTCTGATCCATTTTTAGACTACATTCTTTTTCCCCCAGATGAGTTGAATTGGAACAAAAAGTGCCTATTTCTCTCTATTGACCACAAAACAAATCCAGAACAACCAGGTCAGACATAACAAACCTTTACACACATTTTCTCAGCGAAAGTTCCATCCCTGGAGCTCTGAAAAGCCATTAACATTTCTTTGCACAATTAACACCACCAGTTCAGAAAGAACCCAGGCACATGCTTATCAAACGTCCCTCCATCTCACTCGAAAAAATAAAAAAGCATCTTCAGAAAGGCACTCCAAGCAATAAAACTTGTCTCCAACACTCTCAAGCCATTTTCATCACCACCCACCCCCAATATTTTTACTTCTCTCATACGCTGGTTTAAAATATGAATGATTCCTGGCAAACAGAAACAGCTTCATGCTTTAATTGCAATAAAAATCCATTTTAATTATGTTACCACCTGTTGAGAGAATAAGTTAACTGATGAGAACTGTATAAGCCAAGAACAATAAATCAAGCTGACTAATTGAGTAAAGCTGAGAGAATTAGCCTCCAAGTATTTGATTTAATCCTTTGATAGAAGCATCTCATGTACATATCAATAGTAAAAATTGTGAGAAAACAACAGGAAAAACTTAATTTTCTCATGGGTTAAACTCTCCTGCTCTCTTGATTCTGTTACCACACTAAGCTCTTCACATCTCCATCTTCTTTGCTATCTTACCAGGCAGGACTGAAAACAGAATTTATGTACAGTGGGAAAAAAGCATAAGAGACAACAAACCTGTGTCCACCTCAGTAGTTTCTGTATTTACCTTCATTATTCTGTAATACTTTTCCCATGCATGTCATCCATATTAATACAATCTGTCTTCCCTCCACTGAGGTTTCATCTGATACTCAGTCATCGATTTTGATATTTGTCCACCTGGAAAGACATCAAAAAAGAGAAACCACTCTACTTCAGGCAGCTGTTTAGTGACCTCTTCGGTTCAAGGTTCACTAAGCCAGGATCAAATCTAAATATATTTCAGTTGATTCCATCTTGGCTAGATCATGACACTTCCCAATTCTCTTCCAGAGTGTAAAACATGGGAACAGTGAGGATTGACTCTACACTGTGTGACTGTAGTTGACAACTTCCTAAGCTTCTGCCCCATGGACTGTTCCTGGATAACTATCATTATTTCAAAGGGCATGACCAGCTGAATGAGCTGGGTTTTTCCAAGGAAATCCAGTCAGTTTTCCTGCTACTGGAGGCCCACTGCCTCTCAGATGGATTGTGATTTCTAGTTATGGATCAGGAAAGTGTGACATGCTGCTAGGCACAGAGGAGAATAATAACCAGAGCTCGGATACTTAGGCAATCCACAGCTTCCCAGGGTTTTAACAACCCATATGTCCTATTTTTACCATTCTGATCCTCAGGTTTCCCTTGCTGAGGATTTCCTTAGATTTGAAAGCTCCTGAACCTTGGCTAATTTCCACAACCCTTTCCCTAAGGGAGATCTCTTTTGCTTTTGCTTTCATTTGCACTGTGATCTCTTCCCAACTACAGAGTTAGAAACCTCCATCCTTTTTGAGCACTGAAAATACATCTTGGACTGAAATTACTTCCCTGGAAATTCAGTAATATAATTTGAAAAATAGTACCAGAAAGGTGCATATTGTAGTAGCAACAACTGATTATGTCAAACCCTAAGAACATTTTCTGAATCTCAGTGATTTGGGAAAGTAACCAGCTCACAAAGAAAAGAATTAAAATTCCAGAGAGCTGCACCTGCATCCAGAATGCCTTAAAGAAGAGAATCAGAAAAGGAATACTCCTAACAAATAACCAGGTCTGGGAACTTTGTTGTAAAACAATCCTCACTACTTAGGGATCAAAAGCTGGATAAAACATATGGAAAAGACCACAAGGACACGCAGAGGAGTGTGTGTACCTTCCAATCATCACCTCAGTTCTCATTGTGCAGGGAATGAGCTGGCTACTCCCCACGAGCCAAGAAATCAGGACTCATGGCACACCAACAGATATGGTCAGTCAAATCTCTCCCTTTATTTCTCTCCAGTTTCAGACATCAGGCCAAAATTTTATCTTGCTGCTCTGCATGGTTAAACAGGGAGAGGGCTCCAGCCCAGTGCACTGAAATGCTTCTGAGCCTGTAGTTCACAGACTGCTGGTGGTCCATAAAACAGAAGGTGAACTGTGGATGGTTGCTGCATCAGCCCCTGCTCCAAAAGCATATTCCCATACACAGGAGCAAAGAAAAAAGCAAAACCAGGAATAATTAAAGATAAGAGAATGTTCCAACTTCCACCTAGTATTTTCTTAGTTAAAAGTAAATGCTGTGGCAAAGCTGCAAACACAGGTGTTTTCCAGAAGGTAAGCTATCCATAGATTACAAAAAACAACTACAAAACCAAGAGGAAATACAAGATACTGTTTTCCCTTAAAGGATGCCTTGTAGACCCCTGGACTTAGGGCTGTCAAGTCTCTAAAAAACTGCTTTCTCTTCAGGAAAACAGGAGAGGAAACATTGTAGAAGTAGCCTTCTGTTGAATTGTGTGTTAGCCTGCACTCACACACCCCTGTTTGTGATGTGCAGAAACAGAGCCTGTGCTGCTGCCACTGAAACCCATAAATGTTATTCTCCATGAATTCAGAATCTGGACATTATAAAATTGATTCTTGTACAAATCAAAAAATATGACTTAAGCACTGATTGAAATAGATTGTTTTTCTCCCTCAGTTCAATCCCTGTAAGCCCAAGTTGCTCCAATTAATTTCCTGACAGGCAGGTATCCAGATCACAAGCAAAACTCCAAATAAACATTGGCATTCTCACCAAAAATCTCAGCAGAGCTCCAGAGAGCAGAGCAAGTTTATAGGCCATCCCAAATACAGTCCAATATGAATAGAGTCCCAAAATACAAAAATAGGATATTCAAGGGGAAAAGGAAAATATTTACTAATCTCTGTGTGTGTGTTCCATACTCCTCTCAAAGCTTCTGGTTCCAAAGCACTACTCACTGCCTTTAGTGGCAGTGGGTGGAGGGGGGCACCTGAATTAGTCACTGGTGGTTTTTAGGACCTTTCTTGTACTCTCTGGAAGGGATTTTAACTACATGTCTGGCCTTCAGTTGCTCAGTTTCTGAAAGGAAACCTTTATTCCTGTCAAGCTCTAAGACCTCTGGATGAAGAGCCATTTGAAAACTCCTATTTTTTTTTTTTCAGAAAATATAAAAAAACTTTAATTTCTTCAATAATGTCTGGTAGAACACTTACCTATTCCTATCTTATTTCCATCATTCATATTTAATTACAGTTAAAAAGAAAACACAGGGAAAAACACCTGAGGTAACCTGCAGATGGGATCCCTCAGTGCTACTGAAATGTGCAGGAACAGGAAAACTGCCATGGGATGAACTCTTAAAGTGTTTTTATGAAATGGCTGAAGTACTCCTCCTTCTCTCCCCAAAACACAAGTCAGTGGGAGCATCTGTTCTTTACACTCCAGAAGCTGAAATCTGTCACAGGAAGAGCCCAGGATACTCCAAGTGTCAAAATGGCTCTTTTCTGTTACTTACAAAGGAGAAGAAGCAAGGATTTTGAAAATAGAGGGTGAGCTATATCTCAAACTCTATATTTAGATCATATAAAACATAAATTTCAGGTTATAGATTCAAAAAACATTAGAAAAGTTGAATTGATAGTTTCAAAAGGCTTTATGCTCATGGAGGAAGCATTTTCATGCAGGACAGCAAAAGCCTGGACTTTGAAAAGTTGCAAATCCTCTAAGTCTCTATGAAGAAGATGAACATAGCAACCCAGCAGGTCCTCTTGAAGAAGAGGAAGCCTTTCTGTGTGTCCCTCAGGAGCTCAGCTCCTGCCCTTTTCCTTTCCTGGGCATTGCCACAGCCACAAGGCAGCCCCCAGAGGAGGTGAATCCAACCTGTGCTTCCAAGTTGCTACAGCTTCACCCCACTGGAATTCAACAGAAATGGGTTTTTCCAATGCCTTGCCCCCTGGCAGCTGCAGAGACACAGCAGTGTGGCTCTGCAAAGGCCATCAGTGATGCTCTCTAGTGCTTGCCTTGACTTCTTTGCTCATTATTTCCAGGAAAGCAGTGTGGTAGCAGTTCACATCCTTTCAAGGGAGCTGTTAACTACAGCAGGGAAAACTTCCCACTCCACAAGACTACAGGGCCACAAATCTGTCTACATTTTCTGTTTGCTACAGACAAAATGCTCTTTGCTGTACCTTGGAACACGGGCAGCAATGGAGAAACAAAGCAAAGCAGTAAACACATTTACTGCCTTCGCTGTTATGCAATGTAATTCTCCAAAATATTCAAGTTCAATACTGCAGTGATTTCTTTTTGAATGAAGGCCACTCAAATACATACATATATATATATATATATAGATATACACACTTACAGACATATCAAGTAAGTAGTATAGAAAATGTTAGGTGAATAATTTTCTTGCTTGGTTTGTTTGGTTGTTTGGTTTTGTTTTTTTTCCAGTGGTCACTGATATCTGATACATTTTCTTTAATTTCCAATCTTCATCAATTAAAAAGAACAAACCCACATTTTTTTAAGCAGTGGTTGGTTTTTGCCTTTATCTTGTTATAACTGGATATATCAAGATAGTAATATTGAGAATGTGTGCATGTTTCAAACTGCCATGCTCTGGGCATGCTGACTGCTAAGTTTGTTTAGCACTACACATTAGCTGTCTTTTTTTGCCAGCCATGTCCTGCCAGGAAATTCTCTATGAACAGAGATAATCCTGCAGAGAAGTTTGTAACAGCTGATGACAAAAATTAAGACTGCAAAATAACTTGTCATTCTCTTTAAATAAAGAAAAATGTACTATACAGCCTGAGAATAAACCCTGATTTAATACCAGCAACTGAAATTCCAATGAGCAGCTTCAGCAACAGGTGTCTGCCTGCAGTCATCTTCTGTGTGGGATGCAATAAAAAAAGCAATAAATAAAATTACCTTCTCCATTTTAGAGTCTTAGAATGCCAGATTTCAAAAATGTACTTCTTCACTGTCTGAGAGAAAGAATATAAGGCATTGTTTTCCACTGCCCTCTTCATGAGCAGATTACCCTGGCTGGTTTCCCCCTCCCTTGGAGGCATCCTGGCCCTCAGGTTCCTAAAGCCCTTTAGGCAGGGCAGTCCCAAGCCCCTGGCTCTGTCCTCACTCCCCCACAGGTGCAAAAAGGAGACAGGAGGGCTGCCCAGGGTGGTTCCTCAGCTGGTTTAAATTAAGACTTCAGGAAGAGAGCCAGCCTGGATGGGGCTCTGAGCAACCTGCCCTAGAGAAAGGTGCCCTTGAACACAGCAGGTGCTTTGAAACCAGCTGATCTTTAATGTCCCTTCTAACCCAAACCACTCTCTGATTCCACTTTGGTCATGTTGGCAAGATGAAGGAATGGTGGAGGCAGTTTCAAGGATGGGATTTTCATTTAATTCTCTGGTTAAACCATTCTCATCAAATTTCTGGGCACTCCAGGTGAGTAATGGGAACTCCAAGAATTACCTGTGTGTTACAGTTTGTTTCTAAAATTTGATTTGTGGTAGGCACATCTTTGAATTTGGAGCATTTTTTTTTTTCCTAGAAATGTCCAGGGTTGAGCAGCACTGCCACACTTAAATTATAGGTGCAATTTCTCAAGTAGAAAATGGTGTTTTCCTGATGCCTAAGTGTGCCTGCCACTCAAGAGGAAAAATATCCACTGTTAATCAGTCTTAGATTTACAAGGGCAGGCTCCTTCTCTCTAATGGATCTGAATTAACACATTAGAATTCTCCCCATTCCTCCCACCAAAATAAAAGTAGCTCAAAATCCCAAACAAAAGAAAACATCACAAAACACTCTTCTATTTGTACTTGATAACAATATCATATCTTCTGTTGAAGTCAACTATACCAAATCACATACAAAAGGAACTTAATTCCAGGTATAAACAGTATTGGCAATGAAAAAAAAAGTATATATATATTTAGTAAGGAAAAATCTCTATATTGCTGATGCACCCGGTCTTGTGATGGCATCTTACTGCCAGTAAGGAAAAGAGTGTAGCTGTTCCCCTGACAAAAACCCAACCATAAACCCAAACACAACACCCCCACGAAAATCATGTCTGTTTGTCCTGGAGCACTGGATTGTGAGAGATGACTCCATGCTCTGTTGAAGAGCATTTATTCCCTTGTAGGGCCTTTTAAAAATTAAGTGAATAGCCCTCATGTTTTAAGTGCTTCAGTCAAGGTATACCTAACTACTTTCCTTTCCAGTCCAAATCCTCTCTTTTGCAAATGTCTTTGTCAAAGCTTCTGCCTCTCATTTTTTGTGCAAGAGACAGCACATCCAAAACTTGCCATTGTGCCCTACTGAAACCTGGAATCCAAACCCCATCAAATTTACTGAACTGACTGCATCAGCCAATAAATGATGACCAATACCTTCTTCCCAGGCTGTTAATGTTCCTGTGCTTGGACAGAAACAGCTTTGTCCAGATTGTGGGCATTACTTTCTGTAGAGATCTCCTACATTATTTTACTCACCTCCCAGAAGCCAAACACATGGTGGTTCCTATTTCCAATGAGGTCTTTATGTCTAGACAAGCTGTGGCCATCTCCTGTTCATCACAGAACATGCAGGAAAGTGGCAAATGCTCAGGATGGAGGCATGACAAAACAGAGTATTTTTATTTACTTCCCTAAACTTGGCTGTGGTCTCAGAGCCTGCATTGAAGCAGGTTCCCTGTCTGCCTTGAAGTGACAGCAAATGTTCTCCACAAGCCACACAGCCCCTCCCAATCCTCTCCAGACATTTCCTAGGAAGTAACAAAGCATTCCACTTGAAGCTGTTGTGGACTTCTACACATCACAGTCTCAAGACAACCAGCTACTACTCACTGCATTTTGGGTTACGCTGGAAGCAGTCAGCAAACACAGCTAGAAAGTAATTTTAAATTCCTGACAGGACAAATAGATGCAAAAAAGAAAAAGGTGATAGGTCTAGTGGCATTGATATTTTTATCTCAACTCTTTCCATGGTTATTAGGACACCTACCAACTCTAAGGACAAAATAGAGATTTCCAGAAGCTGAGAATGTAAGTTAATTTCTAAGAAGCAGGAGACCATAACATTCACTGATATTTGACCAAATAAAGGTCAGGTGTCACAGCCAAGGCCAGACTGGGAAGTCATCTCTAGATTCCCATCTGACTGTGAGAAGGATGACCTTGTCCTTAAACAAACAAGTCATTTCTTTAGAGGAGACAACTGAAACTAAATGAAAATGGAAAATGAAAATTGAAATTGACTGAAGGCTTCAAAATCAGTTATATTTGCATAGCAGTGGTTTTAGATAAATAACAAAAAGAACATGCTGCTTGTACATCTGTGATCACTTTTCTAAACTGCAAACCTGACTGTAGCTCTGTAAAATGCTCTGTAAAATAAGGCACAAATAACAGCTTCTGTCTCCCTGGACATTGCTGTAAATAACAGCAGCAGCAGGCTGGGGTCAGCTCATAACCATTCTGAGCCTTGCATTTGCAAGGTCACCCATGTTATTGCTTCCTGCCCTGCTTCTCTGGTGTAAATCTATTCAGCTATTCCCTGTTTAGTTAAATCCAAGGTGAGGATATTAAATGTAATCCTAAAGAAAGATGCTAATATAATATTATTAGGATATATTATATTAGGATTATACATTATAAGAATCCTAATATAATCATCCAGAAGGTATTATCACACTGCTTTAAATTACTCAAATGCTTAGCAATTATTAACCAGATAATCCACACCTTGCTGGGTATGTAAATGGTGGGCAAGGCACATCTCCTAGGTGGATCCTCTTCCCACACTTCTTGAAACCATTACTAGAAACACACTGATTTTGAAATGTGAAAATTTTCTTTTGCATCTGCAAATTTAAATGTAACACAACGCGCTGTTAATTATCTGTTCTGTGGGAAACCCAAATGAACATTGTGAAATACATTTTTAATCGGATTTTTTCAGCTTTTTGGTAGAGCTAAGAGTCAGAGTTTTATCCCATTGGGAGAGGAAGTTTGAATAGTGTGATCCTAATGGACCATATGGAACCCCATGTCCATACTTTGGTTCCCACACAGCACAGGAAAATGGATCAGATCTATCCATCCAGCAATAAATTGACACTTTTTAAAGCCAAACTATCCTCTTGGAATGAAGGCTCCGATTCTTTATGAAAATACATATTTGATTAATAGTTGATTGGTGTGGGTCATTTCATAGCACAAAAAGTCAAAGCTCTTACAGAACTTCTTCTTAAAATTGTGAGTAAAATTTCTTCTCTTAATGTACATTGATTTACAAAACTACAGCATGACTAAAACAGCTCTGCACAATCAAAAGAATGTAGCTGATTTCTTAGAATATTTCTAAATTTTCTCCTGTTCATTTACTAGGGGAGTATAAAACTTTCAACTTTCTTCTGCAACCATTTCAACACCCTATTTATAGGATGAAACAGAAATATAAACTTGACATTTGCACTCCTTCATAAGTTGTACAGCATTCTGGCTACTACTATTTTGATTTAATTACTCCTACTTATGCTGCAAACCACCAGCAGGGAAAATTATGAATAACATAATTTATTATTAAATTCAGAATTGGCTCAAATTCAAGCACACAAGCTAACCATTTATTTGTGTATTCAGGCTAGTAAAAAACCCAACAAAACCAATAAAGCCCCTATCAATCCCCTTTTGTCTCGAATTTTGAAGTGATTGCAGATTCCAGCAGTACATCATTTTTGTGCACTGTATTCCTGTACAATAGCTGAAAGAGGCACCTTGCAAAGAATTTTCCCAGATTGACAGTATTTTTTTAAGCCTGGGTTGTCTCAAGAATAAAAGGCAGTATCAAACTGAAAGTTTATATTTTAATATCATATAAAGTCCTGCACATTAAAATTGGAGCTCTGGATTCCACATGACATATACATCATGGTAGACACTACTCAAACTGCTGGGGAAAAAAAAAGTAAAATCAAAATGTCCATGCGTTTCCAGACAATTCTTGAAAAATTCTTGTCTTGATAGCACTTGGCCTTGCTGACAATTTCTGGCAAATTAATTAGTATGCAGGCAACCAATTTTTTTCACCTTCTCTAATGCATATTTCTTCTTTAATGCACTGCTACTGGTGAGTATATATCACTGTTCTCTTGCATTAGGCTTCCTGTCTCAGTCCACACTGTCAGTGGGATCTTTGTACACAGATTTTGAAAATGTTATTTCATTCTTTGGCCAGGGATGTTTTTGGGCTTCAAATATCGTGTCAAATGTCTTAAGTAAGCTGAGTGACACCTAAACATCATTTTCTTATAACATGCAGTAAGAATTTTTTCTTCCTGGCTTATACTGTAGATGATAAGAGCTCTGTCACCTCAACTTCACTTCTTTTTGCTACAGAGGCTTTAAAACCCATTCTGAGTATGATGCTAAATTGGTTGTATGTTTCATGCTTCTCTGCACTTAAATAATATTCTGTCTTTGACAATAATATTCTAAAGAACTTTGCTCAAGACTTAAATACTCCAAACAGCAAAAATGTGAGATTTTTGCTGAGTATCTTCTCCCTCCTAAGTGTCAAATACAACTTATCATGTGCTGGGAGGGGAAGACTGAGAAGGGGGAAAATAATTTTGCTGTGCAGCTTGGAAGGCTGCTACATGTCACAGCTAAGGATTTTTTAGACTCCTAAGAAAAGTTGCTGAGCCTTGTATTCTCAGATAATTTTGCTGGATGTGTATTCCTATGTCTTGTACTGCTGCTTAGTCTTCTGTTATCTGCAGAGCTGAGGCATTGCCCTTCTACCTCCTTGTAGTCTCGTGAACAAGGGCAGGGTTGCCTGCATGGAAAAGCCAATTTTCTTGTTCCTTCAGTGGGCTCTTATGACCTTCCAGAAAGCCAGAAAAAAGAAAGGACTGCAGACCTGCAACACGTCTGGGGCACCATTGGAGAGCTCCAGGGACAGACAGCAGGAGAAATAATGAAATTACCAATCCTGTGTTGCACCCCTAAAAATTTAAAATATTTTCGTCTTTCATTGACTCCCACAGGAGAAGCTCCATTCACTCCCACACACAGAGGTCTCTGCATTTCAAACTCTAGTTTTGCTAGGGAAGAAACCCCAAAGAAAAGGCTGCCTCCTGTCTGTTCCTACCAACAGTTTAAACCCCAAATCTCTGAGTTCAGTACTTTTTTCTTGTGCTAGAAATGCGGCCATGTCAGTCTGCCCCGCCCGCTTGCCACACCCATAAATGCCATCCTGACAAGATTCCTCTCTTTATCAAATGTAAGGAATACAATTTAAACCTGTGGCAGGGGATACAGGAAAGCCCTAAGGCTGGAAATGGGTAAACTAAACTATATCCAAAAGTTTACAAAATGGATTTCCAAAAGATATTTAAAGGCCAAAAGGCACAAATAAACAGCACAGGGAGCCATCACCTGTTTTAAGTAAAGGTTGGAACAAGAAGGCAACTTCTCCCACTGATGCCAGTGCACAGAAAATAATGCTGTCCTGTACAAGGAAATCTCATCATTCAAAGGCTTTGTAGAGCACCAAGCCAGCAAAAGTTGTCTCTGTTCAAATCTGTGGTCCTCCTGCAAAAAATCAACAGCATTGTGCTAATTATATATTTTGAAGAGAAATAGATAAAACTTGCAGCCTTTAACCACACAGAGCCTACTTCAACATCTCTAACATCCCAAGGGGAAAAAAAAATAAGGATCCCCAAAAGACCATAAACAGTACGAGTTGCATTTTGTCACAGATTAAGAGATTTGCTATTATAGAATCACATTTGCTCAAGAGGAGAGGGTCATTATCATGGAATTTTTATCATGAAGATAAACATTGGCACAGTCCTGATGTTTTTGCATGGTCTAAATCCTGATGATCTCCATTCGCACCCAAAGTCTCAATAAATAAGACTCCTTACAAAACTTAGCAAGAATCAATCTTGATGGCACTTCATCTCCAAATATGAGCCAGACATGAAAGAGAAGATGGTTTTGTAAAAGACAGGAAGGTAACAGAAAACGGTGTCAGAGTAGGAAGACAGACTCTGCTTTCCCTCATTTTGAGAAGGGGCTGTGATGACTTTGCAGCCCATCCTGAAGATTTCCTCTCACTCCCATCCTGAAGTGCAGTACTGCACTCCCAGACCAGCTGCAACCACTGGACTAGCACAGAAAAAGGGGAGAAACACTTGAGAAAATCTCCTTGAGAGTTCAAGAATTTGTGTGTGTGAATTCTTCACACTCGGGGAGCTGCTGCCTCTTGAGGGAAGGCAATTACACACTTTCTCACCTGGCAGTTTTCAGAATGAGCTGGGAGTTAGGCAGGCAGCACTGGCATGCATGGGCAGGAGCTAATTACAGTCAGCTCCCACATGGGGAAGGCTGGAGATGAGAAAGTTCCAGTGTGGAGCATCAGGGCAGTCACCTCAGACACTCCTTAATGCTGGCCCTCTACAGCAAGTCACCCCTGGTGCACTTCTTCCCTACTGCTTTGAGCTGTTCCTCTGATTTTCTGTCCCTGGCAGTCAGATTTTTTTTTTTTTTTTTTCAGAGCTGGCCTTTTACCAAATTCTTCTGTATTCACCCCAGGCTGTCTTTCTCTGGTTTGCTGACAGAATCACCTGCAGGTGATATCTTTGTGTTGCACTCTAATGCCAAATTCTGCTCCTGTTATGATATTACAGCTATTTATGCTTAATGCACAGATTTAAAGCTGTGTCTTTCATCCACAAATCCATGCCCACATGTGGCCATCAAATCATCAGGACATTTTCTTTGTAAAGGAACTGGAGCTCAATTAAGATGGTTGGTAAGAAAAGATTGCTAACAAAGCCATGAAGAAAACAAAAACCCACACCAAATAATGTCACATAAAGAGCAAACAGCCAATAGAGTTTCCCCCTCCAAAAAAGAAAAAATAAAAACATCAAGGATGAACCTAGGTAACTTTATAATGGAATTAGCCTTAAATGGGCTCCACAAATTAAAGCAGTGCTTCACACAAATCTACTCACAGCCCACCATTCCCACCTCTCTTTACTCCTTGTCTGTGATTCTGCTTCCCATTTTCTTACTGATTGATTCTCCAACAAAAAATTATTCATCAACAAAACTAAGTTTCACTTAGCAACAGTTTCCAGGTGAGATGTGCCATCCAAACCCACTGCAGAGGCATTTCTTTGACTGAAACAAAGGAACATCAAACCTATTAAAACACTTAATAAAAGATCTGTTCAAAATACAGCAGTCTTTCTCTATCCTAGCAACTACCACCCTCTTAGAAAAAATATTTACTAGGGAGACAAGTAGAAAAGTAATTTTTGCCTCACAGCAGGCAAGAGAATATATTTACTGGACAGCATTTGTCAGACAACCTGGGAAAAATACAGCTGCATGAGGAAGCTGCAGCTCAGACAGGAAGCTTTCTGCTAAGCCTTGAAACAGGAGCACACAATGTTAAAAAGTTCCCAGAGGATCCTAAAAAAACATGAGTGCTTCCCAGAATACCCATACAAACACAGGACAAATGTTTAAAATGACAATATGGAAGGAGAAGAGGGAAACAAAATCCATGGACACTGATGGAAACAGCTAGAGGGGGAAATGATGAATTCAAGGGTTGGCAAGAAGAACCAAAGATCTTTACATGTGAGGCAGGTGTGCTGGATGAAGGGCGGCTTTTAAACCCTATCAGTCAGATTTTGCATTTTTTTTTGTCTTCTGCTCAAATAAACATAAACACCCTGAGCTCCAGCACTATAATGTTACAGCACAAATGATAAAAGATGGAGGCAAAATCATTGCATGCAAATATAGTCAGGTAAAACTGACTGAATGACAAGGAAAGATTTTATGTTTTTTTTTTTTTAAACAGCTGTGGCAATGGAAAAATGCCACTGCAATGACCACAGCAGAGCTTACACAAGCATGAGAACCTCCTTACACCACTGCTTATGGTTAGAGTAGCACTGAAAGCCAAAATATTGGCTATGATGAGGACCATTATTGTTGTGCATAATGGACTCCACTTGTTTACACCAGACACAGAAAAAGGGTTGGGATTACACATAAACCTGGCTAGTACTCTAAACACCAGATATCTAATTACTGCCTTAATGCTTTGTTATTTTTTTTTTCCTCGGTTCCTCCTGTTAAACCTCCAACAGGTGACGCCCAAAATTTCTCTTTATAAGCAAAAAAAAATTTTTCTTAGGTCATATGAATACAGAAAGAAAGCACTTTACATGTTTGGTTGCAAAAAAAACTGACTTTCAGGGTCTTTAGTACTACAGCATGAGCTAAGAGAGACCAATGGATATTGTGACAGAGGAATAGAGACTGTACAGAGCAGGCAGATCTGAAAAAAATCTCATGACATTTATAGACTTTTCAGAGTATTTCTGTCCATAAAAACCAGAAAAGACAGCTTTCGTTTAGTTACAAATTCTTTTTGTTGATTTTTGTTTGCCATTTGTTTCAGTTTTGCTTTAATTTAGAAGATAACCTGATTTTTATTTTCTAAGCAGCAATAGAAGGGAGTTTTTGTTTGACAAGCTCCAATTATATGCTTGGTAAGAGTTCTTCAAGTAGCACTTGAAATTCACTTTCATTCAAGACAAAAATGTCAAACTCATTTAATCACTGATAGACTCGAATAGGAAGTTCTTCTGTCTCCAGTTATTTTTTAATGAAATACTCCTACACTCCAGCTAGTTATCACACAGAAGTAAAAATGTAGAAAAAGATATTTTAGTGTAACACAGATGAAAATTTTTAATCAATATTAGTTTATATCTTCTACCTGCAAGAGTATCTTTAGCCAACCTGGGGAAAAAATTGCTACTTTCAACTTGGCTGCCATGGTAACATGAAATGGTCCAATTTGTTGCAGTTATCACAAATGCTATTAATCCTGGGGATAACTATGGGTGGCAATGAGCCATACTGAGGAGGATTATTTTCTTTTAAGTTTTGCTAAGGGATTTGGGAAGAAGTAGAATAAGCAGTACTGAAGATGATAGCTGAATAGAGACATTGGAAAAATGAGTTAAAACTGAAGATCTAAGCAATTTTTTTGTTCATATTCCTATTCTGAATAGCACCAATCACTGAAAAGGTGAGGCACAAGCCTGCTTGCTTTTGGCAGAGAGTAGCAAGTTGAGACTTCAGAAGTTTCTTTTGCTGCTTTAGTACAGTTGGAAACAGTTTTCTGAATCTGTAAGTCTGGTTTCACGCACGCTTTTATTTCCCTTGAGAACAAAATGGGACCTTTAACTGTTGTCTTTTCTTTTTCCTCTTAAACTTTTAAAGAAAGTACATGCTGGTTTATATACCCTCTCCCTCCCCACCTAGGAACTTGCCTACATGTCCAGATATTTCAGATGAGAACCACAAACCGTTCTGGTCTCTAGAGATCATCCAGTCCAACCTTCAGCTGAAAGCAAAACAAATTTCAAAGTCAAACCAAATAGCTCAGAGTTTCAGCCATTCAAGTTTTCCACACCTCCAGGTATAGAGGTTCAACACCCTCCCTGGGCATCTGCTGCAGCATTAGACTTCTCTGACAGCAAATCCACCCTCCTTTCCCCACAATTTCTCTTATTTTCCATTGGAGTTTGCCTTTTCATGACTTATGGCTGTTGCCCCTTGTCCTCTTGCTGTGCCCTGACAAGGGGAGCTCACATCACCATCCCTCTAGTGCCCCCAGCAACCAGAACCTCTCCAAATCCTTCCTTCTCTAGGGTGAATAAATCCAGGATGAGGCTCCTGAAGGCACTGACAGGCCTTACAAAGCAATTGCTGATCAGTAGCAGTCTGAGACATTTTATTGATCTTAGCAAAAATTCAAGAAACACTTCAATATAACTTTTCTTACATTAGAGCGTTTCCATGTTATATGAAAAGGAGGTATCATAAGAAAATAACTGCAAGAAAATTTTCCAGCACAATCATTGTGAAAGCACAATCATTATTAGGAGCCAAGACTTGTATCATGCTGTGCTCTTAGAGCTGGGGGTAACACAGATTGCAGGAAACAATCCATACCTTCTGTTGATATGACAGTCCAGAGCAGAAATGCGTGCATCAAAATTTGTAGGATCAGCTGAGGCACTTATTAGGAGGACCCTTCAAAGTGCCTCCTGATGCCCAGGGACTGAGCTCACCTCTGAGTAAGGGTGTCAGGTCTGCAGAATTTACCAAGAGAGCTACTATTTTCCAGATGTGGCTCAATTTCCATTTCTGGCTCAATTAACAGTTTGTTAGAAGCTGTTCAACCTCCTATTTCACAGCCTGTTTGTACCTTTGATATGCAATCCACAGGGAACCTCCTTATCTTGAAGCTCCTGGTTGATTAAATTTTTTTTTGTTGCCTTTTTTCCCTCTTTGCTTGTCTACAAGCAAATTGTCTTTTGCCCCACAGGTATGACAAATGAACAACACAAACATAGGCAGCAGTACATAAGTTTTAAAAGGCATCCCAAAAGGAGGGAAATAATTTTAAATTAATTTTTAAGTCTTGTTCTGCCAATGACTGAAGTGTAAGGCAGGTATAAGATGCTTCACAGTCACTAATTAAGCATAAGAAGCTTCTGAAGTGTAATACACATGGATTTCTACAGAATTATGCAAAGTTGGCATGTGATGTTTATTAAAAAAAAAAATCACACCTATTAATGTATTTGGATATAAGGCTAATTGTACACTGGCAAAGGGAAAGTCTCACTTAGCAAGTGATTTTTCAGAGCCTTGGAACAGCCACCCTTTGAAATGAGTGTTAAGAAAGTGCCTTTCCCTAACAAATACATTGGTACAGAAACCCTATTGAAACAATTAAAAGCATCCTACTGTTTGGAAAAAGATATTCCTGCCTTAATTCTTTGGAATAGTGAGCAACTATATACAGGACAAAACCAAATGTTATTCTAATCCTGGAAAAATAAATCACCAAAAGGGAACTTCAAAAAGTCAGCACGAGAAAAACAGGAGATTCCTCCGGGCTATATTTTAACTTCTCATTAAACAGGAGATTTTAAATTTTTTTTTTTTTAACAAATTACATTCCACAATTCCAATGCAAATAGAAACTTGTAGGGGGCAGCTGGAATTGAAAGATTTAACAAAGGTTTTTAATAGAGATAATTTTTTTTGCAAGTACATCTTATTAACAGACGATTTCACAAAGGTTAATTGTTGCCATCAAAAGGTGATAATTAGACATTTCTCACAGTTCAGCTTACTTAGAGAAATACATCTCTATTCAGGAATATAATCAATCATATCCTTAAGATAAAAGGGAACTTCCCAGCATGCACATTTACAGGAGAACATCTATCACTCACACCTCCTAGAGAATTAATAATAGAAGCATTTCCACTATCCTCATATTACTTCAAATGGCAGGAAATCCTCATTAACATTTATTTTTGCCTAACTTGAATCAGAGCACTTCTTTTTCAGCCACTTGGAATAAAATGAAGACAAGAAATAAAGGAATGGGCAGCAGCATTCTCTCCACCCTGAATATCAAAGGTGAATAGAAAGGAATGCCAAATTAGGAGACCCTAAAGAGGTTTGGACTAGGAATGTCAGAATAACCAATACCAGAATACCTGATATACAAGAGACTAGGGAATCTTTGGAGCTGGACAGCAGTGGTTCAAATGTGCTTACAGAAGAAGGCACTGAACTTCAATATTCCTCAATATCCTTTATTGAATACATCAAAAAACTTGATCTTCTCGTGAAGACATACTTCCTAATTAAGACATTTGATAAGCATAATCCTAAATTAACAGGCAGTTTTGCTTTACCTAGAGCCTATGCTCTTCTTCTAAAAGGAATGATAGCTTAAAAAGCTCCAGCCTTGAACTACAACATTTATAAAGATGCACACAAAAATAAATCAAATATAAAAATACCTTGTATTATCATTAGCTTGTGTAAAAGTCTTTCTTCTTATTCTTCTATAACTAACAGATCAAATCATTGAGGCTGCTGCTATCTAGATTATATTTGTTTCCAAAGTTGAATTTTTGGGGTAAGGAGGTTTTGGTTTTTTTTCTCCTTGCCTTGGGTGGTGTGGGGGTTATTTTTTACAGGAGTCAGTCATTTCATGAAAAAAATCAAAATAAAAGAGTTCCAGTTCTTTTAGAAAGGATAAAACATTCCCTAATTTAAAACTTCTCTTATCTACTTTAAAGGCACTGAAGGATGGGTAGGAAGAGTGTGTCCCTGATGTTGGAAACACATAATTTCATCTGTTCAAACTTGGCAAGTGAAATGACTTTCAGAACTCTGGGGTCATGAGTAGTCAACAGACACCATGACAAAAGCACCTCATTTCCAGGAGCCATCAGGAGCATTAGACAAGCTCCAGCTCTCTGGAGAAGCTGGAGGCTGACCTTTTTACACCCATCACTCTCCTGCAGTGCAGAGAGCAGAGCCGCAAGGGATGGGCAGGAATTTCTCTGCTTCCCTCACAGATGCACAGAGAGGTGCAGGAACACAAATGCCATTTAATGTCCTTGACCAGCCTGCCACTTCTGAACCCCAAAAGGTGTGGAAATGAGGGGGTGTTACTTGAACAAAAGGCAAGGTGGATGGCAAAGCAGACAGATGGAGCAGGACTTAAGCCACGTTGGTGACAAAGGCAAGGAGGCAGAGCATGGCTCAGGGGGCTGAGCAAGGAGACAGCTGGGTGGGACACAAAGTGGGATTCCTTTCACCCAGTTTTAGATGTTCATCTGTGCATTAGCCCACCCCTCATTCAGAGGGGAGTGCTGGAAGGCAATCCCCTTGTTCTATTTTGGATGCCACTGTGAGAGTTCAGACACAAAAACCTCCACTGTAAATGGCTCCATTTAGTTGTGTGGTCCTCCTGAAGCCTTCTGTGGGCAGAGAGCTAAGAGTCAAAACTGGGATTCTTACTCAGCAGGAGACCACCAGGACTGGGAGGTTTTGGTTATTTTTCAGACAGCCTTCATTAAAGATGTGTTCTCCTGTCTGAACAGTGTTTCAGAAAAGATTACACTTTTTGTGGGAGGGAAAGAGCAAATGAACATATTAATGAAATGCATACAATGTGTGGGAAAATAATTTTTCTTCTTAATAGATTTTCGGCCCCCCTCTCTCTCTTCTGTTTTTGGGCCTAAACCATTCATTGATAATCTGAACAAGCTTAGTATTTTGTTCCTGGGTATCCATTATTGTCAGCAAATCCTTTAAAAATTAAAAATGTGTATTCCATTAATCTGGTTCTCCTTGCAGAACACCTGCAATGCTGCATTGCTTGGTTGGACAGTGTTTAACTCCATCAGCAAACCCTGAAAGGAGTGAAGGCATGGCCCCAAGGGTTACAAAATCAAGTAGGTGAGATTAATTCAGTAATTTATCTTCACATTGGTAGGTGTAGACCCAGCCAAAAGATGAATAAGTAATAAATTCTTTATAAATGCCTAGAGTTACATTAGATTGGTTTTGTTCCTAAGAAATATATCTTTTGAGATTTTGTTATCAAAGAGAAACATCAATCTCTAAAATAATTCAGACAAAGGCCCTCTTGGTTCTAGGTGTTCAAGTTCAGGATCTAAACCAGAGTTTTAAGTGAGAAAAGGCCAGTATATTTGGATTATTTGGATATACATAAAACTGTAAAACTGTTTTCCATGTGAAATTTTCCAGACTTGAATGCCCTCTCCCTTCTCCCGAAGCCACAAATAAATCACACACTTCGCAGCGCTTAAGTTGTACAGTGCAAGAAGACACCAATGACTTCCATAAAAACACCATTTCCCCCTCTACTAATCAATACAAGTCTCCATCAAGTGCACTACATTCCCCATTAAGCAATTACTCTGCACATTGCACGTTCACTCCTTCAAGGGTTCTCTAACCTCCATGTACTTGAATGGAGCCAAACTGGCTTTAAATCGCCAAATGCGCTGCTCCCCCAGAACTGAAGCTCATCCAGATGATCCAGGGTGCTGCAATTACTGAGCAGCATAGCTGAGCAACTCACCCTGCATCATTCCTTTAATTTATGGGCTGTGATTTGGACATGAACCAATCACAAATTTCTGTGCAACATGACTAATTGCCAGCGCTCTTGAGGATCATGGAATAATCGCATCATAAAGAGCATTAGAATAAAAATTTACTGTGTGCACTTCAGGGAAGGATCTCCTTCTGCCCCAGGCCTATATTTGTTTTCTTAACATTGCTCAAGTTCTGCTTGTTTTCATGCAACAATTTCTAGAGTTTCCTTGTGCATGACAAAAAGCTTTATTGGTGTTTGTGACACCACAGATCACTTTAGGCTTTAATATCTTCATTAACTTTATCTTCCAGATCTACTCTTTCTCCTTTATTTTGCTACCCAAAATTTGACAAGCAGCTGAAAGTTTCAAGGATTGGTGGCCTTCCTTGTGCGTGTGAGTATTAAATAAAGCATGATAACAGACTGAAAATGCTATAGGTACAATAATTTCAGTTTTACTAATATTGAAATATTTTTCTATAAAGTTTGTTTTCATATGGAAAAAACTCTTTACAATCTTCTCAAAGGCTTTCAGTGTTCTCTTCTTGTTGCAGCTAAAAATACCAAAAGATGTGATGCACATTTAATTTGCCTTTTGATTAAGCAAGAAATTCAGGCTAAAAAACCCACCTGCACAAGCACAGATGCCTGTTGCACCTTTGCCTGTTGCAAATTGGCCTGGTGCCAATTTGCTAAATTGGGGAAATGCTCTTCCAGGCTATGCCATGTATAAGGAAACACCATTTTTGTAAACCTGGATTGGCTCCCCTAATTCCAAAGGGTTTAAAAAAGAGGTGGGGAGGAGAAGGAAAACTTGAAATGACTCACTTAAAATTATGATGAAGGAAATGTATAGGAATCTGACATGTAAGGAATTCTCAGAACTTTGGGTCTGTAAGCCAAAGCTTAAAATTAAACACAGGATTTGATCTGAAACCTTAGAAAAGGTTTCTAAACTTAGGTGATAGAAGTGAGAATGTGGATTTATAGTTTAAAACAGAAGCATGTTAAGAAAGGGAAAGCTTAGAGTTCTAGAGTTTAAGATACAGAAAAAATAAAAGTACTTAGAAAGGCAAACAAGAAGTTTAGAATGCAGTACTCTAAGTTTGTGTATCATAACATGATTAAGAAAGATTACACTGTAGATTGAGTCCATAAAACAAAATATTTAAGGGTTGGGTCAAAAACATAAATATACTTGTTGGCAGTGTTTTATTGGTCAATAAATCCTTAAAAAGTGTTGTAACTAGGGGTCTTGTGACCTTCTGAACCACGCAGTAAAGATATAAACCAAACTCACCCTTCCTGTCCATGTAGAAAATAAGAATATAAATTGCATCATCTGAAAAATTGAGAGGTCCCATCTCTAACTCATTCAAAATTCCTTCAAAAATCCCCATAGAATATCTGAAGCTCTAGAGAGGATCGTTCTGGGTGTCATTGCAGCAATTTAAAAATTACTGCTCACAAACATTTTAAACTCCCCACTGCTAATCTGCACCAGGGGGTTCCAAAAAAACCCCACATGGCTTCATTCAGAACCTGATGGCCTCACTGAGACCTGAACCAGCCCTCTGACCTTGAGCTGTCACAGACTTGCATTTTCCAAGTCCCATTCCCATGGGATTCATGTCAGGTATCAGACTTGTTCAATGGCTGCACTAAATCTGTAAATCTGTGTTTATCTTTCCCATTAAGAGCAAACGGGTCTGACACACACCATCTTCAAAAACTGGAGTGGGCCTAAAAGACTAATAGGAATAAGAATGAAATCTATGTTCCATATTTCCCTACATTCCCTCCCCTCTCCCCTTCTCTTTAGGTATTTATGCCATTCCAGCCATTTCAGACAGGGCCATCTGGTGGTCTTTTAACTATCAAGAAAAAGTATGAAACAACTGAGATTGTCAAGAGACCAGTAGTGAGCTGATATTTGGGCAATGCACCAGAAAGGATTTGTCCTGTGACAGGCTTCTTAGTACCAAAGCTGTCAGCTGTTTGAGACAAATTCTTGCAAACAAAAGATAGACACGATTCATCTTGATATTCAGTTATATTCCATTTCAGTCCTTCTGAAAACAAAACAAAAAAAAAAAAAAAAAACCCCCAAAAAAACCAGGAAAACAGACTATGCAGAAAAGTTTCTGTTTCATCTGCCATGTCTATCTTCACACCATTCTGGCAAGGCCATTTGCACTCTCAGATGCATTACTTTTCCTTTTTGGTACTACAGATGGCTAAACCACTTACAGACCAGTAATATAGTCCAGTCTGCTATTCCTTATTCAGTTTCATAAAATACATTTTGTGCATCATTTATTTTATAATAATCAGTTTTGTTTATGTGAGAATCCCTCACTGAGATTCAAAACAAGTGGGTTAACAAAGCTTCAAGCACACATTGGCATTCACAAGGCTGTGATTTTATCTCAGCCTTCCTTTCCATTAAGTACTATTGGCAAAAGTCCAAGGTACAGATCCACAGATCAATAAGAGCCAGGTCCTGCTTGCTTCACTCTCCAGCAGACACTATCTAATGGAATCTGTGGAGTTATTTAACCAAGAACAGTGGATGTTAATAAACTATAAGGTATAGAGCCAAGACGTGCCTCTGCCCCATTTTTTGGTCACATTCTAGGTCTTTATGGCATCACTGGTTACTACAGAAGCCTTCAGCCATAAATTATAAAAGGCACCCAAAAATCATAAACATCTTTGGCAAAAAAAATTCAACCAAGTGGTACCATAAGTATAATTTTGCATCCTAAATTAATAACCTGTCATGCTTTACTTTTCATTTACAAAATCAACTTCAATTTTTCAGAAGCAGCAAACAGCCTTTGCTATAAATTTCAGTTCAGAAAAGGATTTTCAAGTAAGTACTAAACAAAAGGCTTGGCTTACTGATTTTTTTGCCTCAGCAGCCAGTAGCCTCTTAAGGTTTAGGGTGTGTTCAAGCCCTGTAGAAGTCAATAAAGCATAAACTGAGTACATTCTAGTGAAGTTAGGATGGATGCATCTGCATCAGAAACAGTTTAGCTGTTTTCTCATGTATAAAAAGTCACCTTCCTAGTCACTCTTTTCTTTGCTGAAGAAAGATGGTTTTCTATCACAGATAATTATTCAGCTAATAATAAGGAATTACTTAATACACATTGCCAATTTCAGTATAAGAAGCCTTATACTACTGGACCATCCATCACCTTAAACTCTTTAAACCTTGGATTTTTCTGCAGCCCCTGCTACCTGTTTGCATAAGCCATGTGTATAAAGAATTTGCCATCAAGAAGAACAAATGACCTCTTAGATTAATGCTTTATTGACTCATTTGTTCAAGAGGCCTTTCCTTCACTAACAAGGGAGTTTATTCATGCTGTCTCTTCAGCAGTTACGGGAACTACTGTCCTTGGCCACTGAGAAATGCTAATAAAGCTTTGGCATCTACTTTTTGAAGGGAGGCTTACATTAAATGGCTAACTAGAAATATGCTGTCAAGGCCTTAGTGAATGCTGGGCTCTTCAGAGTTTCATTTGATCCTAGACTAAATTCACCTGCTCTTTAAAAAGTTTTTCTCAGCCTTCTCTCTCGTATAGATCGAAAATTAGCTCCTGGACTTCCTGAAAACATTCTGTGCAATAATCAATATACGACCATATAATTTTTTTGTGTTATTTTTGTCTACAAGCAATTGTTTCCAAAAAACACCCAAGCTTTCTAAAGACTATTATCTTACAGCAACCTTTGACTTTAAACAGTCTCAGTGAAATGTGGAAGGAAAAACATTGAGTTTCTAATCTGCTCTTGCAGGTCTTCTCCATTTGTGGGTGCAGAAAGTGAACAATGCAAAGCTGGGGGGAGGAAGATTAAGAAAATAATTATTCAAACACTATATATTTTGGCTTAAAAAAAAAGTTATTTACTTGTTCCCATTTTATTCTCTACCACTGAAATGTTGCTCTTAGGAAGCAGCAACTTCCTCTGCTCTGTTTCATGTTGAACAGTGATTTCTGGAGTTTTTCTTTGCAAGTGATTGAAAAATTATCAACACCTAAAAGACAACCCTGCCATCAGTTGCAACAGAGCCTCACTTGCAAAGGCTCTTACTTGCATTTGTAAAGTCCTTTTCATTACAAGGCCCATTTGAGATTAGATAGCTAAATCTCTCAGAACTAACATGATGTGGTATCATCTCTTCGGATAAAACAACTTTGTGATCGCTTGAAAGCCATTCCCTTCCTCACTTTTATATACTTATCCACTCTCTTGGGTATTTGTAGTCACTAAGTTTCATTTTATATAAAAATAAAATTCCTCTGAATGTCATTGTCAAAACTCCAGATATTTTTTTACTGCGTGTACTCAAAGATGTTTGGGTAGATCTATGATCTTCTCAAGAAGAAATAGCTATATTTGTATTACAGAACAGAACTCATTTACAGTTTAGAGCATGTGCAGCATGCAAAAGATTTAAAATTGGTCCATGAGAACATAAGACCCACAAGCTGACAATAAGATATTCTGAAGACTATACTACTGAGCATGAAAATACATAAATTCATGAGTAGAATTGTTCTCAGTATTCATAAAGCATATTTTGCCTCATTTTCCTGACCTGATTCAATTGCCATCCCAGAATTACTTTTCCTGGTTTAAGCACACACACTGAGACACAAGAGTGGATATAGATATTTTTATCCCTGTTTCTGATCCATTTATCACACTTGTGATAAAAGAAAGCTTTTTCACTTCAGCTTCTAGTTTGTTCCTCTTGCCAGAATTGCCTGTACTTACTAGCTGTTCTTACTAGCTTACTTACTATAGTCCCAGTGACTCCAGACTCCCCAGGGATGTAGGCAAAATCTGGTGGAGGCAGCAGCACCAGCAGGGAACAAAGTAGGTGATGCTCATCTTCAAGACAAAAAAAAAAAAAAAAAAGGCATAAAACCTACTCTTTGGACTGCTGCCTACTCAAGCCAGTCTTAGTCTAACCACAAATATCTGAGCTATTTCAGACACCCAATCTCTTCCAGTTTCTTGCCTTTTCAATGAGCCAGTGCGTGATGCAGCACAACAGCAAGTAACAGAATTGGATTGTCAGCATAAGAGAAATTAAACCTCACAAAGAGATCATTTATTTAGTTTATAGTAAAGCATGATTTAAAGTTTGGATAAGAACTAATTCCTGTTTTTAACCAACATTTTGACAAGGGACAAATGAAACAAGTTCCATCCCAGAGCTCAGCCAGTCTCTCTGTTCTCACCAGGCAGAGCCCTGGCTGAAGCTGTTTCCCCTTCTGTGCAGAACCTACTTGGCAGCACCACACATCTGCTGGAGAGGAGCAGTTCCTGCTGCTGCAGCAAATCTGAGGCCAATGGATTTTTGATCACAACCGCAAACTGAAAGTCCTTTCATTCTGTGTTTTCATGCTAAAGATATCTACTGAGTGCAATAAAATACTTGGGGGCTAAGCTGGACAAAGCTTGATAGGTCTCTCTCAGATTTCAAGCCTTCTGCATGTGGTGAGCAGACTTTTAGAAGGAATCACCTGGCCTACACTCGGTGCTGTGCAGCGCTCACCTGCACTGCTGCCAGCCACTAGGTGGGAATGTTCACCCTGCAGACTCTTCAAGAGTCAACAGAATCCCCAGCTGAAACCCCGCTTTCAAATAAAGCCTCCCCTTGCTTACAGATGTGCAGCCATGCAGTAAACCAGAAATGAATTTGTTTCCTTTCAGATCAACAATTTTATTTATTTCTAACAATGCTCACTTCTATGCTAAGCACAGAGAAGCATTGTCACAGCATCTCACATGCATTTGCTGCTGTTTTTTCCTTGGACCTGTAAACTATTCCAAAGCAACTCCACCCACCAGAAATCAATTTCCTTCAGTGGAAGTTTCACAGGGCAGATGCAGATTGCATCACTACCGTTCAAAGCTGACATAGCAGCATTTTTCTTTGTTTCTCTGATATTGGAGCTAAGAGACAAGGCTAGGAAAGAATGGGGATTTTTATCATCCCAAGTAAATTCAGTGTTTATGATTTGCTCATAAAATGTTACATTGAAGTTACCATGAAAAGCATACAGGAGAGGTCAGAGAAATCATGCACTGAATTTATCAGAGACAGAATATTTCTCTATGCATCCAAATCCTTCTGTGCACTAAAGAACTTATGAGCAAACGTGACAGAAAAAAAAAGAGAGCAGCACAAAATTCATATGCTCCAAGAATTGCAGAGTATAAAAAATGAACATGAAAATATTCTGAGCCCAAGAATGAAAAATTAAAGCTCAGATTCTACTCCCAGCTATTTAATCACAGTATTTTTCTGATATTACAACTTCCCTTCATCTTATACCTGTTTTGTGAAGTTGAAAAGAGATAACTGCTGCAGCTGGTCACAATGTTCTTTTTTTCCTTCTTTTCCCCTGAGGAGCTGAGGAACAAGGAACAAAAGAAGATAAAACTACTTCTGTTTAAATGAAGATTTGTTACACAGACCGAGAGAGAAAAGAGAAAGTTAAAGAACCTTGTTAAGCTATTTTTGGGGGGTCCCTCAAAGTAGACTTATTCAGGGTTAGACCTCTGCCTGACAGAGCAGAAACAGGACACAGAATCTCTCACCACACTGCAGAGTGTCCTTCTCACAAAGCCAGCAGGACAGTCTCCCTTGCTCTGTGTGTTCAACTAATTAAATACTTAGAGGTTGAAAGGGGAAAATCTCCAAATAGCATGAGTGAAAAACAGAACTTATTTGAGCCACACTTGCTACAGAGATGAAAGCTTCAAATTGCTACTGTGAAATGAAGTGGCAAACACTTCTGTTCAGTCTGGTCTCTTACTGGCAGCTATCTGGACCCTTGTGCAGACATGTGCCACATCCTCACAGATGTTGCCTGCACTGGTGTGGGACAGCCCTGGGTAAAAATGCTTGTCCCATTAAAAAACAAACCACTATATTGGCTACAATCATCTCCTTGAAAACTGAAATCAATCCCTAAACCAGGCAGGAAGTTTGCTCAAATGGCAAACTTCACTCCTGCTTGCAAATTTTGGATAGATTTGTGTGAATTACTGCAATTACTGTGGAAAAATAGGGGAATAATTCATCTTACCTAGATAATTCATCAGAGAAGACAGCTGCTGAAAGCAGGGGAGAACTGCAACATACTATATAATTTTATGGTTTTATTTCACACTAAAGAAATCTTTTTTAAGAGTAGTTAAGATAATTTGAATTGCAGATGAATAGAACTTTAGGTCTTGAGTTGTTTCCTGTGTGGATAAACCAAAATTTCAAAGGTCAAACAGAAGAATAATACTAGGCAAGGAAAGTTAATGGACTTGCACCTACTTATACCAGGACATAACTTAGCCAATTTTGGGGTTTTTCCTCACATTTCCTCTCTGTCCCATTTAATGGGAACTCAACAGCTAATTCCAAGTATTTGAATTTGTTATATCTGTGCATTCTTAGATTCTATCCAAGGCTACTCTTGAAGGATTCCTAACTCCTTTTCAGAGGCATGAGTGCACTCAACTGTACTTCTTGCTGAACCCTCTGATAAGCTCTTAGTAATATTGTCATGGAAAATTGGTTCAGACCTTATGAAAAGGCAATAACTTATTCCTTTTCTTCCATACGTCTTCATTCCATTTTCCTTAAATAGCTGCAGAATGGCAGGAAGGTCTGGGCAATGTCCAGTGAAACAGCCTGGCAGCTGAGCCATGGCCTGAAACCATGCTCCACTAACATCAAACAGGAATTATTCATGTAAGCACTCCTTGTGTATTCATAGGCTGTGTTGCACACACTACTTCACAGAAGCAGCCCCTCTAACTAACACCAAATCTGGATATTCTCAAAAAGCCTTCTTGCCCACCTAATAGTAGAACTGCAGAATGGTTTGGGTTGAAGGAGACATTAAAGATAATCCAGTTCCAGCCCCCTGCCATGGGCAGGGACAGCTCCCACCAGAGCAGGTTTCTGGAAGCCCCATCCCACCTGGCCTTGGACACTTCCAGGGATGAGGCAATCACAGCTTCTCTGGGTCAACACCAACCTTTATGATTTTAAGGAAGAACAAGAAGAAAGCCATGGAATGAAGGACCCCTCCCCTTCCTGGGCACTGCTGGGCTGGAAGCAGCTCTAACAAAAGGACCTGGCCTTAAGCCAGCACTGTGCTGTGGAGAAAAGGTGTCCAACAGCATCCTCAGGTGTCATGGCAGGGGTGCAGCTGGTGCAAACATTGACAGAGGTCACCAGGGTTCAGCAGAGCTTGCTCAGGGACTGGAGCTCTCACCCTGAAGGAGAAGCTGAGGGACTGGGAGTTGTTCTGTCTGGAGAAGAGCTGGTTTCACAAGAACCTTAAGGCAATTTTCCAGTGCCCAAAGGTGTCAGGGAGCTGGAGCCAAACTTTTTACTGCAGTGCATGGCAGGAGGACAAGAGAAGGAGTGAGCTGAAACATGTCAAGTTCAGATGAGTCATAAGGAGAAACTTTTTCAGAGGAAGTATGTCCCAGTGGAGCAGTTTGCTCAGAACATTTGTGAAGATTTTCAACACCTGTCTTGATAAAGCCCAGAGTAATGTGCTCTGACCTCATGACTGACCATGGCTTGAGCAAGAAGTTGAACTAGATACCTCCACATGTCCCTTCCAACTTGAATGACCCTGTCATCGTATGAACTCACAACTCAGACATTTAATATTAAAGGAAATACTGAGGAAAAAAGTAATCTTTTACACTGGTTGTGATGAAAACTCAGATACTATACTGTGAGTTATCTTGTCTCAGAGAAGCAAAAAGATTATGGCTCATTACAACCCATAATTTTTAAGATGATCGAATTTTTCAAAAAAATTTTAACAAATAATGGGAACCATAAAGGGACAAAAATACATTTGAATACTCAGCAGCCACAAGCCAACTATAAATATGGATAGTTTGATCAAACTGCTAAAGTGGTAGGAGAGATCCAAAGAGTTAGTGATGCAAAGAAAATCTGTAATTACTTGCTAGACATAGATTAAAGAAAATTTAAGAATTCTGAAAGTCCTTTATAAACTTCAGATAAAAGATTTGAATGCATATGTTGTCAAGTAACTATTTAAACTGTTAGCTTTATCTCTAAGATAGTTCTGATAATGATTTAAGCAGGAAGGAACTGGGTTCTTGCAAAGCCAATCTGGTTAAAACATCATGGTTTGGCACCATGATTTGTTTTTGATTCAAATAAATATGAATTTTAACTTACTAAGCAAGTAATGAGGATCATAAAGTTATTTTGGCACTACAGACTTTTGTGAAACATGAATAAAGTCACTACAACTGTTAGGGATTTTGCTAAAAGATTTGAGAGACTTAGGATCCCAGCAATACAGCCAATATGACAACTATTTTTTTAGTTTAATAATGGAAATATACTCCAAGTAAAGCATAGTAGTTATACAGAAAAACATATATTTTTACACTGTACTTAAGTCACCTTATTCTGCCAAGGAAAGTAAAACACATCAACAATCTTATTTTATTACCTCTTCCATATTCCAAGTATAAATTAAACTTCTAATAAGCAAGAATATTACCCATACATCTTTGATTCCTCCTGCAACTTTCTTTAACAATTTAAGTGTGACAGAGAAGAACCAATCTTGAGAGGGAAAAAAAAAAAAAGCTCAAAAAAAAAAAAAAAAGCCAAAAAATGTATCAAAGACATTTAGTTTTGATTCTAGGATCAGCCCCACTGAGGAATTTTGCTCCAAGATACCTAGACTGTTTGATGCCAAGAAATACATGGCTTGTGATGGGTGTTTTTCTGTTTGAAAATGCAGTTGAGGGTTGTACTTTCAGCAATATAGTTCTGTCTGAGGAATACTTAAGAGTACAATAACCTCTGTGTTGTACTAGATCATTGCAAATGCTAAAATAATGGAACATTCCCTTAATGGAAAAGGCTACAGCCCTAGATTTCATCTAGTTTCTAAAATAATGTTCACAAAATAAATGGCCACCCAGACATTTGTAGGTTATCCAGCATTGTAACTTTCAAGGAAGTGACCTTATAATTCTGTCCTCTTACAAATTTTCCTTTCTAAGTTTATTAATTCCTTGTAATTGACTACCATCAGGTCCCCATTTGATCAGCTCCTTCATTGTTTATTTTCCTAGAATAATTCATCTCCCTAGATGAGAGGGCATGAGGCACTGTTAGTCATTTCCTCCTCTACCCATTATCATGACTCTTATCTCTAAACACTGAATTTAGTTGTGAGCAATTTGAAACAACGACCAAACCTGACATAAGAAGTCCCCACCAAGGCCAAGTTTATGTACTGAAGCATGAGATTTTCTCCAGAAGTAGAGATATATAGTAAAAACAGGGAAGTGCCCCAAGTTTCCAGTTTCGGGATCCCAGGTCCAGGTACCTGAATGGTTCAGGAGACTCAAGAAGAGGAATTGCAAGCTGGCTGTGTGAAGCCTCAAGCCCTTTAAGCAGCCTGTGCCATTTCTTTCTTTCTTAATCAAACAGTGCTTAAGAGAGGGATTAAATGCCTTGATATCTTACCTGATATCTAAAACCCTTTTTTTAAAAACATCTATTTTATCAGAAAACTTTGGAATATTGGAAATTTTCCACGTAGTCACAATTTTTTCTTCCCCCACAGTAATTGTAGGAAGTTTGTTTGATCAAACTTTAGCTTTTCCCTTGAGTTTCAGGGCATCAGATATGTAATGTGCAATGCCTTGCCTTCATTAAAGGCTCAAGGTGACCCTAAATTAAAATTCAAAGCCAACATTGTCATGGGATATATACAGAATGAGCTGAATAAATGCTGACAAATTATAGGACAAAAAGTGAATAAAATGTCACTTGTCAGTGCCAGCCCTATGTCACTGATGCTGTTTAGAGAAGAGACCTGATTGAAACATCAGGCTAATCAAGTGACCGAGATGATGACTCAGATAAGAAATATTTGTTATTTTTAACCAAATCAATTAAGGAGAAGGTTTGCCACAATTCACCCCTAAAAGATCCACACAACAACTGCTTTAAAAATGATATGAGGAATTCACATAGATCAGACTTCCACTATGACAAGTGTGTTGGAAGGGTTTGTTGCCTTTTCTTTTTTTCTTTTTTTTTTTAATAACAGGAAGAAATAAAAAAATCTCAAAACTTATCAGCTGTCCCTCTAAATTTCCAGGGAAGGGGTTCTAGTTGCAATGTCAAACACCAACAGATTAGTTCTGCACTGCGGAGAGTCTGTAGTAGAGGAGAAAGCCAGGAGTTGTCTCAATCCATGCTTCACATTACCACACTCTCCCACCTGCAATCTTTTCCTCTATTTCCTATTGCATGCCCTCTTTTGGCACAGACCCTTCTCTGTCATCACAAACTACATCCCAAAATAACCAACATTTGCACCACAGTCAATAGCTTAACTCTGAAGACTCATCTGTTGCTTTTTGCTTCCTAGAATTATTAAAAAAAAAAAGGCAACTTGTTGGAAGTTCTCCCCCTCTGAACATACTGCACATTTTTTTCTGTTTATGTTTCTTGCTAAATATTTTGGCTCAGCTTAGACTAGCTTAGAGACCTCTACACTCCAAAATAATAAATCTTCCTTGTCTAAGTTTTTTTTGTCTTGACCCTCCTTGGGTAAAGAAAAAAGATTGAATACTTCTGTGAGTTTAGTAGCTTAAGGGGTTATTTTCTAGGGAAGTGTAAAAGTATTTTCTGTGTGTCTATCTTAATAGAATGCACACAGCTTTTACTACAAAAGCTCAAGGGCTTTTTGGAGCAATTCTTGCATGGTTACCAAGAACTAAAATGTAGATAATGCAGAAAACCCCCTTTTTTGTTAGAGAGTGGAATCTATTAAATTTCAATTTTCCATGCATTCTGGTTGAAGCAACTTGTACCACAGGGAACCAAATGTGTTTGGCTTGGCACTTCAGTACCTTGGCACTTCAGAAGCTGCAGAACTGATAAGGAAGAGAGCCAGAGGGAAAAATCTGTTTGCAGACACATACAAAACACTGATTCCTTTCAAGAACAGGTAGGAATCTGTGTTATTAAATACACATTTCATCTTACTTTGTCACAGCCACTCATCTCAAGAGCTGGTTTTGAACGACAGCCAGCACTGTGTAGCAATAGAATAGTTTGCAACACCAAGGAATAAAGAGCTGATAATGGAAGCTGTTGCCAGCCTTTGCCCCCATCACAGTATCTTATATCTTCCTGCTCACTTCTTGCACTTTTAATCACATTACTTGAAAGCACACACATAAAACCTGTGTTCTGTTAATCATCTCTCACTTCCAAGCAGAAAAGAAGCTCCATGGCCACTAGCAGTGTAAAACACTTCAGATTTTACTGTGAAACTTGTTTGTGTAATTGAGCATCTCTGAGGAATTGGACATGTGCAAGCACAGCATCAGATTGGAATGTATCTGTATTTTACCTGTCTTTTTTTCCTCTTATACCATTAAGTCTTCTGATGCTATTATTTAAAAAAATTGAATGACTGGCTTATTTGATATTAATGAACATAAAAATTTTCCAACATAAAGTTGGAATAAACACTATCCATGTAGTGTAAGGTAGTTGTAGTCCCCACTTTACCTCGTCATAGAACCTTTGCTATGAAATATTCTGAAAATTTACAGAAAAATACATTATTAGGTAGGCAATACTGTGTTCTCAAAACAAATTTATGTTTCAGACAATTCCTAACAAAACACAAGCAGAAATACAAGCAAATCTTTATGCAAGCACCTCAATATGGACATGATATACATACATAAAATAACACATCGCAGGCTACTGGTAGATGAGTAGTGAATTTCACTACTTCATTTGTCTTTTGTGGGAGCATAATGGACATCCTGTGGATTAGGATATTTGGATAACCTCATCCCCAAACCTTTCAGTTCAATGATTTGAGGAGAATAATGTACTACTGGAGACCTGTGTTGCAAAGTGTTCATTTATCAAACAACAGGCAGTCTGTCAGTATTTCTATTCCACTTATGACATAGCTGCAGGTAATTTTAAAAATTATTACAATTTTAAAGACTATTAAATTTAAATATCAGTAGAAGGAAAATACCCAGATAGGACAGAACTATAAGGCAGGGCAGAGGCTAACAAACAAGGGCAGGAGGACAGAGCTCACACTTTAGTAAGGTACTAAATTAACAGCAGGTACAAAATCTAACAAGAAATTACCTACTTGATGAAAACTTCCATGAATAAGGGAAAGAGATACTCTCTTCTGGAAGGGGCTAGAGAGAATTGTTTTCCAGAGCTTTCCTGAAATACTATTCCATTTAGTGACAAGTAGTGATGCTACTGAAAATGCCCTCTTTTCAGTAAGCTTATAAAGCTCAGCAGGGCATTTTTTGAAGGCATTAAAATGAATGCCATGACTATGCTTATTCTCCAGTAATTTATGTGCATTAATTCATGAAATTATTTCACTGTGGTCCTGTTGTATACACAGTTAAGGCTTTTTAATTTTTCTGTCATTATGTCACTTGCCACAAATGGAGACCTCATGAGAAATTCAAATGCCCCAAAACTGAAAAAAACTTGCATTCTTACTGCTAGTAGGCAAACATGCTTCCTCTTTCACAGGAGATCACATGATATAATTGACTGAAAACATTAGAGTCACCTTTAAGAGGAGGCAATTATTTGACCTCTGATGTGTTTTACAATACAAAACCAGAAATACACCGCGTATTATTAGAGTATCTTTAATTCATCTCCAATAAAGTAAAATATTTTTCCTATTGCTCTATGGTGGGTTTTTGTTAATTCATGGAAAGCACCATCATTAAACCATTGAAATGGACAAATTAGTCTCAAATATGTCTCTGTACTTCTGCTAAGGAAAAGTAGCACAAAAAACATCATTAAAGGCTGCCAATTTGCTTAGTGTGCTGAACTAATAAAAAATCATTTTAGTTACAGGTCACAAGTCAGAGCTAGCATCCAGCACATACATAAAAAGAAAAGCTGGTAGAAAGACAAAGACATTCTTAAAAAAGTATCTGGTGTTTAAGTAGTCAAAGTTCGCAGAGCAACTTACTTAGAGAAACTCTAGTTTTAATAGTTAATTTGAAACATGTGTAACATCATGTAAAACCAAAATCATGATTTTTCTTTCATCAGGACAAAAGAAAAGACTCAAGAACTGACATAAATTCAACTAAGTAATGATACTATGCAAGACCTTCACTTTTCTTTTTCTAAGGTCTGTTCCCCTACTCATATCAATGGACCAGGTCTAGTAACCCTGCCCTTTGTTCCTTGAATCAGATAGCTCACGAGACACTTCTGAGTTTTGCTCATGTAAAGATCAATATCTGTAATTCCAGTCCTGATCACCATTTTTTGGGTTTTTTTCCTGACTGCAAAGAAAGGCTTCAAAATCAAGATGGTGCATTTTATTTGGTGTTTCCAGGGACTAATTTATTCAAGAGAGTTACCATTTTAAAAAAATGTATTTTCTACCCCCACAAAAGGGATTGTCTTTTTCTGGATTTAAGTAGGTTTTTTGAAGTGCTAGCATAGGAATTGTTACACCAAGACAGAAGGTAATATTTCATTTCTATAAGTTTCTACCACCTATTCTGGCATTTAAGTTTCCAGAATTCTCTGTAGTGACCCATTTAGGAATAAAGAAGGTACAGAAAAAAGTAGTTAAACTTTTCCACTTTGGAGAATGATAGAAATTTTCCAAAGCAAGTCCTGGATTCCAACATCATTTCTGGATTAACTCTTTTGTAATTTCCATGGTGTTACACAGGGCCTTTCCATAGCCTATGGGACAAATGCAGAGATAAAAAAATTGGGAGTTGGGAAGGCATCCAAAGCTAACTAGAGAGGAGTGGAACTGTTACCTTCCCAGGTGGATATGATTGGCCATGGATGGTTTTGGAATTGCTGTATTTACTGCCAATTTTCGTTCACACTGTATTCTCAGCTGGGCTCTTTGCTAGCAATCTTTTATCATTTTCAATATACAGAGCCTGTTTTAGTTAAAAACAATAATGGTATTTTACAAAACAGATAAGAGCCTCAAATCAGCATGTGCCAAATCTGTGGCTCAGAGATAAATTAGATGTTTCTGTTTGCCTCGAAAGGAGGTGGGTTTGAAGACTTAAAATAATGTATTCAGACCCTTGAGCTCCATAACCATGAAGCCACGGTCTTGACCATATTAGAATGTAAGACAGAAAGGATATACACTGTGAGAGCAGCCAGACTAAAGGGAAAGAGCTGAAACATGAATCTGCTTTAAGGGTCCAGGTGGCAGAAGGTATTCAGGTGGAGGAGCAAAGGGAGGCCATGGGCTCACCCAGGTTGCTCATCAAATGACTCTGTTACACCATATAATTTCAGACAGCTAGGACTGGCAAGGAATAGTTGTATATTAGTCTGTCCTCCAGAGCAAAAACATGAGAGATTGCAGCCTTACCACTCTGGCCACTCAAACTGATGTTCCCTTTGAGCAGACTGTGTTCTGGGTATTCAGGAGAATGTCCTGAATGGTCAGTTTTGATTTAAATAGGAGGAAAGAGATAATTACCCTGTCCAGCAAAACCTGACCAACTCAAAGTTTTACTATCTTCAAAAACAAGTGCCATGTAACAAAGTCACTTCCTTCTGGTGTGAGGAGAATCAAGCTGTTTAAGCCATGGGAAAAATCAACTTTCAATATCATCATCCAGAGGGTGACAGTCACAAAGTAGGAAACAATCATATAGAACACCAGAAAAGTACAAAGACTAGCAAGTGTGCAAAAGTATTTTTGGAAGGACTATCTCTCCGTTTTCATAATTCAATAGCATTTGAAATAAGTACATCACAGGTTGGCTTTCCATTAAGAAGCTTGCTTCAGCTTTTGTATTTTTCACATTAGGAGAGTAAAAACCACAAGTGGCTACAGATTTTATTATAAATTAAAACACACACAACATGGGGGAAAGAAGCAGTGAATCCCCCAGAAATACAACTGCTTCCAAGATAATTTACAGTAATAAAATACCACTTTTAAAGTGTCACTGTCATCAAGGAACCTCAAAAAAAAAAAAATACTCATAGTACGGCTAACAGTGGGACCCTGTTTAAAAAAAATGATTCAGAGACTAATTTATTTTGTTCAGAATGAAAAACATCCCGAGGTACTGTTTGTCTTGCACTAAGTGACTTATGGAAACTTTTTGGCATTTCTTAAACACTTCCTGCCCAGCAGCACAGATTTCCTCTTGGACTTGTATGGAGAAGGGAATCAATACAAATCCAGCCTGCTGGTCAGTGAAGGATTTTATTGGCTGGGTGCCTTGGAGAGAAGCTCAGATGTGCCCTACATTTCCACTTTACTCAGAGAGGCTGCCACCTGGGTGCAGACTGTCCAGAAGCAGGAGCACAAGGGAGCACAAAGGTACCAGAACATGCTCTTGCTCTGCTTTGTTGGTTTGCTGCTTACCTGGCAACAGCAGGAACACAGAGGGTTTATTCCAAGAGATGGGTTCATTCCAACCTGAACTTTCTAAAACACATCCCTGCCTCTCCCAGCAGAAAACAGAACATCACGATAGAGAAAAGAAATAAATACAAAGAATGCAAAAGAATCTGTACCAATTAATTTAATTCTCATTACATGGTCTATTTTCAGGCAGTTTTCCTAATTATAAGGCCTGTGTATGATCAATATTGCCTTTAAACATTTATTTCTGTCTGCTGTTTTTATTCTTGCTAGTTCACCTGCACTAGTCCCAAAAGCAATGCCAGCATGATTCAAGTTTCATGAAGTGACCAGTCAAACAATGTCTGCTGACCCCATGCAGGTCTTCCCCTGTTGGCAGGAGAAGCTCTCACACAAGCTAGTACATTAAAAACCAGAGAATCCCAACAAAAGGAATAGCTCCCCAAAGACTCCCATTTGGAGGCTGTTCCCTCATTTCTGGTGCTCAGACTTGTCCTTGGTGACAGAGGCAGAGCCCTGACACTGTCTGTGAACACCAGCAATTGTATTTCCCACTGCACACCTCTGTTCCCCTCATTACTGCAGGAACACAGAGATGCCACGAGCCATCCTCCATCACCTCCTGCTATAAAGACATTACCTGGCTGCAATTACATTACTAATTCAAGGCAAAGCAGGTGGGAGCTTGGAAGTTAATGAGAACACAACACAAGCAATGTTTTGTTTTCAGATTAAGAATTCCCTAGAGAAATGACAACTTTGTAAAATCACTTGCAAAGCCAGGCTCTGCAGCAGCAGCAGCCCAAAGCCTGAGTAGAGCTATAGTGCCTTTGCTGGGATTATTCCCACAGAGCATGAGTTCAAACAGCAATCAAATAATCTAAAGAGAAATGCAAGGGGGAGTCTTCATAAATCATATAAAAATGAGACCCTGGGAAATAATAGCTGAGTCCTACAGCAGCTATACCTGAGGTTTTTTCTCGTTTATACTTAGGTTTGTTGTGCTTTTCACAAGGTCGTCTTCCCAGTGCTCTCATTTCTTTCTTGCTGGGCTTAAAAAGTTCATTTTTGCAAACCTCTTGTATCTTTTGGTTGCACAGAAAGTTTTTGAGCCTTCATCAGAAGTTGTTTCTCAGGATGGTATCAAACTACCCTAGATAACAAAGTACCAGAAGCAGATTTAAAAGACAGGAGTTCCATTGTACCTTTTCACTGTGGGACCAAACATGCTACTGGACTAAGTACATAGTTCTTTACATCTGCATGACCCAAGAAACTCCAAGAATTAATACATCTCACTTCATTCCTATTGACTGCAGAGTAATTATACCACAATTAGAGCCTGCCCTGAAAACTCAGAATTTTGGGTTCTCAATTTTTTTAAAGGAGTGATCCTTCCTGCCAAGAAAAAAATTCCACCACTGGGATGTACATAAAAAGCAGACACAGCAAAAGAAATGAACTTCAGTTTAATAGAACAGCTATTATAAACAAAACCACACCATACACTAAATGAATCCTGGAGACTAACTCAAGTTATTTCAAGATTATTTACTTTTTCTGCACCTTGTGCTGATCTTGCAGGCTATTTAGTATTCAGGGTAGCAGGGAGATAACTTCAATACTGAGAAGGCCTTTGACTGCAATGAAGTACAAATTAATGGCTTAATTGACTTATTGTAAGTCA
The DNA here is from genome assembly GCF_027477595.1 of Haemorhous mexicanus. Taxonomy (NCBI): domain Eukaryota; kingdom Metazoa; phylum Chordata; class Aves; order Passeriformes; family Fringillidae; genus Haemorhous; species Haemorhous mexicanus. The sequence continues at coordinate 5,762,814 of NC_082342.1, read as the reverse complement.
ATATCAACATTATTACAACAAACTTCCAGCTCAAGACATAAAACTAGGTAAAATGTTTTCAAAGAGGAAATATAGATAGGCAGAAAACAGCTGTTCAAACCATAAAGATGCTATATTAAAGTCAAATCTTACTTCTTGGTCAGTGTTAAAATAGCTACGATAAATCACAGGCAATAAAGACCTCAGTTTTACAGCTCCTTGGAAAAATGGTTTCTCTGTAAGCATAACACAGACAAATGACATCCTTCATTCACCCTAAAATGACCTAGAACACAAGAGGTGCCTACTGAATTACAGCATTCTGTAATGCTTCCCCAGAACTTCAGCCTGTGCTCCTTCCTCATGCCAGGCCAAACTGCTCCTGGCTAAAAGCAATTCTCATCTGGCAACGTAGATGGATCATGCCCACAGGTTGAAACCCATAGTAAAGCTTGTATTAAACCATTTTCAAAGCCAAACTAACATGCATGAAGCAAAATTTTGCTTTCAGAGGCTGAAGCAAGCCCTTGCTACCTGCAGGGAGAATCTCATCCACTGATCCTACTGCTGCCTTTGGACCTGCAGCAGAGAGAGTTTCACACAATACAGAAAGTTAACATAAGGACTAATACTGAGTAACAAAACCCAACTTCTGATATAAAAAAAAAAAAAAAAAAAATCTGAGAATGCACTGTCATTTTGGTTGGCTTTAAAATATGGTATAATTATTACTCTCCAGTGAAACACAACTACTGCTTTGTTCTCAGTGCAAGAGGACCCTATATTTAGAACAGCCAGTTCTTGTGGGCTGCTGTCAGCTGACCTGATCAAACATGATATTAAATATCCTATTTATATGCCAAGGAAAGGAGAGTAGCAGAACTTTCACAGTCTAGGGCTTTAGACACTATGAAATAAGGCAGAATTGGCTGCAGAGAAAGGCTGTGATGGAGAATTTCCTGTGTCAGTAACACCAGAAATCTCTAAGCCCTATTGCCATTCCCAAGGTCTGCATGCATTTGTTTGCCACAAGGTTCCAGGATTTTTCCTGGATTAGATGCAGATGTGTTCCACATGTAGATGTTCCTCACACCCCTCCCCAAATGCTTCTTGCTCCTCATCTTGAATGGAAAAAAAAAAAATAGTGCCCTTAGAACCTGTTTATGTTGCTGGTTATAGCTCAGCAACATAAAATCCACTTCTCCAAGACTAACGTGTTATCTGTTCACACACTCAGAATAGAAGACAACTATCACGTACAAAGCCAGAAAAAGTTGTTCTTTGTGCAGTTTACTATTCCAGAACAAACCAATACAGCCTAAGTTACGTTGAGCAAACCTATGGGCTACATCCAGGCCTACACAATTTCTTCACAATTTCCTCCTTGTCAGCCATGCAATGGCTCTGCAAGGTCCTGTTATGCTGATAAAGTGTACACAGTGCCACAGAGTTCCTAGACTTCTCTCCTTCCTGTTTTACTGTCAATCCTTTTCTCTCACTGTTCATTTATCCCATGACTCATGCTATCTTCAGATTTGAACAGTCATAGAGAGCAGAAGGCCTTTAACTTACACTATGTCAACAGAGCACATTAAACACACACAACAGCACCCAACAACAACAAAAAAAGACAGATGCTCTCTAATCTTCCAACTTAATCACTTAAACAGTAAAACTACATCTTCTCATGAAATCTAACAGCACAATCTCCATTTATCTCACAAAATGTCACTGAATTCCAAGGCAGTACTCTGCACTTGGGATTGTGAAGCTCAAGACCCAAAATAACTTTGCCCCAAAATCTCTGTGAAAAAAGTCTCTGTTCTGCCAGTGAAAACAGATTATCAGAAGATGCAGCAAACCTCATGATTTTAAGCCTTTTAGAGAAGGAGATTTAAATGTTACTTTCTTGTCCCAGTAACTTCAGTTATGTGGCTGTTGTCTCGAGACAACACACGGTGCAGCTCTGCTTGCCACAAACTTGTGTTGTGCCTTTATCCTACAGAGTGCTCACTCAGACATAAAATAGAATGGGCTGTGGAATATATAGAATAGAATCTATTCCATCTGTACTGATAAAATGCTATCCTAAGTTTAAAAACAGGGACTAAGTGTAGGCAAGTGAAAAGGGGAATTTAATGATGAGAAGAGAAGCAACCACCTGAACAAAACCTGCTCAGGACCTGCTGATTGTTCACACCATTGTTGCAGTCCCCCAGAACCAGTCTCTGCTGCGGGTCAAGGACAATGTGGGAAGGTGTAGCTCTCTTCTGGCACTCACTCACACTAAAACAGTGAAGGGATCACCTCAAAGGACTGCAAAAAGTGAAAAGTTTGAGTAGTTGGTTGTTAACCGTTCCTCATGAATCATTAGGAAACAGAGTCCTGACAGATATTTCCCACAGCACTTTTGGAGGCTCTCATTTTGAACCCACCCCTGAATGAACAGGCTTCAGCCCAATTCCCAGCTCAAGTGATAAAATCTTTCCAATGCCTCAACTTAGAACTCAAAAACCCATTTGCTGTACTTCAGGTCACATTTCAAATATTATAATGCCAGTTTACAACGGCTGCAGTAATGGTTTAGCAATTTGATCAATAAGGAGGTGATATCGTGTTCAAGACAACTGATTCTCTGCTGAAGCCTTTTTCACCCTTTTTGAGAGCATTGCAAAACTATGACAAAAATTTACTGCTGTAACTTGAAAGCAGGTGGCTGATCATTATGTGAAGCAGGTCTTCAAAGTAATTCAGTTGAAGTCCCACACTACCCAAAAATATCCAATATCCCATTTGTTCCACAAAAGGAAAGCATTTTTAATTTTAACAGTACCAATCAAATTACATCCTTCATGGATTTACTTTATGTTCACACTTCTAATTAGCCAGAAATACTTTTTTCTTTTTAATAAAATCAGCATTATGCAAATAAAAGATGCCACACTGTCATATCCTTGCATTGACTTCAACAGATCCTCAAAGGTACATCATTATTATTTCAAGCACATTTTGAAGATTTCTCACTTTCTGACCTTGTTCCTTACCATTTAAATCAGTAAAACACAGTCTCAAGAACAGGATGAAATGAAGTTTAGCCAAAAAAATCTCATAATAACAACAGTATTCATTAATAGCTCCAGGTTAAAAACATTCTAAGACCTAATGTTTATTATTTTTTCCACTTGAAACTGCCGAGACGCAATTAAATCCTTAGTTCTTGTCTCTTCAGCAAACAAGGAGCCCTGATTTCTGCTGATCCCACCAGACACATCATACATGTGGACAATTAGGAGTGTCATTAATTACACTGCTGCTGGCAGAGACTAGTTAGTTGTCTGGGAGTGGAGATATTTTCCTGAGCTGCAAATATCCCTTCACATTTCGGAGCAGCCCCTTGGGCCTTTAATGACATATATTTAGTATTACAGGAAATTCAAGTGTCATAATCAGGCTACTCTATTCCAAATTGTTCACAGACAACAGCCACTATTGATCTTGTGAAGGAAATACAAAAAGGACCAAGAGGATAGTCCTTTGACATATTACCTGCTACAGGGAGTGCCACAAAAGGAAATTAAACCCCTCAAAAAGTGAAGAAAAAGATCATCTGATGAAAAGTGCAGCTCACGTGCCTAAAAAATGAGAAATTCAATAGATTAAATTTAGCCTATGCTGTCACTGATTTTTCTACAAGAATGTATATGGATGTATGGTGTCAAATTCCCCTTGATATAGCTCAAGATGAAAGAGGAAAGACTCACCCTGACAGAAAAAAAATCCTGTGTGTAATGTAGGGGTCTGGTTCACAGGGCAAAGCTACTCAAGGCAAACTAACACAACTAATACCTGCTCTCAGGGTTATTTACATGCTCAGATTCAGTTATTTTGTTTCAAAAACCTTTTATGAAAAGCTAAATTTCATCATAAAAACATGAGAAAATGACCAACTCATGGCTGGTGGCACAGAGGCGGCCAAGTCCCACCAGTTCACACACACTGATGTTCTGTATGAGCTGCAGGGAGAGCAGCTTGAGAAAGCAATTCCTCCTGAGCCCATGTAAATGCAAACAGCACAAAAAACTGCACTGAGAACACATTCAGAGCACAGCTAATCAAAACCTCAACACGTTACTCTCTACTGCTGTCATTAAAATGAGACAGGCCAAACAGCAAACCATCTTGCACAGCCAGTTGCCTAAAGAAGATATAAATTACAGAGCATATGCTGCTTTTCAAACAGCTACCCAGCACTTCAATGCAGCTGCTCTTCCATCCTACAGCAAAACAGAAAAGCAATTATTTCCAGTGACGCAGGCCCACCATCTGAAGTTATTGGATATACTTTGGCTTCCGTTTCTCTGAAAACAGATTAGATTGTATAAACATCATTTTCATTATTTTAGCACCCCAAACTAAGTGCTTCCCGGACCACAAAGAAAAGAAAAATCCCTTCTTTCTCCTTTATCATCAAACCAAAAACTTACACTACCATAAGCCTGGCCTGAAGCCCTCACACCTTGGAATTCGAGCTGGAGGATGTACACCAGCTAGCAGGGAAGAGTAACCACGATGGTCAGGGAAGCCCCATTTCTACACAGAGCCCTTGTCAGCAGCACCTGGGAGAGAAGGAAATCTATTCCTCAGCCTTTTCATGGCCATGATAAAGCCAAGTGGATAAGCCATCCCACACAGTGGCACAGTCTGTTGGCAAGTTGAAGATTTATCTCAGGACCTTCAATAGCATCTGTGTGAGAGCCTAAAGCCTGTGGCATCCACATTGTCTGCAAAATCCCTTCTCCCAGGATTTTTCCCCTGGGAAACTGAGAAGCCTCAAAAAGAAGGGAAAACAAATTCTTACCTCATTTGCTTCTCCTGTGTTGTGCTCATGTGGAATGTGTTTGGAGATTGCTTACCAACAGGTGGTTGTTCCATTGGAGTCTGTGTGAGTTGTTTTGACTCAATGACCAATCAGTGCCAAGCTGTGTCGAGACTCTGGAGAGAGTATTTTTTCATTCTTATCTTGTTAGCATTCAGTAAGTATCCTTTCTGTATTCTTCAGTATAGCATAGTATTCGTTAATATAATATATTATCATAAAATAATAAATTAGCCTTCTGAGAACATGGAGTCAGATTCGTCCTTCCTTCCTGCCACGGGGCCCCCTGCAAACACAATAAAAGCCCTCATGGCAAAGATAAAATGGGCATTGGCATTTGTGTGTAGACTCATTTTTATATATTGATTTCTATTTAAATCAATCTTCTTTGATGAAATTTATTGTTCCTTTAAAGTGTGACACAGCCTTAAAATGAGCCAGAATTTAATATATCCCAAATTATTTTTAAGACTTCATACAAATTGATAAAAATGGAATACACAGTCTTAAAATAATTTCTATAATTACACTAGCTCAAACCTAAAGGTAAATAAGTTAGATCCCTCCCTGCCTCAATCCTCCATTTTTTAAACACTCTTCTCTAAACAGGACAGGTGATAGCACCCAAATTTCATAGAAGTGTAAACCTTAGTTGTTTCACTCCTGCCAGAGATCACTTAATTTAGACTTTAACTACATGTAAGTCCAGATCAGTTTGCTAGGTCTGAAGTTTTGTATTACATTTCAGAAACAAATATTTCAGCATTTATCTCAAACTGCATGTCAATCATACTCAGAGCTAAGCTATGCCATCAAGTTATGCCAGTCATTTGAGCACCCAAGCTCACAATTCCTGATAGCCATCCCTGAGAATTTAATGTCTCTCTCTCCATTGCACTTCTCCACTTTCACTGAAAAAACAGTCCTGTCTAAAATAATGGTACAAGCGGAAAATATATTTCCTATTCTTCCTCTTCATGACACTGTTCCCTTCCCAGACAGGGGGAATTAGAGGCTTGGTAGCTGTCTCTGTTCTTTTTGGAACTAGCCCCTTCTGCAGGACAAAAGCCATAACAGGGGTTTCAGTTGGCTGATAAATGCCACTGTCCTGCATCACTGCACTGATAAATAGACTTATGACTATTTGAGACCTGCAATGCAGCTGGGGGAAAAAACCAAACCTCTCTTGTTTACTATATGATTTATATTCCAAATGAAGACCAAAAATATGGGAAGCTTCAGGGAAAGCAAGCTGCTGAATAAAAGAAGAGTCTGGTATAAAATAAACACTTATTTGCTCTGCTGAATGGATTTTAAAAGAAACACTATTCCTTCACATATAAAAAGTTTCAGAAATTCCTAAAAATTGGCCAGACTTGGTAAGATTAATTTAATTTTCATTGATGTTTCACTAATGCTTAGTGTGTTTAGGAGGAGGATTAACCTGTAGCCTAACCCAGATCAGCATCAGATTTCAGAAAGCCTCTCCATAAGCATATTAAAGGTTTTTGATTTGATCTAAATGAGAAATAAGTAAAATCAATGTAATTTAAGGTAATATAAAAAGCAAATGCAGCAAATGTGATCAATGAGCCAACAATCCCCAGAAAAAAATCACTGGCGATTTACAGGAAAACACAGTTACAGAAAAGTTGAACAGCAATTATCTTCCTCTGAGTATACAACAGCCTCCAAGTCTGCCCAAGCCAGGCTTCCTTTAAAACTTTCTGCACAAGGAGGGTTTAAGGCTGAACCCCTGAAACGTACTAACTTATAGATAGAAATGTACTAACTTATAGTATTTTGATGTGGTGTAATACACAACATACTCAAATCACAGCAAAGGCACAACAAAAATTGCACCATACAGTTCAGTCAGTATAGATCAATTGTCATTAGCAGCCTTTGTATGCTGATCATCATGATGCTGGGCTTCTTTTCTTTGTCAGTCACTTAGTTTTCAATCTTGTTATTGAGCTGAGCCAAGTATAGACTGCCTCCATGCTGAGCTGGGTGGCTCTTTCAATTAACTTGTGCAAACACGTTTGCACAATCAGTTGAGCCACTCAAAGGATACAGCTGGTTAATCCAAAACAAAGGCCACCTTCTGGTTTCCTGTCTTTTGAGGTAAGTTCAGTATGGGTTGGGGTTTTTACTGATTGGTTACTTGGTTTGAAGTCTTCTCTGTCTGGGGGCTTGGGGGTTTGGGGTGGGTTTTTGGCACTTTCGTGAGGGTGGCTTGGGTTTTTTTCTGGAACAGCTGTGGTCAGTCACACTCCATTTTCCTCCCTGAGCATGGTGCACTTGCACATCTCGGAGCCTTCTTGCACTGCAGGGGATTATTGAGTGCTTCCTCTGCATCCCTCAACCTTGATCCTTCTCACTTCCTCCTTCCTCTGCCCCATCACCCCCTTCCCTCTTTTCCCATCCTCCTTTCTCAGTGACTTTTCCCCCTGGAATTTCCACCTAAACATCTGGTAGGGCAGAAGAGAGCCCAGCCCACATGACCTGCACAGTCCTCAGCCAGGCACTGCTCAGCTGTTGGCAGATACACCAGAAACACTTTAAAACCCTCTCAAATATCCAGGAAACCACAGCCAGCCTCACAAGCAGCCAGCCCAGGGTAGACACAGGACCAGACCAGACCTGGGTGAAAAGTGAGTGTGAACTGTCGCCCTCAAACCCCAGCATCATCACAGCCCACCTACATCCCAACCTGCCTTTCACACCTTGTGATGCACTCCCAAACTCCAATTTTCTCCCTGTCAGCATGTCATCACACATTTAGGCTTGGGCTGGTCTAATCTTGGCCTACAGACACTGCAATTCTTTAAAAATTATGCCAGCAGATAGGCTACCTGTCTGGCCATAGCTTGATTTTAAAGCCTCTGCAAAATAGTAACATAGCAACATATTAGAGAAATTAAATCTTTTACTAAATAATTGCAATAGCATCATGCCTCCAATCAGTCACACCACAATGAACTGTGTTTTCACAGCAAAAATTAAACATCCTTGCTAACTCATTTTAAAATCAAAAGAAGGAATAAGAGCACTCCAAGGCACTTCAAGAATCATACTTCAGATAATCCATGGCTAGGCTGCTACATACAGCAAAATCTGTCAGGTAAATTTTCCCCAGATTCAGGCCAATGACATTTGACTGGTATTTCCAGACTGTGGAAAATCTATGTGTCAGCTTGCCTGTGAGACACTAGGAAATGTTTAATCTCACATTTTAAGAATTAAATACCAGGTTAAATTCATAGCAAGTCCTTTAAAATACAGAGCTATAGAATCATTTTGAGGCTGAGAAGATGGGAGCTTCCTTGCAAGGAAGTTGAATTTGTCACTCACTACCCATTAGGGGAAGAATGAAAACATTACTAATATTTCTACCCGAGTTCCACATTTTCAAAATGTTTGTCCCCCTGAAAACACAGTGGATTATTTCAAGTGCTGGCTCCTTGTGATCCAAGTGCCAAAGCTGCACAGTGGCAGTCACTGAATGCTCAGCATTGTTGCTTTACAGGAGTTATTTACCTTGTTGTTTAGGAAACAGAAACCCTATTCCTCAAAACTAACCTTTACTATCTCTCTCTGACAATGTTTGCCAGCACAGCCAGCAGCTCTCATAACATCTCTCACCTCTGCTGTATTTATCCCACGCAGCACCTCTCAGCCTCTGGTCTCAGAGCTGCACAAGCTCCTTGAGACTGCCTCACTTCTCTTACAGATTTTTTGTGCTTTCATATTTTTGTACATGGCTTTGATGCCTTGTCCTCATTACTGCCACACTGCTGTTTGTCTAGATTTTTATTAAAAAATTAACTCCTTCCTAAAGAGTAACCTGAACACCATGGGAGTATATTAAAAGTGCAGAGCTTCCAGCCCATTTAGTGGGACTAAAAATATCTAATATCTTGCAAATCTAAACTCCTTGAGCTTGAACTAAAATCTCTCTTCCAAAATACCTGTCAACTGAATTTCATGGAAATCACAACAGTATCTTTAAAAGAAACTAACTTCTCTACAAGAACTTTTTTACAGAAGCAACTTTTTAGTGATCCCAAATAATCAGTATGCTTTAAGAAATTCCTACAATATGTTATAAATCATTAAGACCATCACAACAATGCTAAAATTCTTTTTTGCAAGATGTAAAACAGCAACTATTCAGAAAACTTCTGAATCCTACCAAATCAAAAAAGACCCAGTAACAAATTCAGGGAATGCTAATGGATGTTGTGAGTAGCCAGCATGATTGAGGAATCAAAACATAAAATAAAAATTGGAAGTGGTCTTACCACAGAAATGCTTTTTCCAGTACGCTGTTTCTTAAATTCAAAGTTCATTCCTTCAGCCTCAAGTATGCCATATTCTTTTTTCTATTTTACTGCATATATTATCACATCATACCATGATCTAGTTCTGCTCACTTTTGAGAATGCCACTTATTTAAAGACAGCTTTGCAAGAGTTACTGTGTTTATATTGCTCAATGTATGATCAATATAAACATTGCCATCTCCTACAGCAGATGGAAAGTGCAGTTCTTAAATTATACATTGGTAAGAAGCTGTTCCTTTGGGTTTATCTGAAAGAGCCACTGAGAAAGATATGGATTAAAATTCAGCTGAAATTACAAAAAAGAACTTCCTCAGTGACAAATAGGACATTTGTGACTTCAGCATTCCATGATTTGATATAGATTATGCTGAATCTGTAACGTAGAAAGACTTGGGTTATAAGAAATAATTGGGGACGTTTGAATCTTCTCCCATTTTCTGCTGTGTCTTCACAGGGTAGATGGGAACTCCACAAAAATAGTAATTTTCCACAAAATGGTAACTCTTAGAGAGTACCCCTTTAAACTGCTTACAGTGTGTCTGGGTAAATACACACCAAAGTGCACCACTGGAAATTAAACCCAGCTAATGATACGGAATAAAACAATAGATGCATTAAATATTAGGAAGTTGCATACAAAAATCAAATGAAACCCAAAGCATTTTAATTTGAATTCAGCAAACTGCAGTTTGCTGGCTTTTCATCAAGAAAAAAATTTTTATTTCCACCTGGTAAAGGTCAAAATTTTAATTCAAATTTGAGAATAATTAGTTTTGAAATACCAAAGCTTCCAGTCAAAACAAAGTTCATGGCTTTTAACTCACCATTTTTTAAACAACTAGCCACACTGCACATAAAATTTGAATAAATAAGATGCCACAGAACTGATCCAGTGCTTATGAAGCATTCTGAATGCCAGGGTGGGAGTTTTTTGCCTCCTGGATTGAGACACATAAAAGCTCCAAAATATCTGCCCTGTGGAAACAAAACAGCATGTAACAGGGTCAGAAAGCAGAAGAAAGATCTGAAAAGGGCTTGTGGCGTTGGTTATGGAAATCTCAATGTGCACATGGAGCAGTTCTCTAACGATTGTTGCTACACCCTTCAGGCAGGATCTGTCACAACTCCGGGCCAGGAGTAGGTGGGAGCAAACTGGGAAGAGATACACACACAGATTCAGCAACAGTCCAACACTGCCATAAGCCACAATATTTTCCTATTTGTTAATTTAACAACTCCACTAATTCTCTGGTGCACCTGTAGGAGCTGTATTATTCATTAATTTACTAGAGGTATCACCACAGTTGGCATGGCAATGAGAAGCCCTTGGGCGTTGAGCTGAAAACCTGAGCACCTGGGAAAGCTTCAGCAAGGAAATAACCCTGTTATTTCTGCTTCAAACAGCAAATAAAGCTGTTTTGTATCTCATTTCAAGAGCATAATTTCCAAGCCAAAACCCAAGAAACCACCACCCATTTTGTGAACTAGCTCCATTATAAATAACGACATCACCAACAAATGTGAACATAATACACCTCCTAAATGCAACACATCCCCTCATTTTGGATGTGAGCAGCACAGCAAGAGGGGGACAGCATCGTTCTGCAGACATATTTTCTAATTTTGCTTTTCTTTTGGGAAATTTTCTGTTAGAGTACAGACTAGTGCTTTTTCCCACGCACTGATGTCACTGAGATGCAAATGGACCACTGGAAATATAGTTACATACACAGATGATTTCTCAGGCTTTTGTATTCTTCATGGGAAACAAGTCCTTCACAATCATTTTCTTGGCACATATTGTCATGTAATAACAGACATGAGCAAATCTCTTTTCAGCTCAACAAATCTCCATGCAAACCATTTTTCCCATTTCAGAAAACTCCTCCATGTTTTAATATTATGTGCCAGAGCAACATGACAACTACCTACTCTTATCTAACACATAATTTGACTCTTTGGCTTTTCTTTGGAAAGGTTCAGAAAGTTTTCCCTTGTCAAGCTGGTTGGAAGGGGAGAGGAGTGGGAAGAAGGCAGTGGAAGTCTGAGAAAACAACTCAGCTATAGGAATGTCTCAGAATATTGCCATCAGTGGATTAAAACCTATCTGTATGCATTAGGGGGACGAGAAAAATGTTGCAGTCTGTTCACCTAATTTAAACTTAGACTGACAGCGATTAAAATAGAATTTTTCACATGGTTATCTAGACAGTTCTATTTCTTAAGTTTTTTTAATGATAGAATAATTCCAGTTGGATAAATTACAACTGAAAGGGGGAAAAAAAAGATTGCACTATAGCTGCCAGAAGTTGTCTTTCAACTTATTTTGCTGGGGTTACAATATTTTCAGTAGGTGACAGCTGGAGACGAAAGGTAGAAACAAGTCACACAATCAGTCTTGGCTTCTTGAGAGATAAAAATAAACCCTGGATTACCTTTTCCTAAATAAAGGCACCACCATGAAAAACAATCCAAATGTCTCAAAAAGTCCTGTGATCTTTGAGTCAGTGTCATGTGGTATTACACTCAAGGCTTTACAACAAACTGCTGTGAATTAGTAGTTTAAAGAAATATGTGTAATTAAGCAGTAAATTATTCATACAGCCATGAACAGCTGCTCTGTAGGATTCAAGACATGATCCATGATATTTATAGAACCATTATGCCTAGTCCTGTTTAAACAACTGGTAAACATTTCAAGTGAAATGATTATTAGAAAGCCAATTAAAAAAAAAAAAGAGCAACGTAGGAATCCCAGCTTAATCCTCTCTCAAAATAGTACAGGCTCATTCACCTACATTCTTTACATTCTTGCAAATATCACCAAGAGTTTGATGGTTTAGTTTTGGACAACAGTTATAAAGATATTGCTAAATAAGAATGGGGATTTTTATTTTAACTTCTAGTTCACAACAGAGATAGAAAATAAAGTAGGAGTAATTCACCCCATAAACAGCATGAAAATCAGGACGCAAAAAAGCTTTTGATGAATGAAGTTTGCAATACCTTTGGCAGCTGTATTTTGCCTTAACTCTAAAATGATGACTTTCTCAGAGACAAAATTAATAACAACACATGATATCTCTATCTTCCAATCTGAAGGCAGGAAAGCTTCCAAGTGAGCACTGTCTTACTTTTTTTCATTTTGAGTAAATGTTCATAGCTGAAACAAAATTTAGTGTGTTTAGAAATATTATCTAAATTATTTACTTTGTAATATTGGCAAAAATGATTTCTAGATTTTACCTCATACATATTAGCCTTTGTATTACAAAAATGTCATCTGGTATTGAACAGCATTCAGTTTCTAATGTGGTAATAGATAATTAGTTGACTGCTTTTCATAGGGCAGAAGTAATTTTTTAAATTAAATAGTCCAAAGATATTTCTAGAAAAAGTTATTGTTTCCTTTTTGCAATTTATGTTTTATTTTTTAAATGAGAATGTGAACTGCGGGACATTAATCAAAACAAGGCTTCAGTCAGAGGATATTCTGAGAATGTAACACTGCACAGAGAGAAAAAGTCAAGGGAGTCATAGCAATTCTCTTATAAAACTGTTCTCAAAATGGTGATTGAGTAATGTGATACTTTGAAATAGTATAAAATATGACAAATTGTTAAAATAATGAAATTTTCATAAAAATCTTCGTAACTTTACAATAATAGCTTTTCAATAACTGCCTGAGATGTGCCTGGATAAAGCTGATGTTTATTCTTGCAGAACTGTCCCAAATGTCACTGTGAAAATGTTAATGTTAAGTAACCTAGAATAATTTAAATGTATCAGAGCTCACTGCTGTACCACTTGGAGTTCACAAACCAAATGTCATAAATAGAAGAAGAACCCTGGGTAATCCTTTACATAACACACCTATTTATTTGTCTTAAGCTTGTTTCATGTTCTGCTACATCTTACACCAAATTAATTTTTTTTCCCCTGCTAGGAGGATAGTAACATTGGCATTGATGAAGAGAATAAAATCCACATGAAATAATCGTGCCTACTCTTGTTTCCAAATTTCTTTCTACTACAGTAAATTCCTGTTTTCAGTTTCTGGAATGTTGTCATTTATTTTCATTTGATAAACCAGTCCAAAGCTTATTCACATGCAAAGTCAGACACAGTTTAATAAAGTCTGATTTATGCCCAGATTGTATCATCTCTGATCACAATGAGCACTATATCTAAAATTACTTCAATAATAACAGCAACATAAGTCAAGAGGCAGAATAGGGTCTTTAGAGATTATCAGTATACTTAATTTCTGTCAGAGATAAAGTGTGCTGCCTTTTTTTTTTTTTATAGCCATATTTGGAACACTTGGAGCCAGGTGTTTGCAAAATGTGTACCAGCACAAACTCAGGCTGGAGCAGATTTGATATAACATCATTTCCAGAACAAACATTTCCAGGCAAACAGCATAGCCTCCATTGTGGTAGGGAATCATCTCAGCAAGAGAACGTGCAATATTTGCCAGCTGAAAGTCATCTCAAAACATCAGGAAAGTGTTTGACAACACAAACAGCCAGCACATAAGGCAAAGAGTACAACCCAAAAGGTATCTCCCAAATCCAAACAGAATATGCACTGAGAACTCCTGAGAGGAAACCTGTACCCACAACCATCTTTATAGAAGCAGAAAAAGGAACAATTGCTGATGTTCCTCAATCATCTCTTGGATATGCTTCCTTTTTCTTCTTTGTTTATAAGAAGGAAGCTACAGCTGGGTTAAGAAACACTGAGATGAGCCAGTGTGCTCTGTGCACACCCAACCTATCTCTGCCTGCTCTGGTGTCATTTGCCACTGGACACAAAAGGGGAGATTTCCCTACTCAACAGTACTTCAGGCAGTATTGGGGTTATCCATCAATGCAAAATCCAGCTGGAGACAAAGGAGCAAGAGCAACATGTTCATCACACTGATCTAAAATAAACCTGTCAGGTCACCAGTTTTCTTATTCCATTTGTACTCCCTTCTCCTCACTCCCCTAGGGTGTGTCATCAGAAAACACGGGGTTTGGGCCCAAACTCTCATATCAGACAGAGACCAGGCACTGAAAAGTTACAAAAAGCAAAGCAACATATAATGTAGTTACCAATGAAGCTTTCCCTGAACCTATTAAACATCCTGAGCCTAAATCCCCCCATGATCTGTGGCTCTGCCCTTCAAAGGCAGGTCCCCTTTTTGAAATATGGGTACATTAGCAGCCCAGCTGGAATCAAGATATATAAAGCAACCCAAAATTGAAACAGATCATTTGAATACAATAAAGGAGCACAAGGCTTGATTTTACCTTTAATTCCATCTTTCTTCTTGCTTGTTTCTACCTAAACAGTTCATCCTTAAAGATTTGGGATTATCTAAAATAAATCTCCTGACAGACTATCAGCAAAGTCTGAAAGCTGACCCCTACTGCAATATTTTTAAAAAATCAGAATAAAATAAGTGCTAATAGAGGAGCAAATATTTTAATCTCATGATTTGGATTACCATTAGGACTCCTAAAAGCTTGGCAACTTAATGTTCAGCATGATTCATCTGTGAAGGTTTTTTGCTTCCTCAAATTTAGGAAGCTGAATTGAAATGGAGCAATTCTAAGCTTGAATCTTCCCATACAATTTCTTTCACCAAGTAATGGTAGGAGCCACTGCACAAGCACTCACACTCTCTCTCCTAATTTAGGCAGGGGAAGGTCAGTGCTTGGCTTTCTGCAGGAGACTCTCCAGAGAGCAGAGATCAAGCTAGCATCTCACTCCACACATCTGCAAGGTGGTTTATGAGCCTGAAAACCAAAATAAAAAGCAGCTTACTAATTGTGAGGTAAATTTGGAAGGACTCCCCTAACCTGAAATTATCTGGGTATTTATAAGGCATTTATAAATGTAACTTTGGTGTTTTACCATTCAACTCTCTTGTACAGCAGAAAGCCCAAGTTTCTGTGGATTTAAGGCAACTGACACAATGGAGAAAAAGTGAGATTCTAATTCCTTCAATAACCTCCAATGCTTCTCTTCCTTTTCATTAGAGATCCATCTAACACATGGGC
The DNA here is from genome assembly GCF_027477595.1 of Haemorhous mexicanus. Classification (NCBI taxonomy): domain Eukaryota; kingdom Metazoa; phylum Chordata; class Aves; order Passeriformes; family Fringillidae; genus Haemorhous; species Haemorhous mexicanus. The sequence goes on along the minus strand of NC_082342.1, from coordinate 5,747,560 downwards.
TGGCCTGAATGTTCCCTGATTATGATTCAAAAGGCAAAACAAAAGAAATTAAGATTATGGAAGCCATAATACTGTTGTGTTGGGATAACTACTCAAATTAATCCACCACCTGTACAAAATCTTCTGTTCTTTCCCCCTTATTACATTAAGCTTTATTCTGCATCTGTAAGGCTTGGAGTTTTAAGTAACCACAGAGTCAGATATCAGCTGCTCTTCCTGGACCCCAGAATGTAAAAACTTCTAAAAATTATTTATACTCACATTATTTTTCTCCTCCAGATTTCTTTTTTTCATATTTCTGAGACAATGTAAGAGTAAGGGCAGCACTAAGGAGCAAAAGAAGGAACAGAACTGTTTGAACACAGAGTTCTAGCAATTCATACCCAGAGAAGGCAGTTCCAAGTCCTCTTGTAAGGCTGCAGGGCCACATCCCCAGTTTCCACAAGCACAAAGCCACTGACTACTTGAACAATCTTTCATTTGTGTGCTTCTATTCCATTGTGACACTTTCAGCAGACCTGCTCTGATAGGTTCACGGTGAAAGTTTTCCATTCAAAACCCCTGACATGTAAGGGCATGAATTTTTGAGAACATTTTAGTGACATTTTCAAGAACCTCTAACATTAAACCCCAGAAGTTAGGACTAACTTCAAGACAGGCATTGGCCTGGCAGTGAAAAGTTTCCCCCCGTTATTGAAGGCCCAGTAGCTGAGTTCTTACTTGGCCATGTTTAGAAAAAACAGGAACTTCTTGGGCTACAGGAAAGTATTAGGTTTAAATTAAAAAACTAACAAAAAAAACCCCAATATATATTTTTATAAAAGTAAAGAAAAAGGTTTCTTCCCCTTTTTGTGAAGTCCTGAGCCTAGCAAGGACTTGGAACAGGACAGCAATAGGCCACCCAATCCCCAAAGCTGCCCTCACCATTTGTGCCTGTGAGCTGGAGCCATGAATGAAACCAGTATTACTGGAGATTAATTTAAATACCAAAATAATACCTGAAATAAGGAAAGACATATGCTCTCAGCCCAGCTCCAAAGAGATACAAAGACACTGGAAAGATGAAATAATCCTTTCCCCAAGGTTTGGCCTTTTTCTCTAGAGGCTTTCAGCTAATTCAGGTGAAAGCAAACTCCTGCTAAGCCATCCCTGGCTGAACTGCTCCCTGAGGAGTTACCAAGCAGTGATATCACAAAGTGTTTCCCAAACAAGCCCGCAGCAGTTCTTGATCAACATCATTTATTTATCAGTGTTTCTTATTAAGCAATAATGTATCATTCAAAGAGATTGCAATTAAGTATCTCAGTGAAAAAGCAAAACTTAATCCATCACAGCTTGTAACTGGAAATATGCTTAATTACAATTGGTGTAACAAACCAACTTATTTTATACCACTGCACTTATGGATTTTGCTGCACTCCAAGCACAAGGAATAAGTCAAGAATTTGTGTGAGAGGGTCCTTGAGAGCAGCAGTGACCCTGTTTCACCTTGCATATGAAAAACAAGTTGCTCTAGGATTAGTCCACAATTCTGGTCAGACCATCCTGGCAGCAGCAAATGCTCCATGGGCAACATCAGTGCTATTACTTAATGGTTTCAAAACTACCAGAAAAATCTTAAAACCATTAGGATGATGACTACTCCCATTTATGAAGATTAATATCTGACAGGACTTAAATACCTTTAAGTCACTGGCTACTGTAATACTGAGCTCATTGCTGTTGCAATTTTAAGGCCTGTAAAACTTCTTCTAAAGATGAAAGGATCGTGGCACAGAACTCAAACAGCTTTGATTCAAAGGGTTTGTTTCAAGAAAAGCTTGAGCATCACAGCAGGTAAATTATGGTACAAAATCAGCCTGGGATGTCAAGTGAATTTCACAGTAATGAACTGAATTAGGCATGCTGGCAGATGGAAGCAAGAAAGATATGCATCAGTATGTTAATTGTGTGAGTCTGTCAATGACTTCATCAAGTTTAATCTGTTTGGTTGCCACTCTCTGTAACCTCTGTGACAAGACCACCCCATCTGTCTGGAATTATCAGACACATCCTCTCCTTCCTCAGCGAGTACAGCTTGATCAGACAAGCAGCAACTGGCATGGAGAGCTTTGGATTATTTCAGTGACAGATTCAAAGGAAACAGGCAAGTTATTTTTGAGGAGGCAAACAAACATTGACTGAGCTTTGAATGTGCACAGAAGTGCAGGAAAGCCAAATTACCAGGTAGAGCTGTGATGAACAGACAGTAAAACAACTGCACAATTAGAGTACATAATTGTACTGAGTCTGGCTGGGACTGAGCTAACATTACTCACAGCAGCCTGCAGGATGCTGTGCTTTGCATTTAGGTCTAAACCTAATACACACCAGTGCCCTGGCTATTGCTCAGCAGCACAGCAGGAAAGGGGGTTTGAGGTTAGGTTTCTCCATTCCACTCTGCCCCCAGTGATGTAAGAAGTCAGAAGAGAACACAACCAGGAGAGCTGGCCTGAACTGACCAAAGGGATATTCCATATCCCACTTCTCATTGTGCCCAGCAATTACAATTCAGGGAAAGGAAAGAGAAAGGAACATTTGTGGTTATGGCACCTTCCTTCCCAAGCAGCCACCATATGTGAAAAGGCACAACTGCCTGGACACCTACCTGCTGGTGGGAACCCTTTGCTTCAAGTTGCTTGCACACAGCTTTTTATTTCAGTTATCAAACTCTCTTTATCTTGACCTACAAGTTTCCCTCTCTTCATTTTCTAGTTCTCTTCCCTATCCTGCTGTGGGGAATGAGCAAGCTAGTGGGTGGGAGCTTGGCTGCTAGCTGGGGTCAAGCTATATATTTTTAGTATAAAAATATAAATAGCTTGAGTTCCACTATCAAGAGATTTGCACCTTCTGGCTGCAGTGCCCACTAAATCCCAACTTTTTTTCCCCTGCTAAATCCCAATTAGATAAGCAGAAAGCACAACAGCAGCAATGCCAATGCAAGTATGTATAACCTGTAATTATAGATACCATGAGAGGATACATGGTCTTCACAAACAATACAAAGTACTGGTTTGAAAGCATTTGGATTCAGAAGTATGCAGGTTCACACTGTCACAACATTTGTAACAGGTGCATTGGGAAAGAGCTCATATTTCTACTAGAAAAAAACTTAGAACAGGAACCAACAGAAGGCTCTGGTTGCAGATTCTCAAGATCAAAACTGAGATCAGCTCCAAAACCTAAACATTTCTAACCTAAAGAGGCACACAAGTGCCACCACCACGCCCCTGCCTGTGTGTTCCACATGCCAGGTTTTTCCATCATGATTTTTCCATCATTTACTGAGCTCCAGAACAAGGTTTAACTGTCTGCATGGCTTATCAGAAGAGATGGATCACAAAAATCAATCTTCTGTGTAGTGGATAGAGAAGGGCTCAGTCCCTCAGGATCATCTGTGTAATTCCATGCAACTGCAATGAGGTGATTTGCCAGGGTTTTTTTTCCTCAAAATGCAGCCTAGGAAATAGTTGAACAAACAGCTTTATGAAGTAGGAAGCTAATCAAATACACATTTGTAATAGGATAAAGGATTACAGAAAGTCTAGATATGAATAAAACTCAGTAGCAAATAATCAGGCTAATTAATCAAACTGGTGACAACCCTGAACTAAAAACATTGCATTTTCTCAACAAAACCAGCAGTATGATGGGATTCACACAGAACTGAGAATTTCTTCCTCTTTTCCTGGTGTGTGAAGGCAAGCAGCCCCTTTCCCATGGACACCATCACCTATATGAGCAGCCCCAACACCAGTCCAGCCTCTTAATCTCACAGGGAGCTTCCAGCCACTCCTTGCTGGGGCTCTACAGGGAGCACCCACATCTCCCCCTGGCTGGAGTCTTGTCCATCCCACCATGGGAGAGGGCTGGCCCTGCTTATGCTCCTTACAGAAAGCATTCTCCCACAGCTTGTGTCTGACCTGAGACAGCCCCCCTAAAAAACACTAGAACTGAAAACAAGGTCTAGGCCACCTCCTGCCTCTTGGGGAGCAGAGTCCAGCACCTGTGGTGCCAGGGCATTCCCCAGTGGCAGAGGCATGCACCCATCCACTCATCCAGCAGGAGGCTTCCATGTCTGGAGAGCTTGCACAAGCCAGCACAATAATAAAGAAATGTTCTGAATTCCCAGTGGGAGAAGCGTTTTGATCAATTTAAGATATCTGAGTAAGAAAGGTTTCCTCAAGGGCAAGGGCACAAGGATCACAAGCCCCAAAAGCTGGCTGTTCTGAAGCAGTGGTATAAAACCAGAAGTGCTCTCTACCACTCCACATTCCTGTCAGTCATCATGAAAAGCCCTGATGAATTTAACTTACAGCTATTGTAACAAAAGATAGCCAAAATCTTCACCTACTCTGTCTTCAGTCACAACACCTGCCCACCAAACAGGCAAAAGGATTTGTGATCTTACCAAAAGTGACAGCAACTTTTCAACCAGATGCCCATCACATCTTGCAGGAAAGCAATCAAAGCAACCATTATTGGCATTAAAATCTTATTAATGATCAATAATCAAGGAGTCATTTTCAGTGGACATATATTCAGTCTCTTTAATTTCCTCTTTTCTTGTTGTACAGTACATTTAAGAACAAATCCATTTTCACAAACCCAATTATGTCATATTTTCTAATGCCTGCACTGAACAAGAAACAAGAGTCAGAAAAATATGAGAGAAGAGCTTAGTACCTGTGAAATCAGCACCTTATTTTTCCTCTTGCTGGAACCAATATTTCAGTGGAACCCCTAGAAACCACAGAGGAATCTACATTAAAAAAATAACTTCAAAATCTTTGCTCAACTTGTTGCCTAAAGAGAAAGAAAAGTTAACATCTGTCTCACTGATAGGTGACTAAAAGCTACTTCAATTAGAGTGGCTGAGTAACAGGTAAGATACTTTTTTTGTATTAAACATTTGCTGCTTTGTTGGCAACAGTTTCACACAAATTATTCCCTTCCACACAGAATTATTTCCTTTCATTTTCACCAAAAATTTTGGTAATGAAAGCAATATCTCTTGTCTTAAATCAATTAAGAATAAGCCCCTTTACCTTCATTAATCTTCCTGGCATATCTATTTTATTTCAGAATTGTTAAAATCTCTCCCTCCTCAGATATTATCCTACCAGCCACAAATCCATCACATAAAACCTACAACAACAGATATCTCACTATATCCAAAGTATTTTCTTCAGTACCCAGTAAATGGATAAGAAAATAAAACAAGATAAAAGACACAGTTCTGAAAGAACCTGTAATAGCCCTCCTTCTCTCCCATGAATACTCACTTTACTTGATTCCCTGAATTCCATGGCTAAAAGATAGGTGTGAAAGAGCTCCACTGGATTTTTAAAATTACTTTTGGCTAAAGCAAACACATTCCTTGCATGCAGTAAAAAACACAGAGCAGTCCCACTCCTGACATGAGCCAACACGACCACAAAGATGTTTCAAGTGAGGCAGGAAATGAAGAGTTGAAAATTGTCCCACATTTTCTAAGTTCACTGCAAAGTTTTAGTCCCCCTTTTTAAATTTTTACTATGAACACCACAAATATCAACAAGTTTCTGCCCATACTTTTATGAAAATGCAAAACTACATCTCATTTCATTCCTTGCTATATGCTGCTTCATTTTCTGAAGAAAGATACTGCTACCTTCACAATAACTAACCTAAACTGGTTAGGAAGGATCACACCAAATACTGATGCCTAAATCTGCAAGAGTCACCCTTGGTTCTCTTTCCAGTCAGTGGAGAAAAATGGGCATTCACAGGGCGTGAGTCATCTTGTCCCAGCATCCACCAGATCTAAACCAGGTCAGACAAAACATGACCTGAGAGCATCCATGGCTTTTCCCTGGCTGTGAAGTGTCTCAACTGGCTGGAGCCCAAATGAAGACATCAATGCTGTGCAGATATAATGGTGATGATGTGAATCCTGCCCGTTGTGACCAGAGCACAGCACAAGGTGTGAGTGTCACCCCCATGCACTTCACACAAAGCTCTCCCTGCACTGCTCATCTTTAGGTCCAGATCTCCCAGCTCAGATGATTAACACCACATGAATAATAGGTATGTCTGTTTGGCAGCCAGACTTCAGAGAGGATGAAAAAGAAAAATTACATTTAGATTGTTCAAAAAATGTTAAACACCTACTGGGAAAAAAACCTCATGTACTAGCAAAGTGGGAACATCTCCTCCTAAACTTCACTTCAGAAGCACTTCTGTATAAATGGGTGGAATATTATAAAGGGAAAAGAAAATTAAAAGAGAGCATATTTCCAGCATCATAGGAGTTGGGGAGCCTCTTGGCTGGCCACAATTACCTCTGCCCAATAACTATTTTTCTTCTTCTTAAACATGTTATCACAGAGGCCTTATCACCATTCCATCTTGGGGCCGGCTGGCATTGGCTCTGCTGGACATGGGGGAAGTTTCTGGAAGCCACTCCTGAGGTCTCCACACTACCAACACCTGGCCATGCAAACACAACACTTCGTGCAATTCAGAAGCACCTACAGAGGGTCTAAATAATGTTATCTGCTACAATTGAGCATTTTAACCCCCTGCTTTCTTCCATGTAGCATATTATGAGCACACACCACATTCAGACCATCTGAAGCTATAGGAAGGCAGTTCTCTCTCTTTAAGCATTGGACTTCACTGTCCAATTGACTCAAAATCATTCACAGCAGTCAGGACTGAGCAGGACTGCTCAGAATTACAGCTTTCTTCTTTAAAAATAACATACTCACACTTCCACAACAGCCAAACATCTTAAAAAAAAAACCCCAAACAAACCAGGAAACAGGAAAACCACAAAGCTCCTTCAAAGATGTTTCTGAAGAATGTCAGCACTGGGTGCTGCAGTCTCATTTTCCAAGTCTCTAAGATCCAGAGAGTTGATGGTAACTATTTTTACCAAAAGTTGTTTAAAATGCTGAAAGGAAAGGTCCTTTGTCTGAAAATCACACCTATACTACTCTGCAAGTATAATTGTATAGATCCTGCTCTGTACAGTAAGTCATGATGAAATCAAAGCTGTGCAAGTTTCCTCTCCCCTCCATCAACTCCTCCTGACTAGATTCAGCAACAAAAAATGTTGCCTCAGCTCTAGCTTAAATTAAGACATCACAAAACCAGTAATTTCAGATAGTTGAGAGCTAATTAGTCCTGCTTGACATTCAGCTGCAAGATTTTGTACTGGGGGAGTATTGTGCTAGCTTATGTGATCAAATACCTGGCTTTAAAATATTTTGGAGTGGACTAAAGGGATTGTAGCATCCATTACTTTGTTAATACCTCACAGGCAGGATGATAAACTTCTGTCAGAGGGTGCAACACTGCAGCCTTGCAGGAAGTTCTGTAAGGAGGAACAATTTGTCCTTACACCAGAAATTATCCATGAAGTTGCACAGCTCCTAAGCATCCAAAACTGCAGCTTGATTTCAGTGATGGGAGAGTGCATGGAAACATAGCTTTGGATAAAACAAAAAAAAAAAATCCAAAAAAAAAAACAGAAAATCAACAACAACACAGCATCACCAAAAAATTGTTTTACTTCCTAGCCATGAATATAGAAGCACCAGGAAACGGGTGGCAATTTGAAAGCATTAGTTGCTCAGCTGAGCAAATAGATCACAGATGTAACAAAAGTACTTGAGATGTCCTGTCACTGCAGTAAAGAAACAAAAGGTCATGTACCCATCTGTCTGCCTACCTCTAGATCAGCAACCAAAACTGAGATGATGGAGATGAAGCATTGGACAGAACAAGGTGTCTTTGGGTCCACGCTGCCTGCCTCCCAGCTTTGGAGAAGACTTTTGAAGCAGCTTTCAAAGCCCTTTTTGAAACATGCCACCTTATTTCTGGTTATTGCAGAAGTTGTATAAGCCATTTGAGACAGAAAGCAACTACAAATACGCAGTAATTTTGTCTGCAAGATATTATTTTCTTTTCATGCCAGTGAGAGACTGTGTGGATGGGAATTCTGATGGTAAAGTTATATAGATATTATCCTATGAATTTCCCACTGTATAAAGCTACAGAAATTGACAAGTTTCAGAGCCTTACCTCCATATGTTGTAGCAACTACCTAAAGTTTAAAAGAAAAAAAGGGGGTGCTTTGTAGCTAACAATTTCCACACAGCAGAATAAAAGTGACAGGAAAAATGCCTACAGGATACCTATTTAAAGGAGTTTTAAAAACCTTGTCTTTCATCACATTAAGACAGCACTTGCAGAGGTATTACCCCTCTTCATTTGCCTACAATATTACCTTGTTAGAAATTCCGATGAGCAGTCATGTTATAAAACTTCACTCAGTCAAAGGAAGGGGAGAAAAAAAGATTGAAGCAAAATAGCTGGAGCCATTAAAGCTTTCATACCTAGGAGACTAATTTTAATCTCTGACTTCCAAAATTACAGGGTAACACAGTTTCAACAAGTAGATGTTTTGGTGGTACTATAAGTACTGCAGAACAGCTTCCTTCTACATCTTGTCTAAAATTTTCTCTTCTACATCCTTCCTTCCTTTCGCCATATCCTGTCTAAAATTTGCTATAGTACAAAGGGCAGAATGATGGCAGGCACATGACCAAGTTTGCCCTGCAATAGTGCTGCCTCTTCAGGAAACAAAAACCCCTCAATGGTGATTAAGAGTTATACTGTACATAAAAATGCACTTAAAAAAAAAAAAAAAAACCAACAAAAACCAAAAGGCTGGAACTGTGGTACAGCAAAATAAGCAGCTGAAGGCAGGGAAGTGCAGCACCTAGGCAAGGCTGAGTGCAGTGCCCTTCCCTGCAGGAAGGCAAAGGAGCAGAGAGCACAGGGACCCAGAGCACAGAGTGGAGGGACTGAGGTGGCAGGACAGAGGAAAGGATGGTGACAAGGCTACCAGAAGCTGTAATTACAACTGAGGAATTGCCGAACTCATAGCACTTGTCTCATCACACCTTCTTACACAGCTTCAATTCTGTTGCACATCCCTACCTGTACAGCTGAAATAACAGCAATGATTTGTTTTACCTGGGTGTTGTGTGGATAAATGTGTTTATCAAGAGGTTCAGATTCTGCCACCAAGGCAGCAGCTGTGCTGGAACAAGCCTGTGCTTCTCCCCTCAGCATTCACTGCAGCTCAAAGTTTCTTTATTGCACCATTCCTCCCTCACCAGCAAGCACTGCTCAGCCTCACTGGCAAGGTGCATGTCCTCCCTAACTAGTGGAGGAACTGCCCACTCCATGAAAGCCTTTGGTTGCTAAGGGACAGCTCCATTCACTCCCACTGAAGATGACCTGACACAGGGATCAGCAGAATTTCTGTTCAGCCTTTGCAGGTTTTGGGTGGATGAGCCCCTGGATGGAATGAGGCTGCTGATGGATGAAGCAGTCATAGCAAAACCCTTTTGTGCAGAAACTCTGCAGCAGCTGCAGCCATGGGCTGCCTTTAAAATTTGAACTTGATGTCTGCTTTAAAGGCGCATAATACTCTGTGTTTTAGGCACAGAAAGACGAAGTTTTGGGGCCTTTACTCAAGCTTTTCAATTTAGTGGAGGTGTTTATCCAGCTATTTCTGCCTCTCCATTCCACTTATGCAAAATGGGAGGGCATCACTTCACCTTGAAAAGAGCTACATTGGTGGCAGCAAAGCTTGTAAGATACCACAAATAAAAGCATTACCAAAAACCATTGTTAGAGCAAGCACTTTCTATTCAGATCAGGATTTGAATAACCTATGTGAACAACACAGAGGGCCAACTTAAAGTATAAAATCTAAAACTAATATCAACTTGCTTTTAATGCCATCCATCTTACCAATTTCATGAGTCATAAATGGAAGAAAGTCTTCCATGGAAGAAATATATGACCTCATAATTAAGAGCAATTGTAAAGCACATACACACTTGAGGGAGCTGATATAGGCTAGTGTTTAAAGAGCAGTTGTTTAAAATAAATAAGAATTAAGGTATTACTAGAATAGCAGAAGATATACAAAAGAAAGTATTCTCTACAAGTGTTTTTTTTTTTTTTTGCTGTGGTATTCAAAACTTAAAAAAAAGGCCTTTCCCCTTTCTTATTATCTCTGTTGAAGACAAGATCCCAGACTAAACATATTACTTCTGTAAGCCATCATAGCATCTCCTACCCTGTGCAGTTAATCTCTTTTTTCAGCAATGTGTTTTCACACAGGTTTCACAGAACAGGTCAGGCTGGGAGGGACCACAGTGGCTCATCTGCCACTCATCCCTGCTCCAGCAGGGTCATCCCAGAGCACATGGCACAGGACAGTGCCCAGATGGTTCTGGAATATCTCCAGTGAGGAAAACTCCGCAGCCTCTTCAATCAATCTGTTCCAGTGCTCAGAAAATTCACATTAAAAAAGTTCTTCTTCATGTTAAGGTGCACAGGTATCTGCCCATTGCCTCTTGTCCTATGAGCTTTAGCTTTGTTTCCATGCCATCTCATCAGTCACTCTGGAAACCTCAGATACAAACCAGATGTTTAACTCTTCCTAAATTTCTAGGGGAAGCAGAATTCCCACACAGCTGCCATCCATGTGCTGCCCATAATATGGCTAAAAATATTTTATTTCAACTTCTAGTTTCAGAACTTGCTAATGACATAATGAATTGAGAGAGAATGGAGAAAAATAATTCAATGCATGATATTTTACACATGAGGAAGGCTAAGAAAATATCACAATGCAGGGACTGCTACAAATATTTCAGTGAGTTGGATTACACAGGTGTTGCAGAGCAGGGATTCCGTCCATTTGAAATCCTTTGATGCAGTGATCCCTCATCCCAAAGCCAAACAGTCATAACCACATTGCCAACCATAACTGAAAAACTTAATTTTAAATGTAAGGAAATGATAAAAAATACCCATTTTATCAAAACCCAATGCAGTGCTAAAACAGATAAGCAATTATGATGTGAACTTTTTACTTTCTCTTTAAAGTATGGATGACATTTATTCTTCCACACCATTTGCTCTTCATTGGCCATGGCTTAGAATTACACTAATTAAAACTATAAGCCACCCTCTTTTATGAGCAGGAGGATGCAGAGTTGCTAGGAAACAGAAAGTTATGATCCCAGTGTAAACTTTCCTGACAGCTAGAGGAAATATTTCATTAGAAATCCAACTGGGGCATTTAGGGAACAGAATAAGAGACAATGGAAGTGGGAGTCTTTTCCATATTTAGTTCCTCTAAATTAATAGGACATTTTGTGTAGGCAAATTCCTGCATTTTATGCTAAAAAAATTATCATTGAGGAAACAACCTATTGAGAAATATTAAACAGAGAAGAACTTCCTCCCTGACTTACCCTTCCAATCAACTAAAAGCCACTTAACACTCCACACAAAATCACAACTGCAATATTTGCAAACTAATAGCAAATCTCTAGCAGGAAATTTGGGAGTTTATCAGCTGAAAGGAGCTGAAGAGGTTCAGAACAGGTGTGCAGCCATGGGATGGTGTGACCAGACTTGGAAATGGCAATTCTCACAAATGTATGAGACAACCAGAAGGATGGATTAATATGGTATTAAGGATTTAAGGGAGCTCATCTTGAACATTACACCCTTTAATCAGTGATGTTTGGCTTGAATTAATACAGAAAGGTGCAGACACACATGAAAGACCCCTTTATTAAGGAAATGGTGTTATGACAACATGAGAGTTCAGGAGCCATGCTATGCAAACAGAAACTATATCTATATACACACACATAAACATGTTTACATGTATGTACTTGGATATGATTCTAAACCAATGATACTGTGTGTAAGTTTTCCAAATAAGATTTCATCCCTACAAAAACATCTCTCTGCAGTTGGGCTGCCTCTAAAGAGTTCACCTGGCTCTTTTTTTATTGAAATGACTTTTGCTCATTTAGCCAAGTGAAGCAAACAGACCACATCACTGGGAGCAAAGCATATGGGGCAGAGAATATGTGCTCTCAAATCCAACCTGGACACTGAAGGGTTAATTATATTAACCTAAGGGTTAATGATAATTCAGTCCTTATCAGACCTCTGTAACCATTGAACTCACTCATTTCAGGAGTAGGTGTTCACTTGAGGGTTTTTTTGCACCCTCCCTACCTGTTATCTTACTGCCTATTTGGGTTTTTTCCACAGCAGAGAAGAAGGAAGTCCTCCTAGAAACGAGAACAATCAATCAATCAATCATTCTCACCTCATTATCAGTCCATCTGAGAAAGATCTGATTTCTAATCTCAATTCAGCTGCTGCTGCAGAAGAAGACCTTAGCACGCTGAAGGCATCCAAGAGATTTTGGCGTCTGTATTCTTGTCCTTGTAGGAGGCACAGCTCCCTTGACATGCTACTTTCCCTTTCCATTAAAGAAAGCCTCACAGGAAGGCAAGGAAACTGAAACTTAGTGTAGGCTAAGTCTGGGTATCTTCCCAAGGGTGTTCCAGAGCAGCTTGGCACCCAAGCCCAGCCCAGTGCCTTCCTGCACCATGGAAATTGCAGAAGGATGCAGCTCAGCTGTGCCAAAGCTGGATGTTGGTGGCAGTGAAGGGGGAGCTGTTTCCCTCCTTCCAGATTCTCTCTAGCAACAGCCTCGCCAGCCCTGCAATCTGAGACCATCAAATATCAGAGGAAATCAACATGATTTTCAGGCTGTTCAAAGTGATAAACAACCAAAGGCAATGCAGAGATTCCTCCTTTATAATCCATTTCACCCATAAGGATCAAAATTAATGCCCACTGAGGGTGGATCAGGAGAGTCTGGCAGAGCACACTCAACACCAGCTTGCTTGGGTCCAGCAAGCACCAGCAGCACAGCTGGGTGAGAGGCCATCACCACCCTGAGCAGGATGGATATTGTGTTCACTACAGAATACTTGGAGAGAAAGAGTCTTAGGAATATCTAAGAAAAGCACACCATTCAGTGTTTTCCTCAGTGCCTTTCTCCACAACACACATTATTAACTCAGTGACACAGAGAACAAAGTGCCCAGCACTTCCCACATCCACTGGGACCTGGTTAAAGCCACTGTTAGCAAAGCAGAGTGGGTGGAGAATAACAACTGAAACACAAAGGCTGCTTCTGGATTCCTTCCAAGCTCTGTCCTAAAGCAACTTTCATATTTACAGGTGTTTACAGAAAATCCCTAGTCTGGGCTCCAAATATTTTTAATAACAGAAATGCATTACTCTGGAACTTTACAGGAAAGAGCTAGTCATCAGTAAGTCTAAAAGTATTGCTTCTGCATGCAATCTTGGCCTTGCTTTTGTTCTCAGAACACCACTGCTACAACAACTGCATGGGCATTCTTTACAACACCTGCTAACCATTCAGTCAGCGTCTGTGTACCCTTTGCAGTCCTGATCTGACAAAAAGCTGAAATCTCAGACATCACTATAATAAACATTCATCTTGGAGGACAGGATGCTTTCTCAATGCCTTTGTTGCACATTATTGACTGCACAGAAATCCAACACAGCCAAGTAAAATCTGTCACTTGAAAGGCTACGGGATGCTTTGCAGAAGGGGCTTGGCAAAGCTCCCCTTTGTTCCACAAGCAAATTCCCAAGTCCCTGAAGTTTGTCAAGATTCACAGCTGATGCATTAGATGAGGTAGGGTGATCATGTTAAAAGCCAATTTAAATGAAGTTTGATGATGGCAGATCAAGGATATTTTTTGGAGCAATATATACAGAATATATTTAGGGTAGGTCTGCAGAGCCTGAACTCACAAAACATCATAGCACTGAAATAAATCAAAAGCTGAGAAGAGTATTCTAGCCCAGACACAATTTTTTAAAAATCACTTTTGTTTAATAAAACAAAATTCATTGTTTTATAACTGATGATTTTTACAGACAGACAGCTTTTGCAAGCAGGTGAAAAGAGACAAAGGAGAAAGCTGAAGGTAGACTCCCTCTGCATTTGAACTGTGGCTCCCCAGTATCAAGACTGTGTAGGATGTTCAGTTTTTCAATAACAGGAAAGCAGAAGTTTGTACCCTCAGGGATTTACATCTGCAAGGAATCACAGGCCTGACATGGAGGTGGAGGATTCACCTTCCCCACTCCCATCCATCCCACTGGGAGGCCTGAAATTCCTCAGGTCTGCTTTCCTGGAGTGAAAAGTGTGGTGAGACCAGCATCCTCTAAAGACACCTGCTGCTAAAATCAGGGGCAGGGCAGCATGTCAAAGGCCATGGAAACAGCATCCAAGCACTGCTGCTGTTCCTCCTGATTCAGGGCACAGAGCCACTGTTTCATTTAGCACATTTAGCTCTCTGCTCTTCCAATAAATATAAAAATCCTCAGGAAAAAAATCCTCTTAATTGCAACTTTCTGATCAAGATGTTGTGTGAAAACCATTTAACATTTCAAAATTAAGAAAAAAAAGTTGCCAAAAAGAAGCCCAGCTCTCATAAAATGGAAAAAGTGGAACAGGAGAATTCTTGCTGTATTAAGTCTTCTGCTAACCTGTGATTTCTGAACAGAAACAGTGGAAGCAAGACTTCCATCGATTATCCCTGGTGGTGCAGGGAACTAAATTGATGGCCTCTTCAAACATCACTGTTTGGGCTCCAAATACTAAGTCATTCCTCTGAGCAATAGAAAAATCCCTACTGAGAGGCAAAGATTCTGGAAGAAATTATCTTATATTTAGTTCTGAATCACTGTCAGTATCCAAGTAAAATCAGGGCAGAGATATCTGCAGGTATCCAGCCAGGCACTGTAACTTAATACTTACTTTGAATAAAATCCCAGGAGCTATTCTGGGATATTCACATGGGGAAACTGAAAAACACTGTTTTAGGTGGTTTATTTCCGTGTGAATCCAACTAACTTGCTGGTCCACATATGGCAGGGCTATTTGCTTGATAATCCAACAGATCCTCTAGAGAAACTGCCTGCACTATTTCAGTTAACAAAGCTTCATTCTAGAGTTATAAACAGTTTCTGGATGGCTGAAGAGAGCATGAATCAAGGGCACGCCACTGATAGAAACTTCCAGGTCACATCAATTTCTGTTGTCCATTTATATTTGCTTCTGGCTTAAGGTATAAAAAAGGCCAGCTTTTCCCTTCTCTATACACACACTCCAGCCCTATAAGACTAAATAACTTATCAATTTTCAGGGCTACATTAACTGCTGATTAGTTGGGTGCTAAGTTAATTAAGCTTGTCTCCTTTTCATTATCAGATATGGCCCAGTACTCCATTTGCTCATTAAGCAGAATGCCACGGTCATTAGAGGTGTTCTGAGTGCAGTTTTCCAAAGAGGGAGATAAACAACTCTGTATCTTTGCTAAATGTCTATATCTATTTTGTATATATACACCAAAAAAAAAAAAAAACCCAAACACAAAACCCCCAAACTGAGACATGATGTGACAGCTATCTCAGGTGGCAGAGCAGGGGTGGATATTGTCCTGGTTGCAGATGGGGTAGAGTTAATTTCTTCTGAGTAGCAGGCACAGCTGAGTTTTGGATTCTGAGTGGTGTTAATAACACACTGATGTTGTGGGGTTTTGCTAAGTTGTGTTTATCCTAAGTCAAGGACAATTTTTCCTCCCTTGTCTCACGCTTGGCCACTGAGGAGGTGCACAAAAGAAAACTGGGAGGGAGTACAGCCAGGACAGGTGACCCAAAGGTCAAAGGAATACTCCACACCACAGAACATCACGCCCAGTATATAAACTGAGGGGAGTTACCCAGAAGGGTGGCCAGCCTGGGTTCAGGAAGGGGGTTCTGGCATCAGTCAGCACAAGGTGAGCAGTTGCATTGTGCATCACTTTTTGTTTTATCCCCCCTCTTTTTTTCTTCCTTGTCCTCCAGATCCATTACAGCAGTGGAGAATTTTAAAGCCACTCAGTAAAAAAGCTTTACCAGAAAGAGTCAAGCAGGACAGGCAGGGTAAAGAGGAGGAAGAAGCAGGACCATCAAAAGGGTGACTTTTAGGGCCATCATCAGAACCAGAAGAGGAGACAGAAGAGATGACCATGACTTGATCCCTATCCCTGAATGAAAACTGCAGAAGACATGAAAAGATTTCAGCTTTTGTCCTTGTAAACTGAGACAATGGAGGCAAGAATGAGGAATTAGAGGGTATGGAAGCCAGCTGGGATTACTTGCTAAGGAACCAGGCATTGACAACAGAACTGGGAGAAAATCACAGTCCTCTGTCTCTGGATGTGACTCTTATCAAGTGTGAGGGTAAGGTGAACTAACAAAGATGATATTCCATGTCACTCAGGCAAATGGACTGCAACAGAGAAAGGTATTTAATACCTGAGGGAATCAGCCATGGGAGAAATTATATCTTTTGGAACCAGGACTTTCTCCACAGGGAGCCTTTTTATATATGATGCAATTTGAAAGCATCTCTTTCTGTCCTTTCCCATGATCCATACTGAAAAGAAATCCATCTGGATGGATCAAATTAAGTCTAAGTGAAATTAAGTTTTCTGGAATGCAAACAACAAATGTGAATCGTGGGTAAAAGAAAAGGTATCAGAGAGGTTTAACAGAACCTGGGGTCCAACATAAGCTTAAATGGCAGAGAAAGCAGGGAAGTATTTGGAAGAAAAATCAAGATCCGTGAGCAAGATACTAATTTTTAACTTCTGTCTGCATCTTCATTAACTGTAAAGTAATAAAATAATGAAAGTTCATGGACTTGTGAAACTATGGTTAGCAGGGATTTCATACACTGGCATGGGTCTCTAGCTAAGAAATCTGGGACTTGCCAAGGCTGATGTTGAAGGAAATTGTAATTTTTTACCTATGGTAAAGAATATTACCTGTTGCAATTCTTTTACCTATTTAAAGGCATATTAAATAAATAACAGAATAAAACAAGTAACTATGGCTGAGGGTTGAAAATAATTCAGGAATAAAGAATGAGAGAGAATCCAAGTTATTTGTGCAGCTGCTGCATTCCCATAGTAGAACAAAAAATTTGTCTATCATTTTCTTGCTGCATTTCAATATTTTGCAACCAAAACTAACTGTTTACATGTGAAAAGAAAAGTAGCTCTTCCAAATACATGGAAGCTGGATGAGAAAACCTAAGCTACCACCTGGTAGTTTTCAGAGATGACCTGTATTTCAGCAATACATTTATACACTTTTCAGTGTAATTTCAGTTAAAAGCATTACCAAGACAAAAGCAGATTGAAAATTGATTCAAGACCCTCTCTGCACTTGCATTCATTTTTCTTATTGTCAGATCCAGTCTATTCATATAATGGTGATATGCACAGTGTTTAACCTGAATTTTAGGCCACCAAAGATTATAATTTTAGGTTAGAAGCTTACACAAGTGCTCCATCTCGTTGCAGTTATTACATTTTTGTGATTTATAGGTACAGTCTCTCCTCATGAATTACAGAGGCAAAATGACACCCAGTTTGAAATTTCTGGGTTTTTGTTTTTTGCTATGTCACTGTAAAAAAAAAAAAATCTCTCCTATAAAAGAGCACCAGAAATAATTTTATAAAATAATTTAAAAGACAAGTTTGGGGCTGGCCATGAGATGCACTGCATATGAAGAGCAAGTTCACACTGGCACTGGGCTGAGCCGTAACTCGATGTTCCTACGTGATCTGTGGAGCACACAGAGGGCAATTTGGGACAGCCCAGGAGTACAGTTCTCCCCATGGACCACACAGAGAGCTACAGCTCTTCATTCCAGCCTTCTCATTCAGTTAAAGGTGGGCTCTGAGGCATTCAGGACATCCAAGTGATAAAATGAGGTCATTTACATTTGTCTGCTCTTCACCTAATGCACACCTAGGAGGCATGAAGAGCAAAACCCATTCCTGGCAAAGCAGAAGGAATGTTAATTGAGGTCAATAAAACAGGCATTTGCTTGCTGCAAGGCTGCCTTCCACTCCATGAGCACAGGGACATCATATTGTTCAGCTTAGAAAATCCTTATCTCCTGCCTTCTAGTTAAATGCTTTTCCACCCACCTCTTCCCATCATCAAGCAGTCTGTCTTCTTTTGTTTTTTCTAAGTTTGTGGAGTGGGGACTGCTGAAGCTCTAAGACTATTTTGATTTCTCCCATTATACTTAGGAAAGTTTTTGCACAAGCTGTACTCCCCAAATATCAGATTATCTGACTTTGTACATAACTAACAGGAACAGCAGCTTCTACCTGACACCTCCATCATAGCTCACCTGTCAGCTTAGATGACACTAACTTTTATTTGTTTCAGGCCTCAAGGTACATCTCAATACCAGGGAACAGAAAGAAAAAAATAGTTAAGGGAATTTGGATTTTATTATTTTTATTTTATTTAATTCTCACAGCACTTTCTGCACCAGAAAATGCAGAAAAGCATGGAAAAAAATCCCCTGCAATTAAGCAGAAAATGAAAATATGATGCTTACACTTTGTGATTCAAATAGAAAGAGGTGTCATTTCACTGAACTAGAAGGACAACAATAGGTACAGGTAAAACCTGTATAGTTTAACCTAAAGATGGATCAAAGCAGATTGGATTGCACTGACTGAAGGAAAGAATTCTGGTAATCAAGGGCTTTAAATCTACCTTCCAAATTTTAGAAACTACAAGCAACTATTCCATATTACATGAAGGTACTTACTATAGAAAGCAAAGAAAATTAATTAGCAAGATGCCTGGCTCAAGGACAGAGCTTTCACTCTGTAACAATTTTAAGCCAACACAAGACATCCTGTAGGAGGTGAGCCAGGACTGGGAGCCCCTGACAAGCCAGGAGCCACCTGACAAGTCTGTACAGTTATTCAAGGCAGGGTTATTTTTATTTATTTATTTATTTTTATTTATATAAATATAATTGTGTTATTTGATTTAAATATCTACACTTAAATAAGAAAGCTATCAAGATTTTGGCATGAAACAAGGTACTTTTATCCTTAATATTATCCTTTAGTTTAAAAGTAGGTATCAATCAAAAGTAGGTATCATTATCAATGGGGAAAACCTCAGAGCAGTCCTATATGAATCTTCAGCTACAATATTGCAGAGCAACCTTCACAGCAGCAATTACTCAGCAATTTTAACCTGGAAAAATTACTCCACTAAATACAATCCCAATATAAGCTGAGGAGTGGTATTTTCAGCCACACTTGTGGCTGCCCAAAGCACCTACATACAGCAATATTATTTCTGCTCTCCTGAGATGAGATCCACTTCACTCTGTTTCAAACACTCATCCCAAACACTACACTCTCAAGGCAGGGCAGCCAAAGAGGACATTGAAATGTCATTCAAAGCATTTCTGTCAAAGGTTAAGGCTGTGTATTTATTCATTTTAAACCAAAGTCACCATCAGTTTACCATGGAAGAAAGCTGGGATTTTAATTAAGAGAACAGCAACTTCTCAGGTAATGCCTGGATTATCACCTCTAAAGTATCACAGACTTCTCTCACCAAGGACAGACCTATTCCAAATTACTTCATATTCCCTTAAAGCAACATGGAGGAACCTGTAATTGTCTCCAACCCCAGGTGACTTAGCACCAAGTTGGGGTTTTTCTGTTTCAATGAAAATCACTATCAAATCAGAGCATATGTCCACGTCAACTGGGCATCCATAATCAGACTGTCAAAAAGCTGGCATTTTTGGTTCTGAAAGTTGCAATATTTGTATTATACACCCTCCCCACCATGAGCTCTTTGCAAAAATACCAGATGAGTCCCTTAATATCTGCCTTTTTGTAACTTCACTAGATTTCTGGTAATATCCAACTTGCACTTTATTTAAAAAAAAAAAAAAACTGAGAAGAAACCACCTGACTTCACCCAGCAATTGCTATATAAAGAACTGGCATTAACAATATCCAGAAGACATATGATGTCAAATCTTGAGGGAAAAAGCCAGGAAAGTGAAGCACCAGGAGGTGGCTGTTTTTAGCAGCATGATAGCTGCTGACAAAGCTGTAGGTCTGAACAGATCCTAGGATGTCAACAGAGCACTAATGTACTTGTATTAAGTACCACTGGCAGGATTCAGTACCAACCTGGATGTGGGAGAGGAAAGGAGAGAAAAGTAAAAGACAACAGCAGAACAAAGTGTTGGGTAAGGACAAAGCATTACTATATCAGATCCAGGTGGGAATGCAGCTCTGGGCTTCCACCAGCCCACAGCAGCATCCTGTCTCTGGAGGAAGAGTCCACAACAACACATGGTGCTGAACAAGTGGGGCCTGATTCAGCACCTGCCTCAAGCACAGGCATTCCCCAAGGCTCAAAGGGAAAGATGAAGCCAGGCAGAGTTTTGGAATAACCTCTGTTCTGCACAAGCTCTTTCGGAACTGAGCTGAGTAAATGAAGCAAACCCACTGCACTTTCCCTAGAAGCTACAGAAAGTCAGTTCAATTATCTGTATTAATACATCTAGGGGAAAACAAATTAATCCCAGCACCCTTACCCTCCTCGTCAGAAGCAGCAGGAAAGAATTTGAGTATCAGGAATTGTAAACAACCTTCAGATTTCAAGGACAAAAGTAGCTTAGGGATATAGAAAATCGACAATCTCTTCACTCCAAAGGTAAAACAAGCCAAAATATGATCAATAACTTCAGAATCCTTAAAAAGAATACAGCACATAGTTTTTTCAACTATCATTTCAGATTACACACTTGGAATGAAGTGCTGTCCAAGCTAAAGCAGGCAGCACAAGCTGAATAGCTACATCAGGAAGATTAACTGAGGTAGAGTAACTGGGTTTTGTAAATTAAGTAGCTGCTCTAAGTTTAGCATACATCCCCTACCACCATAATTGTAAAAACCACAATTTTTTAAAGTCCTGAGTCAAGGAATGGATGAGAGCCTGCCTGCACATCACAATCTGAAGATTTTTACTAGAAAAATGCATATCTGAACCCCTCCTCCCTACCTGTAGTGAAAATGTATCTCACCACCAAGTATCCTTAACAGGAATCAACATAACAATTAACATATCAATTAACTGGGAAGAAGAGTGCACATCTCTGCAGCAACCCAACCTTTTTTTCATGTTGTGCTGCCTTGGAGAGTAAAGCAAAGATCACCCACCCCAATTTTAAACAGGTTTGTTTTCTAATAGATCATAAAGCTGACTCAAAACACTCCATAAACCTATCGTTGTATATAAAAAAAAAAAATTTAAAGCTGAAGGTGAATAGCAAACATGCTGGATACTGAAATAGATAAGGATCCAGAATGGATTGGGGCTGGAACTGGGAATAGGGGAAAACCCGGACTGGATTCGCCTGGTGTATGGAATGGTGGAAAACCCGTACTGGATTTCAGCTGGGATACGGAATGGGGGAAAACCCGGACTGGATTTCAGCTGGGATATGGAATGGGGGAAAACCCGGACTGGATTTCAGCTGGGATACAGATTGGGGGGGGAAATTCTCCCACTGAATTAAATTCCTTTTTCTTACTTTAAGTGTTCACCTTTTCAATGGTAAAGACTAAAGGAAACATCAGAGGATCAGGGCTGGGGTAGAAAATAGCAAAAACCCAGACTGGATCTTCAGCTTGAAAGATGGATAAATATTGCAGGGACACAGGGATGAAGATTTGGTTTGTTTAAGTAAACAAAAAGAAAATATGGGAATCTGCAAATTTAGGCATTTCCAGCACAAATCCTGAAAATGCAGTCACAGTTATTCACAGGAATGTCTGAGCATGGTGAGAAGGAGAAAGCAGCACCACATGGACATCAATTAACCTCCAGTTTCACTGTCTCTGGAACAAGGACAGCAGTATGTGCCTCAGTCCAAGGGTGAGTAACAATAAAATGAATAGCCATTTGGGGACTGCAAATATATTTGACTTACATTTTTGTCTCAGACATGATATTGAAGGTTGTCATTGTCCAGTTTTATTGTGGGGAAGATTCCCTCCTTTGCTACACTGCACTACCAGAGAAAAAAAATACAAACTAGTAAAATCTTCAGGCCAAGGGAAGGAAGATGGGCAATGCCCTTTATCCACAATCACACTCACTGCTTCACCCAGCAGCAAAGCTTGTAATTCCAGGGGTTTTCAACCCACCCACAGCTCCCCATAAATAAAGGGACATGACCAGGTATCTTCTCGAGGTCAGCTTTTTTCTGTTGTTGAGCATGGCTCACAACATAAGAGAGGTTCTCTCTGAATTTATTGCCTGTTATGTAAAATCTTCCTCTGCTCCTGGGTTCACAGTCCCAGGATATACTGGCAAGGAAACACACACACGAGGCTGCACTTTGAGATCATTTAAATAAAAGAGAATTATAATGAAGAGTGGAGGAAGGGGGAAGAGGAATTTTCAGAATGTTTAGTTTGAACATACTTCTGGTTAAAACCTCCCACTGAGTTAAATTCAGTTTTCTTGCTTTAGCGTTCACCTTTTCAATGACACAAAGACTTAAGGAAATATCAGAGGCAGCCAGTGAGCCCTTTAAATGATACTGAATCAGGAAACATGGCCACAACGTGAACCACTTTAACACAGACATCCATCTTCTGCAATTTTTACTTAGCTGAAGCAAACGCTCCATAAACTTGTTCTCTGAACACAGAGTACAGTCATCAAACATTTCCTTGTGAGGATAAAAAGGGGAAGATGCCTCTCTAACAGTTTTTCCTTGCTTTTTCTTCTAACAATAGTTGAATTTTTTTTTAAAGAAAGGTCCCAAAAGTGTCTTTTCAGAGATGTTGCGTCTATCTCAGGCCTAAAATTTTATTTTCAATGAGATTGTCATACCATTATCAATGGGGAAAACCTCAGAGCAGTCCTATATGAATCTTCAGCTACAACATTGCAGAGCAACCTTCACAGCAGCAATTACTCAGCAATTTTCACCTAGAAAAATTACTCCACTAAATACAATTCCAATATAAGCTGAGGAGTGGTATTTTCAGCAGGTGTATTCCTCTTCTGCATGCCATGCACACAGCAGGCTAAAATAGCCCAGAAAGAATGGAAGGTGGAGAAATTGCCCTATGAAGACCTGTGCAAAATCAAAAATGCAGTGCAGTCTCCATAAGAAAGGGATCAGTGGCATCACAGAACTAAAACATTTTCCTCCAGCCCTTCCATACCCGCCAGCAGGTTACCACCGAAGCTCAGAAAGCCACTAAATGTCTTGAATGTCTATTTTTGATAGAGCTGGAAGGATCTTGATAAAGAACACAATCTTTAATTTGATTTTGAAAAAAAAAAAAATACAGAGACTTCTCTCTAAAGGAGCAGAAGTGTTGCTGAAAAACATTGCTTTGTACCATTCACTGACATACTATGAAACTTGACTTCTGATATTTCTATTTTCCATGAATCAAAAGAATATTTCCCTGGTATTAGAACTGTGAAATTGCATCTGAAGAGAAAATAGTGCTTTTACCAATCAGTGACATTTCCCTCTCTCCCCAATGTATCAACCTAACCTGAACTGATGTTTTCTAAAATATCAACTATATGCTTTCATAATAGTTAAATGTCTTGGGGTTTAACTAGAGCTAGTGAAATAAAATTTACTCAAGGATGGTAAATTAAACTGGGCATACAATATTTGAACAGGAAATTAGAGTGTACAGCTATACTTTTAAAAAAACCTAATGATTAGATAAATGCAGACCTTCCTGTCTTTCTTTAGTGAACCTATACCCTATGTTCCTAGAAAATTGACAGCCAGGACAGTTTCAGGTCAGAATATATATCTGTCCTCATCCCTACACTCCCTCCTGTCTGTGACACCTTGGATAATGCAACAGCCCACACAGATGCATTTTCTGAGCAAAGTTACATTAAGGGTATTTTTTTTAGAGTTGAATCCAAATCATTGGTTGAACCCAGTATCTATGCATTTCTAACCATTTGCTGATAAAAATATAGACAAAGGCTCAATACAGAGGCAGGGAGATGTCATATAATGCAAAAACAAAACTCAAAAGAATGAAAAATAGTTTTGTGCTCAAGGACAAAGCTTGCCCTGATAAATTGTTTTGTGCATATAAAGTCTCTCAACCTGAAGCACGACCAAGTCCAGCTGACTTGATGCCACAAAATGCGAGTTCAGAGTGCAGGTCACTCCTTTGATCCCAGCACTCAAAGTTGTTTTAATAGCTAGGAAGTTCAGGATGTCAGGTAAAGCAAAACTTTAGTTAGGGAGAAAAAAATATTCATAAAGTTATGTGCCCTGATTGTGATATTTCCACCATAAACCAAAGAGAACAGAACTTTTACCAGGAAATCATCCAGAATAAACCAAAGCCCTACAGGTTAGTTTAAAGCAACAATCCTTAACAAAAGAACCTAGTCTCTATGCACATACCAGACTAAAATTTATCTAAAATTTCTTTAGGCACCTTTTTTAAATTAAAAATTTAATACAAAGGATCCAGTCCAGGAAGTTTCTTGAATCAGAAAATTTTTCTGTTTTCAAGGGGATGATGAAACAAAACTGAAAGATTAATCTTCTGCAATTGAAAAGTAGGCTTGAACATATCAGTGTTTTCATGTTGCTGAAAAAAAGAGTCTTTAAAGGTTCATTGATTTTTGACACCTTACAAAAGTGTTAATGATGCTACATGAAAAAAAAAATATTCTTTGACTATGGCAAGTAAAGTTCATTATGGAGAAAAATAAGAAACTACTTTATTCCCTGATTTTTTACTTCAGACCCATAATTTGCATAAAAGATTTCGACATACACCATCTGGGAAGGACACAATGTGAAGAAAGGGAGATTGAAGATACATCAACTACCTGTGTGTGGTCAGGGTCACCTGTAGGAACAGGGCTGAGAACTTGCTGAGCTTCATGCTGCAAAAACTGATGCACCCTCTGTCAATGCCCATAGGTTACAGGCAAGTTAGGGACTTATTTTTCCTTTGGAAATGGAAAATCTTTCCAGCTTCCTGTGGTCCAGGAGTTTTCACCATTGGCTTTCCTTCCCTCAGGGCAGGCTTTTCTTCTGCTGGTGGGAGTCATATGTATGAGTAGAATTGTTTGCAGCCATGCCAGGCACATTTCCAAGCAGCTGGAAGCTTACCTTTCAAAAGGACTTCTTAGGTCCCCTGCTTTTATTCTGTCATAAAGATATTGCAGGAAAGCTGCCAACCCCTTCACCAGAACAATGCACTTCCAATATAGAGAAACCCTCCTATTTGTGTATTTTTTTGCACAGTACACAGTTTTATTAGAGATTCTGTGCCTCAGAATAACATTAAATCACAATTTTCAGAATATTCAATACCTTGAAGGTACAGCTACCACAGAATGACAGCTTCAGCTTCACTTATGGAATTTATAACGATACAAAACCAGCACAGAATCCTGGCACGAGGCATTCTATGCAAAAGGGAAATAACTTTTCCTGGAACTCATTAAAAAAGAAAAGCTTGGGGGTCCCCATATCTGCTCCTAAAGTGATGATCTGTAAAGACCTTCTAAAAAGAGCAGGGTCATAAGCACAACTGATTCTGGGGGTTCTGCAGAGGGAGTGTGTGAGTGAGCATAGTGCAGTGGTTACAAACCCCAAAAGACAGTAGTGATAGGATCACACTACAAATTTTGACAGTTTCTCCCCTCTCTTGCATTGCCCTGTGTTGTGTATTACCTAGTAAAGAAGTCTCACTTCTAAAAACCTACAGTATCACACCAGGGACAGAAGTAATTAGATGCCACTGCAAGTGCACAAAGACAAGAAAGAGCTGCACAATGTTTCAGATAAATTAAGGTGACAGGATGCTGAAGAGTTCAATGAACAGTCTGTTCAAACACTATAGCACAAAAAGAAAACCAAAACTTTAAGCATCAGAAAAAGAAAACAGCATTTTTTTTTTCCCCTTTGCCCAGCTTTCACTAAGCAGATAAAATTCAACTTGCTGTTCCATCTTGCTTTGGCAGACTGAGGTAGTTTCTAGGTCAGATACTGAAACTGATGTTTCCAAAATATCTACATGACCATTCTTTCAAACCTCCTCAGGCACATCTCCGTGCACAAACATGCAAACATTTGCTTAGGAGCAGGTACAGACTCAGTCCTATAGCCAAGAGAAAAACAGTAGTGGTGAGGATGAAGAATAGAAAAAGCCACTTGGAAAAGAGAAGGAAAATACAGATCTGGAATACGACTGAAGGAGAAGGATGGGGAGGAAACAATGGAGTAGCAAAGTGACCACCTGGGGAAGGGATGAGCAAGAAAACAGGATCAAAACTCAGCTGGCAGGCAAAGGCTGAAGGATCCTACCTTGTCAGGAAACAGGGGACAATATGGATCAGAAATGGGATGTGCTAGAATTGGAAGTGAAACCAGGGAAAACAGCACTGCTATAGGGTGAGTTAGGCAGGATGCACAGAATCTTGTGCAAGAGGGAAAGCAGTGGGCACTGCCTCTTCCTTGGTCTCTCCCATTTTCACTTTGCTCCCTTCCCTACTGCTGCTCTTTTTTTTTTTTTTTTTTTTTTCCTTCTATTTTTTAAGCTACCTAAACCCAGCAGTTCTACACACATCCACCCTGGCCTCCCCTAATTGAGCCTTGCTCAGTTCTGGTTGTCACAATTCAGATGAAAACCATGTCTTGTGTTTGAAGTGGAGAGATTCAAGCTCAGCCATGTAGAAATGCAGCAGTACAACACAGCCTGTCCTGGAATGTGAGACTTGAGAAAAGGAGAAGAAAAATAGTCTTCTATATTGTTCCTATTGTACCAAGACTTTGCCAAAGTCTCACAGGCCCACTGCTGAATAATTTCAAAACAGATTTTGTGTGCTGTCTCCACAATTGCTGGAGACAATCCACTTCATATGCATTGCCATATTTCACAGAATTCACCATCTCCAAACAGCTGTCCTAACACAAAGTCATTTGTCACTCAGGTCTGCCACTCCCCAGATTCCTATAGAGAACTCACAGGAAAGTGTTTAGAGTGCCTCATCAGTATTTTGCCCACCAGTATTTTAGGTACAATGTTTTGTTACAGACCTTGATTTCGTTAAATTAGAGATGCCTTTATTGCTGTTATGAAAAAAAAATAAGACCTCAGCCATTGGAGTCAGGAAAAGCTGAAGCAATGCCTTAAGAACCTGTAATTTTGCCAGTATGACAAGTAATTGAAGCAACAGAAACTAATTGCAAACTTATTACAAATATTTAGTTTATAGTGAGAGTATTAAATTTCTGCTAGGTACTCTGAAAGGTACTTCACACTTACACATGAAACTCAATTTTTGTAATGCAATGAGTTAGAAGAGGCAGCAACCTGGAAATTCCATAGAGGTTAAAAGGTTAACAGGGCTTCTCTCAACAGATCAATGCCATGATGGGATCTCAATATCAATTTTTTGTAATCATGAAGCAGTCCCTCAAAGATCTGGGGAACTGACTGCTACCAGCTCAGCTAAACAAGATATTGTGAACTAGCACATTTTAAGCTTGTTTTAACTTAAACAGAGGAGAATTAAACACTAAATCAGGTCAAGTATAACAGGTCCCTGCCCTCACTGCCTGTTGCCACTACTAGCCATTATTAATGATTAAAAAGCACCAAGCCAGGACATGGCTGTGCACATTTTCCTATGAGCAAGTACTGCTGTTGTTTGGTACAAAAACCTTCTGAAAAAGCAGTGCTGGTTTTTTGCATTGTATAATCCTTGACAGCCTCTCCCTCACCACCATGAATTCCTTCAGCTTTTAGTTTCCATAGCTTCCCATGGCAGGAGTCACACAGCTCAGTGGGCACCAACAGTGCCACTCAAGCACCTCCTCTGTCTGCAGGATTCTGAGAAGGACTTGAGGGTTTTCAATGCTTCTCAAGAGTCAGGCCATGCTTTCAGATGAAAGGCTTTTTCTAAAGTTCTTTCATACTGATGCTACAGTGAATTCACACAGCAAGAGCAATATGTATTCCACAGTTCTTAAAGGCACAGGCACTCTGCTGCTACAGCAATGGGTCTTACAAAAACCTTCAAGGCACAATTTTCCATGTGTCTCCTTTCTGACTTTCAGTCTTGATCTTGTGAACATAACCTCCCCAACAATCTCAGCCCAAATCTTTTCACCTCAGGCAGGTGCAGATCCATGTGACACAGCAAGGAATGACACTACTCATGCAGAAGCCACATCATACACAATAGCAACCCTTGCCACTCAGCAATAACAGGGAAAAGATTTCTGTAGCTGGAGCTCTTCTCTAGATGCAGAGGAAACACCATATCAATCAAGTATGAATTAATTCCCTTTTGTTTGTGGTGTTGCTATTTTCTTCCTGAGACATTAAGTACTTACCATAAAACAAAAAAAGATTTTTTCTGTGTTTATTGAGAGAGAGAGATGGGGTGCTAAAATAAGAAAACAAATAATAGATGATATTTGCATTCCTGTGAGGAGTCTTAGCATCTTAGTCAAACATTGGAGCACTTTACAAGCATAAAACATCCATGGATTTTAAAAATTCTATGAACCATCTACTACAGGCAACATAACTGAACTGTTTCAATTCACTAAAGCCAGAATGCATAGTGTGTTCATCAGTTTTGAGTTATATTGCCCCTTATGCATTTTATGGAATAAATGATGTAAGTAAATACTTTCCATGCTCCTCTGATACACCTCTACTATAACTTAGGAAAATCTAGAAGTACTACTCTAGTGAAAACCTACTTTTGAACAGTTAAAAAGGATTCTGTAAATTTGAAGATGCAGAAGCCACATGTTTTATAGTGATCCTTCTTCCACTGGAGGAGGGTGAGAGGTAGAATAGCACAAGCTCTGCAGAGAACAGGAGAGGAGTGCTGGCTCAGCCCCCAGAACTGCCTTAGGCTGTGCCACAGCAAACACTCCTCCTGAGGAGAGTAAATACCAGTGCCCCAGGCAGCTCACCCCATCCTTGCCTGCCCACCACTGCTCTCTAACCATGGCTGAACACCTTCTGAGGGATGGCTCTCAGCAATCCCTGCCCTTTTTTCCAAGGGGCACCACGGCCCAGAGTCCCTGCCCATCCCCACAGGTGACTGCCAGTGGCCCCCCTACCACCCATGGGAGCAGCACCAGGATGCCTAAGGAGGGCTCCTCCACTACTCTAAAACTCCCATTTAATGATCAGCCAGCCTCTCTCAGACCAAACAAATGAACTGATAAGCAAATTTAGCCCTGTGGCTAAAGCCAACCCCTCTTAGGCAAGTCTTGTTATAAGAAGGTCAGGCTGTTCTCAGCTTCCAAAAACAAACACCTCACGAAGATGGTGCAAGGCAGACAGTGCTGAAATATGTTTCACAATGCTCTCCACACAGCAGTAATAAAGCACAAGCAATTGTAAACAGATGTTCAGTCTTAAAGCAGCTTTCAGCTGCAGTATATAAGTACAACTTATGCTAAAGAAATGTCTTCAGTGAATTTTGTTAACAGCAGCTAGTCATGAGAAGCCAGTATGTTTATGTAGCAGCATTACAGATTGCTATTGTGGCTTTATGGGTAGAAGTAGGTCAAATGGATTTATACAGCAGCACTGACAATACAGTTGTTATTAATATAGGGGTAGGTAAGTTTATCACCAAACAATGTATTCTTATCTCATTTTCTCAGTGCTCCAGAGCAAAGTCCACAATATGATGCTCATATTACATACACATCAGAGCAGCAGGCAGCTGTGTTATTAAATGGACTGCACCACCAAGAACACTGCTTCCTAAGCAGTTATGAATCATGAAATAAAACATTAAAAGTGATATCTTTTGTGTAGACATGAAGAGAAGCTTCAGAAAAATTAGATACTTGATTTGGCTGTTCTGTCACAGAAGCGTTCACGTGCCATTAAGTAATTTGGCTGATTAACTCTTTTGTATACCAGGAACTACTCTGATAGAAACCCAAAGACATGCCATTACCATCCTGTTAAGAGCATCAGAAACAAGGAAAATGTCTTTTGCTTTGCAACAGTGTGTAAACAAACATCAAACATCATTCCTACCTACACGGAATGTAAAAGCAAAACAAAAAAAAGTCCTGTAATTGCCATTGAAATATTCAGAGGTTTTTGGGAGGCCTTTTATTCTCTTCTATAAAATATTGACTTTTTTGTTTGAAGCTAATAAACTACACCTGCCAAAAAATCACTCACATCACTCAAAAAAAAATTACAAACACAGTCAAAAAAGGTTACATGTCTTCTCTGGCTTTCAACCAAGCTATAGTCAATGAACCAAGTCAGCAATTCCTGAAGTACCTTGAGGCTAACATTTCCTATAACTTCTCACACATCTGTAGGAACATCCTTCATCATCTTGTAGCAGCATTGGCCATGCTGAACAGCAACTCCACAGGCACAAGCTTTGAAACCACTTACCCTCACATTTCTAAACTAGAAATTAAAAGACAATTTAGAGGAAAAAAAGCCTCATCTGATTATTTGGCATTAGCCAAATAAGGAACTTTTCCCCCGTTTAACATGCAATTCAAATAGTTACAAAGTGCAAGCAGCTTTGAGCCTGGTTTGAGCCCTCCAGGTTGGAAGAGCCAAGAAGCAGGAGGCAGCATCCAGCCAGGTGGCACCTGGAGATGACACTTCCAAAGAAGCTGCAGATCACAGAGGTTGTGAGGTTTAGCCAACACAACCACAGACACCAGGTACATCTCAGACAATCATCAGTACTGTGCCAACCCACAGTGCTGCTGCAGCTCTTGCTTGCAGGAGCACTCTTATGTCACCGGTTCAAATTCCACTTCTGTGACCATGTTTCCCCTCCAACTATCCTCACCTGCTGCCCGGGATCCTTAGGACTTCCTGTCACATTTCTTGAATAAACAAAGTGACTGTCCATGCAACTGAAAGGGTTATTCTGCAGTCACGAGAAGGTGGGGGAGAGAAGAGTGTTAATACTTCCATTGTCCAGCAATCCAACACACAATCCAATTCGGAGCTTTCTTCAGTGATTCTTTTAGTCATTTTCTCTCCAGTAGAATGCTCCCAGACTCTGCACACCTCCTCTTAGCAGAATCTTTCCATACCACTAATTATTTTTGCTTCTTCCACCTCCATCTCTACACTCTCATCAGCAGCAGGCTAAGAAAGCACACACTGCTTTCCAGGTGGCTGCACACCACACTGAGGGTGACTGTCATGATTTCCCTTGTTCTTTCCACAACCTGCTGGCAATTATGTTTCTTTATGGTGGCAAACCATTTGTTATTTGTGGACTGAAGCCAGTAAAAAAGAATGTAAACAGCACACATTTTTCCTTCTGTTGTACATTAACTTTCATACACCAAGGATCAGTTTGATCTTCCATGTGCTATACAGTTGTTTTATTTTGCCACGTCCTTGCAAAGCTCCTTAGTGCAGCACATAGCTATTAAGCAGCAAACAGGATGCCTCAGGGTTCAAGAAACCTGGCTTGAACATGCACTATCTGAAATTGGACCTACTATTTTCTGTGATGTGACTGAAATAATAATTTTTACTCCCATAGCTTACCACCTTCCTTTAGGACCCCGTCCTCCATCAGTTTTCCTGGTATATTTGGTATACTTTGGCACTTTCCAGAGGATAGTGAGGAGAAGGCAGGCACAAAGAAGAAGTGAACAGCAGGACTGGAGTCTGCTGACACCACCACAATGGTATGTGCAGCCTCTCCAGGCACATGCAGAGGCACCCTTTAGCCCAGAGCATTCAAAGAACCTCAGCTCAGTTTGAAGGCAGAAGGCACATCTGCAGATCCAAGGATATTTATACCTCTCCCACAAAGCTCCAAGTCCCTTTCCTGATATTTACTACTGCAGGATCAATGTCTGGATGTGGTTCTGTCTAGAAATGCTCCTCAGAGACATAACTTCCAATACATCCATTAGCTTATCTCCAAATGGCATCCAGCTGCACAAACCAGTAGGCAGTAGATGGCTACACCACTGGAAGGTCTCTGGTTGCTATTCAACATGAGAAAGGTGGCCCATAATTGGGCATTTGTTGCTCTTTATAGCAATCTCAATGTTTGACCACTTGGCAGCATGATCAAAAACACTGAGAAGTCCACCTGGCTAAATCTGAGATGGATCTCTCCAAGAAAATTCATTTCTCAGACTAGCATGTTTCACCTATCCAGCAATAGCACTGTGTGAGCACATAAGTGCATGAATTTATGTAAAAGAACAACACAGTGAGGGTGTTGCAAGAGGAAAAACGAGAACTAAGGCAAAGAAACACTTCCACAAGATGACTCAGGAATTTAAACATTTGCATGAAAATGCTTGAAAAGGAATATAAAAAAGGCAAAAGGTGGAGGAGTTGTAAAATATTTTAATTACTGAAAAAGAAACAACCAGAAGTAACAGCAAGTAAAAAACAAGCAGACCTAGAAATCAGTTTTATTCTACAGGCATTTTGCATATGCCTTGGTTGCACAACTAGGAGATTGCAGAACCCAAATATATTTCCAACTCTACTGAAGGTCATTTGAAAACACAAGGTGAGGGGTGAGGGGAACGTGGGGAGAAAGCTTCTTCTAAAAGGTAAAAAAGCCTCAAAAGCCAATGAAAAAATCCAGGACAATTCCTTAAAATAGCTGAGGTTTAAAATGCTTCAGAAATAGAACAATCCATAAAATGCCTGAAAAGTTTTCTCAACACCTTAATATTGAAAAAGACTACCAGGCATCCTTTGAACATGACAGCCATGAGCTGGAGAAGTCAAGGATTGGGAGAAGTTTAGAACTAGAACATTGAGGAAATGCTCAAAAGCCTTGTTGTAATTGCAAGACCCCACTAAATCAAAACCTTACTTGGACTCCACATGTGCTGCAGAGATAGCTGGCTGCTCCAGCTGGGTTAGCAAGAGCAGGATGCAAGGCTAGAGTTGCCTTGCAAGAAGCTTGCCATCATTCTGCCCAGTGCAACTACAGTAAATAAATCCTCAGGCAGCTCTGATAGACTCTTTATAGAGTCTATACAGCACCACATTCACCCCACACCATTTCAAACTCCACCAGACTACCACTAACATGGGGATTTCAAATACAGCATTGATTTCCTTCTCCAGCAGTTCCCAAGCCTTCTTATAAAAGCATGCTATTTGTATTTCAGAGGAAGGATACAACCCATGGTTCATTTGTTTTATAGATAGTTGATTATGTCTTAGAAAAAAAAAAGGTTTCCCCTTCTGTCCCCTGCTAATTTATGTTGAAATATAGGAAAAAAAATAATAATACTCTACCAGCACTGCTTATGGTTACTTCATCTCCTTGGACTACATCAAGAGAAATGTTTTTGCAAAGTAATATTACCCAAGGCAACAACTATCACTCAGATGAAAAGAGAATTTCCCATATTTTCAGTCATCACTTAATCCAGTTTAGCATCTGTACGGACATTTCCACCTAGTTTTTTGCATCCACAATATCTCAAACTGATGTTTGTGCTGAAGGACATTTTCTCTCAATTCAAGGAAGGATCTTTGCTCTTTGCTCCTATAACAGAAGCAACAAGCAGACACCTCAGGATAAGCAGCCAGCTCAAACATCTAAGGAAGAAATAAAACCCCAGATTCTGAGCAAAGAGAGCATCTGTTCTATAGCTGTGGAATCTCTCCCTGGGGCTTCATTGAAATGCAGTTGCTTGTTAAAAGCAAGGAGGCAGGACAGATTCAGTTGTTTTTCCTACAGCTACTCTTATTCCAGAGGAGAAGCTGAAAAACAAGGAGAGAGTGTCTGTGTAAATCCCAGATGATGATAAAACTGGCACCTTGGGCACTTGGGCATATACATTTGCTCTTTAAAAATTAGGGTTCAAGTCAGCAGGGACAGATCCATGAACACTCCAGACAGATCTATAAGGGAATTGGCCTAAGGAATATTTATTTATATGAGGCAGCACAGAAAGAAGAGAGGCTTAGAAATGCCTGCTGCACGAGTCCTGGCAGCATGGTACACCATGATATCCTGGCCATTAATTTTCAGTGTCAGGCTGTGTTTTTTTCTTTTTTTCAAGGACAAGTAGCTTAGAAACATGAAGAGGGAAATCCGTGGTCTGCACTTTTACAAGGAAGCCATTTCACTGAAAACCCATCCTTTCTTCTTTCTGCATGATAGAAGCCCTCCAAGAGCATTGCTGAAAATGCACCAGGGACACCTAAAACACTCGCCACTCTCTCCAAACAGTTTCAGTTTGGAATTCATAGAGTACAAAGAAAAACAAACCATAAAGCCATATAATAGGCTGAAATATTGCCCAGCTGTGAGGAAAGATCAGAACTGATGCCATGACAAACACTATATACTGAGAGATAAGCAACACAAGACTGCTGGAGTGAAAGAAACATCCTCAGCAGCACACATAGATCCAGGTTCTTGAGAGAGCTGCAGTCTGAGCAGTCTGGTCACACAAACTACAAACACAAACTCCAGCAGAAAGTGAGAGAATGACAGCAAACCAAACTTCTGGGAAGCAATCAAAGAAAATTAAACCTGCTTGGCTACATCAGAAAAAAGATTTCCTTGTCTTGGGAGCACTCAGCAATGCATCAGCCAGTAAAATATTGGACACTTGCTTCTCAGACAGATTTCTGCATCAGAGCTGTTTCTATGTGCCTACAGAAGCACAGCTCTCCTCCTGCTTTACCTGAGAGTGTATTAAGCTCTACAGCTACAGGGAAAGCACAAGAAACAGCACTCTGGGTACATCTCTTGAAGTAAATGAGTGAGCTGTTTACCTTGGAAAGTCCTGGATTATTGAACTGTTAGCAGAGATTTCAGTTTAATATCTACTTGCTGTAGAATGCAGAAACTAAGCCACAGTTCACCCACACAAGATAGTAATCAGTTCAATGCATTTCTCTTTTATGCTTGATCAAATAAAATCACTTGGAAATAATTTATTAGCTTTCTTCCCATCTCAGTTGTTCTAGAGATGGTGTCAAACTAGAAGGAAAACAATAAATTGAACCACTTATAATGTTCAACTCTGGCTTGTGTCACTCAAGAATTGCTAACAGCTAAGACGACTCTAAAATCTAAGACTAGAACTAAGACTGCAGCACAGCAGCATTATTAATATACAGCCTAAACCTTCCCTTACACAACTTTTGGCCATTCCCTTGGGTCCTGTCACTGGGCACCACAGAGAACAGATCAGTGCCTGCCCCTCCTCTTCCCCTCACGAGGAAGAAGTTGCAGACTGTGATGAGGTTTCTCTTTTCCAGGCTCATGAAGAGAAGAATAGAACCAATAGAAAGACTGAAGGATTCATTCATTTGAACCATTACCAGTTAAACCAGCCATTATGAGTAAGTAACATCAACTTTCAGGTGCATTGTTTGTTGACCTGCTCTAAACATTTGCAAAAATCAAACACCACTAGAATACTCTCCCTGGTGGTACTTCATATTTCTAAAGTGAGTTGGGGTTTGTACCTAATGACTGTTCTCACAATTAATACATTTTTTATGCACAAACTCTCAAAGTCAAGGTGCTGGATGATTTGGATTGATGCAGCAAAAGATAAATGCAGACAAGGCAACCACTACCTCTTGATGCCTTGAGTATCAGAGCTGAGAGCTTGAACTTACTCCATCATTTCAGGTTGCCATTGGTGAATTTATTAAGGTGC
The DNA here is from genome assembly GCF_027477595.1 of Haemorhous mexicanus. Lineage (NCBI taxonomy): Eukaryota > Metazoa > Chordata > Aves > Passeriformes > Fringillidae > Haemorhous > Haemorhous mexicanus. The sequence continues at coordinate 5,711,967 of NC_082342.1, read as the reverse complement.
CTCAGCAAGAACTCATGTCATGGCTACATTAAAGATAATTAGCTAACATTTACCTGAAAATAAATCACTTACAGCATGGGGATCTGGTCTATTCATAAAGTGGAAACCTTAGGCCTTCTGCTGCTTTGTATCTGTATTTGCAATAGCTCGATGGCATTGACTCCAAGCACAGCACAGGACGTTCCTAGAAATTACTTCTGTGTTTGCACACAAATCCAAATCTACTGTGAACTCACCTTTCTCAGCCTTATCAAACTACTTGACCCTATCATAGAAACCCCACTGTGGCAATGGTAAGAACAGTCATTTCCAAATTCAGATCTCTTTCACTAGGAATAGGAAGGACCAAAGGTATGAGTGTGACACCTCATTTTTGACACAGCCTGGATTAGGCAAAGTGCTTTCTCCCCTTCCCTTTCAAAGTCAATGCCATACTAATTCCTACAAGCAGGGCCACTCCCCTACCAGATCTGCTGCGTGACCACTGACTGACTGCCAACTACACCTATCCTGAGCTCTTCTTTGAAGGCTGGATTAAATTAAACCAGAATTTAAGACAGCTTCAACACATTTTTAAAAAAGTACATCAGTGGTGAGTTGCATGGGCAAGTGACAGTCGTTGGGCTCATTTTGTAGTCATTCACTTTTGGGTAGTCCTTTCTTCACCTTTCTGAGTACCCATCTCAGGGACAGAGACAGGGCAGGGTTGCAACCAGTGACTCCACACCCATTTGTATGGTTTTCAGGAATCTGCATCTCAGATGTCAGGAAGACACAGTAAGGTCACTAGAAGTACTGAACAAGTCCTGTTGGTACTTCAAGCCAGCAAAATTATTATCCACTTCAACCTGATCCCCTCAGGTCCCTTTGATAAAAGCAAAGCCTTGTTTTGCAGCAGGAGTTTTGCAAGGACAGGCAGCAGTAACCTGTAAGTACTGTATCAATTACTGGGTGTTCTGGATGTTTACTCACTGAATTGGAAACGCTACAACACTGAAGAAATACAGTCCCTGTTTCTGGAAACAAGTCCTATTATAGCCCAAATCATTAACTTCCCCAAAGACATGATGAGTCAAATATTTTCGTGCATGATAACAACATCCACTGTAGCAGAGTAAAAATAACAGCATGTGTGCTCTGGCAGCTGAAGAATCACCGTGTCAGTGGTAACAGCTTTTCACAGTAAGGACCAACTAAAACTTTAATTGCTTCAAGCTCACCTCTCCTTTTCCTACTCATCTTTTTTTATGTTATACCCATCTTATCATTATGCTGCTGTACCACTGTCTTGCTATTCTGTTCAAAAGCAGAGCAAGCTAAAGGGTTATCTTTAATCACAGAAAAGATGTAGATACTTACATATGACTCAGTCTTACTACTTCAAAAAGTACAACTTAATAAATTAACTTTTATCTTGAAAGATCATTTCTCTGACCAGTATAATTTCAACTCTATCATCTTTGTTGCACCATAAATAAAAGGTATTTCTTCCATAGTACTCCTCACATGGCACAATGTAGCTCTTTCCCTTCTTGCTTTACTTCATATAATGAAACTGCAAATAGAACATAAGAATGCCAGCAAAATCACACCTATTTATAAGGTATTGTTCCATTCTCCTTATGCCTTTTCAAATTAAAACAAAAGCTTTTCAAACTTGAGGATAGATATCTCACACCATCCATTTCAGCAGGTTTTGTCTTTCTTAGTATAGTGTATTAGGTACCACAGCCAAGCTCTTTTATTATTATTACTCTTTTAATATTATCATCATTATTATTATGGGGAGGGGTCAGCAGGGAGAAGGAAGCTCTCTCATCCTTTCTTTTAGGAGAATACAAACTGACCAACCTCCTGAGCAGAAGAATTTGTTGCTACAGGGACACTAAAAATGAACTTGACTCAATGATATCACAGTGAATGAAGGTGCAGAGACTGTTTCTAGAACTAAATATTTTATAATAGCCCCTCTCATTATAATGGTCCATCATTTATCTAAATTTCACAAACATACATCTTTAGAAATTGCAAAAAATAGTAATGTTTCAAGACACTGCCAGCGCTGCAAAAGCAAAAAACAAAATGCCTGCAGTTCTCCAGTCTCTCATGCATCCATCAAAAAGGGATAAAAAGATGACTGGCTTTCAATTAACTGCCTGACAAAGCACTACAAAACACAGCTATCATGGAAAGATTGATATTTAGTCTCTTATGTTAATGAAAAAATAAATGAACACGTAAGCCTTACAGACAGATTCAGACTTTTAAAATAACTTATCCCAACAGCATTGATGTGTCATTATTCTCAAGTTCAGTTATATTAATCCTTGCAATCTTTCCAAATGCACAGCTTAAAAAGCAGTTTGCAGTCCCTCTGATGACTGGAGGTTCATTCCAGGAGAAATCTTTATGTAATGGCCTCATCACCAGTTTCACAGGTGAGAAAAAAAGAAGTCAGAAAGCCTTATTTGTAGTTGTGTCTTTCTCTAATGACTGTTATAGCACAATTATACACAGGCCTAGCAATACATTGCTACACCTCAGAAAAGATCACATAAGTGACAATACAGCATTTGGCCATGGCAACCTGTACGAGGGCAACAGTTACTAAAAGTGACAAGTGCTAAAAACAGCAGATGAACTCAGAGATAAAGTTTTCCTTGTGAGGATAGGCTAAAATCTGGAAGCCCTGTTCCATCTTCAAAGAGCAAAACCTATTTTCTTAAAAAGCACAATAGTTGTGTTTCATAAAGCCATCATAAATCAAGATGGTTCTTTTTCCAGCAGTTACTTTACATTATCAAAGCTTTCTTACTTTGCTACTTCCTCAAGTACCATATAACATCAAGAATTTGTGGATTTGAGGGGGAGCAAAGTTAAATACAAATAAAAAGTATATGGGGAGGAAAAAAAAGCATAGGCGACCAACAGGAAATATAATTCAGTGAAGAACAAGTCAAAAGAGAGGAAACAGTCCCAAGCTGCAACAGGGGAAATATAGGTTGGATGTTAAAAAGAAGATTTTCACAGACAGAGTGATAAAATTTTGGAATGGCCTGCCTGGGGAGATGGTGGAGTCACCATCCCTGGATGTGTTCAAAAATAGACTGGATATGGCACTTGGTGCCATGGTTTAGTTAAGGTGTTTAGGGCATGGGTTGGACTTGGTGATCTTGAAGGTCTCTTCCAACCTAGCCATTCTGTGATAACCAACCCCTCCCATACAGATATGGCTGACAAAGGTGCCCTCTGAGTTAGGACTGGGGTTGGTTATTCCACTCATTCTCCTCCCTGCATAGGCTCCTTGGATAAGCCATCTTCCAGCTACAAGCTGAGCCCAACACAAGCACCCAAGCTGTGCTTTAGAGTAGATTTATTTCCAGCACAATCCAGTCTTTAAAGAACAAGAACACAGAGCACATACAGCCCCCCTGAGCTATCACAGCATTGGGGTTTGGTCCAACTCCTACATGCTCTCCTTGAGCAGAAGTGTTCGAAACATGTCTTTCCAGTTAAGAGCTGATTGCATCAAAATACTCAGTAAGAAAAAATATCCCCCACTTCACAGAAGTGCCTCACGAGTTCACTTCTGGTTGCAGGCAGGATTTAGACAGGCAGCCTGGGGACACAGACCCAGTGTGTGTGGGGAGAGCAAAACACCTCCAAGAGCCTCACAGATCAGCTGTAAACTCCACTCCTGCACACGCTGCTCCTCATGGTGCACACACTCCTGCTGGCAATCTGAGCCTTTCTGCCTAAGGCAGCATGCTTCTCAGCCTGTGCTCTCCTGGCTCAAAAAAAACTCTGTTTCTCTGCTTGCTCTCTGAACAGAAATTCTCCACAAGCTGCATTGAGGCTTTGCCTCCCCTCAGTGAGTTGTTTTCCAGAGCGCATTAACTTTCCACGAAGTATTTCCTCCAGCAAAGGGCTGGTTTTGACTTTTGGGCAGGATACAAAACTTAAACATACTAATCATAGATTTATTTACAAGATTAGCAAATCCCCAAGTTGTGGTTTTGGTGGGAAGGGAAGGATGGTGTTTAGATGTGAAAACCATGATAAGACAGCATTAAGATTAAGGTGTTAAGATATGAAAACAAGCATCTCTTCCTTGATCAACTCAAATGCCTTTAACTCTCTTTTCTCCTAGAAATCTAACCATCACTAGGAACAAGATGTACTTTGAAATGTTTTCAAGCCTGCTACTTTGATAAATCTCCTCCCACACACTGGATCATCCACACAAGTGGCCACTATGCTTAGTGTCAAAGAGGAGGAGAAGAGCCTGAGACGTACTGCATAAACCTCAGGCTTTAGAGTTGCAAACACAAACCAAACACTATTAAATCAATACAAAAGTCCCTGGCAAACCAACCACCAGGCACGGTAAGGCAGGGTCTCAAGACAATCCCTAAGCCTGTTCTGTAGGGTTGGACCCAGCCAGAGGATCCCCCAAGCTTCACTGAGGGAAGACAGGTCTCACTCCCGCAGGCATTTCCCATCTCACCTCTCTCAGGACAGTGTGAATGATTTTTTTTTTAATAGAAGATGACCAGCCAGCTGCACATTAATAGCACCAAATAATGTTTAGACTAATGCTCTTCCAGCAGCTGGGGCTGACCAGAACTTAAAACACCATCAGGCCATATTCTCCATACTGGCAGAACTGCCACTACAGCAACATACTTTCCATGCTGGCAGATACAGCTGGCAGGAGCAGCAGGCCAGGATTTAAGATATATTATGGCCAGAAATAGGCTACTACAAGTCAGTGGATCCCACTGGGGTAGAGCCTGCCCTAGGAAACCACGGTCTACTCTACAGGCATGGCTGAGTCGGCCACCAAGGGCTTCAGTTACCAAAATCATCCTACAGGAAAGGTGTCCATGACACTGCATACAGAGTCTTAGTGCAGGATTTGAAAGTGACTAAAATATTACAAAAATTCTCTTCTGCAAAACAGTTCCTGTGGCTGCTTAAGCAAAAGGGAAGATGATACCATCTCCTCTATCAACATTTGCGTCAGAGCAACAGCTTGCAGCAGCTAACACCACATTTCTGTGATCACACAGAATTTCTGGCCAGTACCGTCTTCAGATTTTGTTTTTCCCCTTTCCTGAAGTGATGACAAAGTCCATGCAGAGAGCACCTCATTAGAAATAGGAGCAAGGGGCATCTAAGTGTCTGTTCAGTTCCATATCCCTCCTGATAAATTGCTAGTTCACAAATGTGTGCCAGCTGTTCACAAATGGATACTCCTTCACTTGAATTACAATAGACACTTGTATTGCTGCTGTGGATAAGCCACATCTACCTCTTCTCATCCTTTAAGCCTCACAGCAGCTTCAAATATTTGAAATACAGTGCAAGTTTTTCAGCTGTTTAGCAACAGCTTCTTTTGCAATGTTCCCTGTGTTTGTGAGCTGTACAAAAGAAACTGAACAAGTAACAGCTACTTTTACTAGCAAACAGCTCTGTTGGGTATCTTGGGATACAGTCACCTCTCCCATGCCATGACACCAGCAGTGGGACAAAGCAAACTGACACCTCCCTGTTTACTTCCAAAAAACCATTGGGATTCTCCATGAGGATCTTGATCAGTGACTGTAGTAGAATCCTAAAGATTCAGTAAAGTTACACAGATTCTTTTTTATCAAAAGGGCAGCTGCACAAACCCAGACCTCAGAATCAACATAACCAGTTAGACATGGTTAAAATGCTGCTGTGGCACAAAAATAGACTCTCAAAGCCTTTTTCAGTATCTTTCCTTTTGCTCATAGCCCTCTGATTTTCATTTTCTTACAAGCTTTTTCATTCTCTCTTTCCAGTCTGACTGCAAGGCTTGCCAGGACATCTCAGAAGATCCACACAGAAGCAATGAGCACTTTGCTGAAGGCTCTCACATACTCAGGAAAGAGAGATAAGAGCATCTTGAGATGCAAGAGCAAAACTCTTTCTTATCAGGGAGAAATCAGTCACTAACAGGAAGAATTAAAGCAGAATCTACTCTATTTTGATACTGAAAACTCTATTTGAGCAGAGAAAATGGTAAGACAGTGGACAACACATCCTCTGTGCAGGGTTTCTATCCCGTATCACTTAGCAAGATTATCCACTCAGAGCCAGGGTCTGGAGCTCTCAGCCTTGCCAGGAGAGTTTGAAAGCCAGGTGGACTCAGAAATATCACAGCCTCAGCCTTCCTCAGCACAGAAAACTGGTACTGGAGACACTCCATCAGACTCTGACCTCTTGTTTTACAATTGAATCTAGAAAACAGTGCCAAAAATTGTTAAAGTGAAAAGGCTTCTTATTGCTCCCCAATTGAGAAGTCCACAAATTCAGCAAATGGTATTTTCAGACAGTTTTCCAGATTGCAGATGTTGGCATGAACATATCAGCTCTTAGATTCTTTGCCCCATAATTCAACCTTCAGATTTTTCATAATCATTAGCATAAGTTCTCCAAGTAAAATATTTTCCCTGATGTAAAATATGAAACTATTTCCACAGATATTGATTGCTGAACTACCACTCTTTTCAGATCCAGATATAGACAAGGATGTGCATTATTAGTCTGATGACATACAGTGTAATCAAGCTAATTAATTTGACAGCTTGAGATTGAAAGATACAAATTGAGGCATGTGCTGTAACATAAGTAGGAAAACATGACAGATTCAAGCAAAATATTGCATGCAGAATACAATGTTAAAAAGGGAAGTTTAATTAGAAGCACCATATTTTTTATTATTTTGAAAAGCAGCAACCAGAAAAATTTCCAAATTTTTAATTAGAGGGAAAGTAAAAAAATTATTTCTTCACAGAGATGGAACTGAATTAATTTACATACAACTAAGCCAATGAACACTGCACTAGAAGACTCCTACAAGTTAAAAAAAAAGGCCAAAATGTAACAATTAACTGACAGTAAGAAAAGCACTTTTAGTTTCAGGCATGCAGTAACTTATCTTGGAAAAACAACAAACCAGGCTATCCTGTTGAAGTAAAATTCACTGGAGGAAATATTTTGGAAATTATTTTATTGCCAACTACCTCAAATTGGCAGTCACTTCCAGTCCAAAGCTACATCTCTACTATCCAAACCTTCTGACAGTACTGAGCAGCACTCATAACACTTACACAGCAGTTTTCATTTTCTTAAGAGCTTAAGATGAAGAAATGCCAATTGCAAGGTCTCCCTAAAAAAGTTTTAAAACATCATCCCTTCTCAAAAAGAAAAATGTAACCCTAAAACATATTTGTGAAGAAAAGGCCACCAAGTTCAAGTTATTTTTGCAACCAATGTCCAAACACACTAATTTTCATTTAAATGATACAGCTTCTCAGTTAACAGAAAAGGCTTTAAGTCTTCTACTTCAAATAGAAATTTCTGGTTCTCCAACTCAAATCAATTCACTCATCAACTCTATCCTCCCTCCATGCTACACATAATTCTTTCAGATCTTCCAGTGATCAGAATACAACATAGAGGTAAAAATTGACCTTCCATCTCATAATTCATGTTGTTATTAAGTGTTCATAAATATATCTTGGGAAGTAAAAATGGCTAGTCTTTCTATTCCTGGAATGTGATTAATCACAATCAACAAAAAACTGTGAAATTATTATACTAAATCAACACAGAATCTTTTTAACCCTCCTTAGAAAAGGATTCTTATGAACTTCTATGATACTAAATTGAAAACATTGAACAAACATCTGTACATCTTCCAAGAAAAAGTGGATGCAGTTAAATGGAAAAGATCAGTGAATTCCTGTTATAGAAGATTTAGGTCCCCCTTAGACTCACACTCAAATATGATAAAATTGTGTTTACCACTATTCACCATGAGGGTGAGCACACAGCGATACTGAAGAGAACTAGAAAAAGGAAAAAAAAAATTGAAGAGATAAATGGTTTTCATCTAAATCTCCTTAGGTTCATATCCATACAAGCCATAGCAGACAGGAAAGGAGGAAAGGGACCACTAGGTTCAGATATCACTCTGACATATTTTGCTACCTATCCATTCACATTAGCATCACCAAAATCAGAATTTCACACACTTCAAAAGCCCAAAAAGAGGTGAGGGCAGAAACAGTAGGGCTCTCACCTATTCTACAGACACAAAAAGCCCACAAAAGAGTTTTGGAGACACACTGATGATCTCTGATATCTGAGCCATACATTCATCTCATGAAAATGCTCCAAAGGTTTCTTCACTGCATCCAGAATTAATGGGGTGCTTTGCTCATAATTTATCAATGCCTCACAGGCAGCAGAGGTATCAGACAGGGGCTTTCAGGTGTGAAGTTTAATGACTGAATACACCAAAACAAAATACCATTTTATCTTGTTTTCTGTCTCATGAAAGCTTCTTCAAAACCATTTCATTGTTCAGGCATATTTTCTCCCTGATTCATCTTTTTGGGTTTTTTTCTCCATTTTAATCCTAAACACATTTCTAGGGGTAACTGTGGCTGAGGTTAATGCCACACGCAGCAGACAAGCACCATGAGTTCATTCCTGTGCAGTGAACAAGATTATTTCTTGTCACACATAATTCATAAAGCAAATGAAACATGTCAGAGTTGGTGAATACTGTGAAGGTGACTCTTGGAGAGCAGTCAACAGATGGAAAACAGCAAGGTAATCATGGCCTCACTAATTACTTACAGGCTGAGGTTTTTGAAGTACCTCAGAACTGCAGCCAATATATCAAGGTGAGACTGAAAACATTTGGCAAATACTGAAAGAGCAAAAGTTCTTGGCAAACTCTCTCATAAGAAAAATATAAATTTTTTCCTCTACATACAAAAGGAGCAAAATTCTCACAAAGTGCAGAATCTGGATAATTTATAACTGAAGAGTTGCACTAATAAAATGAAGTAGAAGAATATCTTATGTTTTTTAGCGAGGCAGAAGTGTTTTGTACAGATATCACTGCAGCCCTGCCTAGTGCATGCCAAACATGAAAAATTACAAAGTTGTGAGTAGAGCAACTTTACAACCCTTTATGAAGCTTTATATATATATATATATATAAATTAAAATTTTGGCATAATTTCCTCTTGCTCCAGAGCATTACTAAAAGTTCTCTAAGGACTTGGCTATTGCTAGTTCCAGAGCTGGATTAGATAGAAAATAAACCATTTTGTTGCAAATGCCAAGTCAAAACAGGGAAGAACTGCTGACTTACTGCAAGTTTGTATTTTGGTCCTTCTTGTGAAGAGGAGGAGACTTCATGCCAACAGCCTTGGTATCTAGTTAGCTTTCTGTAATAAATCACATCTCCTAGTAATTATACTATCACTCATAATAAATTGTGTCATCATCTCATTACTGTGATTGCAAATCTGTCTCTGTCTCACCAATCTTATAAGAAAGGATTTCATTTTCTTTGAGGCAACAGCGTAAAAGAGAAGAATCAAAGGGAAAACTAACAAATAAGGGGATTTGGGGAATGAGAAGGAGAAAAGAACTGGTATAAGAAAGCAAGCAAAACAAGAAAATTCAACATTTCTGCCCTTTGTGAAAGTTACTTTGTACTCAAAGTCAGAAGCTATTGCCATGATTCCATGCACCCAAAGCAATATATACACATACAAGTTGCTGCTTATTGTAAAGCTAAACCAAAATCACTTTTAGCTGTTGTGCTTGGCTCATTTCTGCTCATGGAGAAACCTTTCCTAAGGAGAGAAAACACTGAAATCTGAGCTAGTACAGCCAACTCAGGGTATGAACCAGACTGTCCCTTTGCTAACACAGCACAGGAAGCCCCCCCAAAGCTCTCCCACTACTATATCCTTCTGGGTACAGGGATGGAGAACTCAGCAGTAGGTTTGCTGACAAATAATTCATTGCATTTAGAATGACAGGAAAATGTTCTTAACACAGCCAATAACATCAGCACTAAATATGACTTTAAAATAAATACCTCTGATAAGACCTGAATGGATGTGTCACTTGCAGTGGAAGAACACCAGTGGCAATGAGCCCTTTCCCATTATCCAAGTGTATTTTAAATTAATATAAAATTATATTAGTATAAATAAAGAGAGAATTACTTATTTTAATTGTTCTTAGACTTAAGTGGTAGAATACGTTACCATTAACGGAAGAGGACTAAAATATTTCAGTTACATAAAATGAACTTTATCAGTGAACCTACATTAGAGAGTACCAGAAACAAGTGACAAACTTTGCTAGAAAGAAAAGATACAACATAAAGAAAGATGTGTGATCATGTGCACACCCATACAAGTTCTCAAAAATCTAATTTCCTTTATAGCAAAGACAAAATAGGCCTCCACATCTCCACAGCGATGATTTTTGCTGAGGGCCAAGGCTGCAGCTCGCTGCACTCGTACACAGAGCTGGAAACAACATTTTTATTCATGCAAATTATGCAGTGGTCACCAAGCACCAGAAAATCAGCTCTACCAACAGCAAAGAGGTTGTCACCAGAGAGGACTTGTGTCACCATGTCACACACACACACACGAGGCCAGTGGAGAGAAAGGGTCTTTTTTGAATGTCAAAGCCTACCAAATCAGAAGGCAGAAGACAAATGAAAACGTCTATATTTATATTGTAGTTGAAATTCTAAATACTTTCAGTAAGTGATCCCCACGAAAGTGGAGCCATTGAATTTCCTATATTTAGGACCTTGCAGTATCAATAATGTTGTAAAGGTCCAGCCTCATTTATTCATGACTGATATTTCAGCATGTGCTATATCCATGTAGCAGCATTAGTGTTCTGTGGGCATCTTTTTCAATTTGCACCAAGAATACCTCTGCCATTGTAATTCAACCTAAAATCCATTAGAGCTATTATATGGTGCATAAAAACTGATGAACAGCAAAATTTTGAGCAAACCTAATCACCCATATATTTGGAAGCATCTGTTTGATTTTAACAGGAAGGCTCAGCAGGGCATAACACATGGCATAAAGCAATGCAAGTCTCAGCTAACTACAAATCCTGTAACTAAATTAGAATTACAACCAACATAACAAATCTGGGGTTACCCTATGGTTTCACAGCAGCCTCCTGCTATAAATGACAGTTTCAAAATATTGATCTAATGTAACATTTACCACATTGCTGTTCAATCCTTCTCATAAGGAGTAACAGAGAACCTGATTTCATATCAGCACAAGATATAAATATGAACCATACTGTTCAACAGCTTAAGTCACAATCTGAACTTCAAGGAAGCTGAGAGCTCAAGATTTCAGGTCAAAAAGAAACAATTCTTCAGTGAAGAAAAAAAAGGAAGCAAAGAGTTGTTGGTTGACCTTGAACTGCTTTGACTTGTTTTATTTTTCAATCAACACCTTCAAGCACAATTAATTCCCATCTTCCTCCACGTTACACAGCTGTTTATTCTCCTACCTGTATTTTCATGAGTTTACAAATTCATATTTCACTGAAAGTGTGGAGCTCAGGCAAACTTAGAAAAGCATCTGTCACCATTTGTCCTCCTAAAAACCTGCTTGTGTCCACAGGAAAAATGAACATACCATAGTTGAAAGGGGTGTTATACAATGGCAGGACATGGCAGCACTCCTTCAATCACCCAGCACAAGCATCAGAATTTCATACCACAACAAGAATCAACTTTTTCATGTCAGGATTTTACCCATCTTCAGTATGGGCATTTCATACAAAGAACGAAGTTTTGTCCTTAAACCAATGAAAAACATTGCCTGAAGTCAACCCTCAAGAAGCTGTGTGACCTCTGGATATTCTAAGGATAAAAACAAAAGCTCTTGCAAATATCTGCATTTATTTGGTTACAGAATTAATGGTGCCAGCCCATCTCACAGATGCCACATGAAGCAGCAGCAGCTGCACTTTCAGACACTGGCTGTAGCCAAGTGACTGTGCCTTGCCTTGAAAAATGGATTGCTCTTCATCAAACTTCTCTGTGATGTGATTTTATGAAGGCAGTGTGATTTAATTCCTGGCATGGAAGCAGATACTTTCCTGCATGATAGATTTTGCATCGAGACATCCAAGATGCTGGACAGATCAGGTTTTTCACAACTGAAGCACCAACTTCTTATTAAATTGACAGCTGAGTGTGTGCCCATGCACATTCACGTTTTGCAAGGAGTTTAGGAAGCTCACAGGAAGCACATTCCTATGTGTGGAGCCCACTCTATGGGAAACAAAGTGAAAGCCTCCTCTGGTCCATTCAGGTTTCTAAGGACACTTCAGAACTAGGCTGGCACCCTGGAGGTGCTCAGGAAATGCAAATGAAGAGCGCACCAAAGAATTGGGTGGTGCCTACATCATCTCACAACAGGGTTCAGCAGCAAAATCAACATGGTGAATCCAGCCACCTGATGATGAGAAAGGTTTGTATGATTTACGTGTCTCATGGTTAAGTGCTCTGTCTGCCAGCACATGGACTTGTTTAAAACTCCATTTAAAAATCCCTGTATAGAGTACTCTCTCCTTAAGCATTGGTTGCCTTGGCCCTCACGCTGTTCCCTCTCTCCTCATTCCCAGTTTCCTCACAGGGCACTGGGGAAGGTGGCTGTCACTCCTCCATCACCTCAGTCCCTTGCAAACAGACACAAACACTCTCACAGCCCACCAGAGTGGGCAGTGCTGCCTCCACTGCAGAGCAGAGGAAAAACCTGGTGTCTCCAGAAACAGCAGGCTTCAGGTGCTCTGTGACTGACCAGTAATTAATTATCCCAAAAGAGGAATTGAAGGTTTGAAGCACAAAGCTGATCAATATCATCATTAGAAAGAAAGACACTCACCAATCTTCTGTGCCATTCTGGAAGTGCAGCTTTCAAAACCATAATGTAAAGTGTTCAGGCATTCTGTGTGCATTGGTGTATTTACATTGTGTCTCTAAAAGTATCAATCATTTTGTTTAATCAGCATTTTTCATTTGGAACATGAATCTGAAAATATTCCAGCTTCCAAGGCTTCCTCAGTTGTCTGACTACAGAAGACCCTCTGCCTTCTACCACTAGTAAAGGCCTCAGATGATTTTTGGTCTTTTAAAGAGATGTACAAGCGTCCCTTCAGCAAACCCCACATGATGAAACCTTGTGGAAAGCATTAAAACAAATACCTGTCCATCCTGAGCAGAACCCAAAGCTTTTCCACTGGTTACACAGAAACAAATCCTTATTATATGATGCAGTCAGAATATTTGTGCTCAGTTCTAATTTACCCCTAACAGAGCCTTATCACTACAAGGACCAACTATTTCCTATTGCAGGTGTTTCTCCACTCCCAACTATGACCAGAAATTTTATCCAGGACCCAAGAGAGTTTCCTAACTAAGTCCTGTCTGAACTGGCACCCAAGAGAAACTTCTATTGCAAATTCACAATCACCACTATTTTGAAACATCCTCACACAGCCAGCAGACCTCAGTGAGAGAAAGAGGTCACTGTGAAGTTACTGCTGCTTACCAAGTTTTTTAGCGGGTGGAAAACTGGGCCATTATTTCCATAAGTCATATTTTCCATCCATTAGAATTATGCAAGAAGTTACCCTTCTATCAAAAAAGTATTCTCATGAAGGATTCCAAAGAATTATAAAATATCCATTAAAAAGATATTTCCCACTTTTTGTCATTCTCCCCAGCGGTCAGTTAAGCCAGGTTCCACAGCATTGTTTAAGTCTGTTTTAGAAGTGATTGAATGCTAGAGAGATGAGCAAAATGCTGTCTGCAGTATTTACGCTTATTTGTCACAGCTTGAAATTGAACTGGGATACTGAGAGCATTTCAGAGCCTGTGCAAATCCTCTCCTTGGATTATTTACAACCTGTTGATGCATATTCAGGAGCACACCATAAAATATCATTAAAATGAAAAATCTGTCCTCAGCTACTATGAGCCTTCCCATCTCCTCTGGCTCTTTCATGCATTTTCAATTGTTTTCTTTTACTGCTAACCCAAATATGGCCTCTTTTCAATAATAAAACAGACAAAGTGCACAATGCTGAGAATCTCTGTGATATCCTCACCTGTGGTGCTGTGAAACAGAGGGCAGAGACTATTTCACTGAAAAAAAATTATACTGAGTGAAGAACAGGAGTGACAACTATTTGCTGTAAGTGGATGCTGCAGCTATCAGCTGAGCTAAGATGCAATTCATTGTCACTAATTAAATTTGGATATACAAGTAGCAAAAAACCCAAACAAATAAAAAACCAAAACAAAAAAAACCACCAAACCCAAAACAATAAATAGTTTCCACCCACAGCAGAAAATCTGTTTTCTTGAAATCAACCTCTGTGGTATTCACGCAGCAACATTGCTGTTTACAGTTTATAGTGCAAACTCCTCCCTCTTAAATCTCCAAGTCACCATCCTGCAAGCCTCTATTTTACTTTTTCACCCCTACAGTTTTGATTCTCTTTATTCAACAGACTTTTTTGATTAAAGTCAAGAGAGTTAAATCCTTAATTCTTGCCATCATTTCTGTTCCCATATTGTAGGTAGAGCTTTTTTGTGCTATAAATATCCATATTCTAAAATAGAAAAGAAAGTCAAGGTCCCCATGGGTGCAATATTTCTTTACTTTATCACAAACATCCTGTATAGTAAATGGCACCTGTCTCCCTAAAGAAGCAAGTTTTCCCTCCTCCCAAAGCAGTCAAACATGGAGTGCACTGCAAGCTGTATTTTGTGGTTATTACACAAAAGAAGAAATACCCCACCGTTTTTTGCCTTTCCCCAGGTGACTGTCAGATTACAGCCAACTGTAATTCAGAGAGAGGCGGGGGAGAAAGCACAAGTGCTCAGTCAGCAAGCAGAATTGCTCACAGGCTAAAGGGAGTGTGTGCATTTACAAGAGAGGATTTTGGTTGCAGGAGAGGTTGACTGTATTTTAATCATGTGCTGCTTCTGCCAACACCATCCCTGATGTTCCAGGGCTGCGTGGTTTCAGGAGAACCACACACACACTTAAGGAGCAAAGAGTAAACCAACATTTTATTGCCCAAACACTATGAGCTCTCACATGCAAGCACATGGGGGATAAAAAGAAGAAAATCTCTTCAATGACAGTTACAAGACAGCCAAGACTCCTTGTTTTTGCCAGGACAACACTAAAACCAGGGAATCTTTCACACTCATTCTTCCTCAAGGCATCGCCCTTGCCCTGCCTCATCCAAAGCATCTTCTAATCCCTCCTCAGGGCTGTGCTACAGCAGCTGGCAACATGCTAAACCACAGCTTGAGATTCACAGAGGCTTTTGTCCCAGGAAACAGCTCAATTACCATCCCAGGAAAAATGGCACACTACTTCCTAACTGCCTTTTGCTTGACTCTTAAAGCACTCAGTCACTGAAATAAAAGAAATCTCTGGTTTAACTGCTCCTGCACAAGAGTGCCAGCCAAACCCTGGCTTTACACCCTGGCTCTACAACCAAATCCTGCACACACACACATACACCACAAAAGGAACATTATTATTATTATTAAAGCCAAACTTCCCAATCTAATGTGAAGACAGGAAAAAAAAAACATAAAAGACAAAAACAAACCAAACAAACAAAAAACCAAAACCAAACCACACCAGATATGAAGAATTGCTCATGGTTTATATATTTAATTGAATAGAGAAATGCAGCATCAGGTTGATAACCCATCTTCACTGATCCTAGCCACACTCCTGGGCAGGCCCAAGTACTGCAACTTACAGAACAGCTTGTCCCTTCACTGTGCAGCACTTCTGATAACAATTCTACCCCTCAAATATCTCAAACTGCTTTTCATTCAGGATTTAGCTTGGAATTTCACCAAGGTGTTTTTTTTCTGAAGAGAAACTCTCTTGAACCTGTCATCTAAAGATCTGTTTTGTCACATTTATACTGCTGTAGCAAGGATATTTGTGATCTGAGGTGATGGTTCCTCCTATTTCAGTGGTTAGTAACTGCATTAAACAGGCTATTTGCAAAACTAGGAGAACATTCCTCACTTACTAATGTCTTACTCTTACTGGAAGAAGAAAAGCAACCAATAATTTCCATTTAGACTACTGATTAGAAAATGGAAATATTACATGTAGCAGCTGTCAACATGGTTTAAAAGATTTATTTTTTGCTGTTTCTTGAAAACTCTTCCAAGTCCAAAAATCAGAAGTCAAGAATTAATTCCCAAAATATTTCGGATATTAAAAACGGAACCTAACCTGCATCTTGCAGTTGTCACTATTTCCTATCAAGTTATGGCCACATAATTGTTACATGTTCCTTAAAGACCATTTAGATCATTTTAAGGCATGTCCAGTATGGCACAGGTCACTGAGATCAAAGGTTACAATAGTAGGCAACACAAGGGAGAAGCCTGAAAGGAAACATGAAAGTATGAAGTATGAAAGGAAGAAATGTCTCCAGTTTGTGGGCATAAGTTTTATATAAAGTTGCTTCATTTTCATTATAGATTTATTTTTCAAGCCAGACACCAGCTTTTATTCACAGTGTTAGCTATTAAGCATTTCAAATACTTAAGATAGCAACCATGCAGAAAAATTATGTTTCTGCCGTAATTAAAAAAAAAACAAAAAACAAACAAAAAAAAAAAAACCAAAAAAAAAAAAAAACCGTTTGCAGCGTCAAGAGACTTTCATAGTGCTTCAAAACCATCATTGCTATTATCCAAAAGTTGCATTATGCCTAGTGCTTTATTTACCTTGCATTAAAGCTGTCTGTAAGTAACTTCAGACTTGCAGGTAATTAACAAAGTCACTGAACTCAAAGTAAAATTATACATACCATAGTGGAAAGGAAAAAAAAAATCCCACATGTTGTATTTAGTTACTGGTTATAACCCTGCACAAGGACACCAGGAGAACTTTAGGGTAAAGATCAGCTCTGTAAACCATAATTCCCTACCCAAACCATCAGCACCTCCACATCTTTAGGCCTTTGTGAAGAAAAATTCCTTTTCTCTGCATATGAGGCAAGTTCAGCTGATCATTTCACATTTATTCCAGGTCATACCACACAAGGAATTCCTCCACCTGAACAAATACTTGGGGATTGTGTGGCTCCTCCTCAGGAAACAACTTATTTCCAACTTTTCCACAGGAAAAGAGAAATTAGGACAGAATCTTCATGTAGGTATTAATAATCAGTGAGTGATCTCTGGCTATTGTAGCAGTCCTGGGAGAGAACAGCTCCTCTGAAGAGCCGGGCTGCTACTCCAGGGGCTAGGCAGACACTCATCTCACTGGCACCAAAGCCCAGTAAGATCCCCTCCAGCTGTGGAGGATTCAGGGGTCCTGACTGGAGCACATCTTTCAGAGAAGGGAAAAAAACAAAAGCAAATTGTCTGCTGACAGAAATGATAAATATTTTAGAGACTAATGTAAGAAGCACTTCGAGAACTCACTAGGATGAAGCAAGATTCCTGAACACTGGTGGTGGAGGGAGGAGCTGTGCAGAGTCAGGCACTGCAGCCTCACAGAGAGGCTCCCCAGAGAAGCCCAGGACAGCTACAAAACAGCCTCTACACTTTCCCTGCAGTTACTGACAGCACATCAATCCCAAAACACTCCCAATGCAGTTCCCAACTCTCACCTTGGCCTGAGCTTGGAGGAGTGACAGTGCTGGATTTGGAGCTAAACACAATATTCATTGACCATTTATGCACAGACAGATGTTGGTATGAAGGCACAGTGTAACAGTATAGTGAATATTGCACACAGAGACATGGATGTAGACATGCTACATCAAGACTTACAGATAGTAGGGAAAAAAAACTTGGCAAAAACTCTAAGTCTCCCAAGTTTCTTTAGTAGTGTTGCAGCCTTGAGCAAAACTCTAATAGCGTCATTTGGGTTTTACATTCACAAAATTGAGTGTGCAAATTCTGCTGCATACAAATAAGACATTTGCATATATTTGACCAAGTTCTGTAAGTTTGGATAAAATTTATTAACTGCTATATCAGTATAGTAGAAAAATCCACCCTGATGTTGATATGAACCACTTTGAGGAAGAAAAACAATAATAAATCAGGCTTGGCAGAAATTGAAATTCAGAAGGTAGGCTGATCGTCAGACTCGAAAATGTTATTTAGTGATACACAATAAAACAAATAACCTGCATTCTCCAATTCCCCAGTTAATGTTTATTGATTAAGTTTTGTTAGGAAAAAGCTATTAGCAGTGCATATCCTTGGACAGGTGCTTAAAGCAAGTGGTGTAACTTATATCTAACTGTTTGTTCAGTGAAAAGCATTTACAAGGAATTGTTTTTTCACTCTTGAGGGGGTAAAAAGTGGGAGTACTTTGCAACAATGCAAGCAGAACAAATTGAAAAAAATGCATTCTATTTTACTGGGTTATAAAAATAAGTCATTGCCAAAGTTTCATAGAGGTACAGTTAGTGTGTTCAGCCTTTTGTAGTATTGAAAAAGTTGCTTTTCTATTTCCAGACTTCAGAGCAAGCCTTGAAAAAGAAACCCCAACATTCCCTAACACATCAGAAATAGATATTGAATTTTAAGCACATTAATTGCACACAGCATTCCATTTACCTACATCTATTCTGAAATTAAGCCAGTCATGAAGATTAGAATTTCCACTATCATTCTTGCATGTTTTAATCCTGCAGAGCAGTTTTCATTCTAAGTGAGTCAAGGAGAAGGGGAAAAAAAACTACAAACCATTATCAGGCAGTTATATTATTGCTGTAAAGGCATCAACCAGGTGACTCACTTAAATCTAGACAGAAGAGAACACTGTGTTCTTCTTCAGTTCTCCCCTTTCAAGAAAAGGAGTTTACCACAACAGCAGCATGATAGTAATAAACTTGTTTACAAGTATGAACATTCCCTGGACATTCTCTTATGACCTCTGCTTAATGCAATCACAGGTTTCTGTCCCAACCAATCTTTGTTTCTAATTGTACTTCTCAGGGGAATAGTGGTTTTACAAGATCAGCCCAGCCCCACACAGCCACTCACTCACTCACTCCCCCACAGTGGGATGGGGGAGAGAATCAGAAAGCTAAAAGTGAGAAAACTCATGGGTTCAGATAAAGGCACTTAAATAGGGAAAGAAAAAGCCATAGATGGAGACAAAGGAATTAATTCACCACTTTTTAGTTAGGAATTGGTCATCCAACAGTTTCCTACTGGGTGAATTTTACATCAAATAATTAATGCACATGTTTTGTGGTCTTCTCTGCAAAACTTGTAGCATTTCAGCTTAGCATTCAGCAAAATAAATGTTCTTAAATACATGTTGGATCATCATCAATAAACAGCACATTCTAAAGGTCAGTATGTAGAAGTTCTCCAAGAAAGCATAAAGAAAAGTCAGCTTTAAACAGTGGGAGAGCAGGAAGAGTCAGAAGGATACTAAATATATTTCATGAGAGTACAGCATCCTTTCAGGAACAATTTCTCAGTAATACCACAGGTGCTATTCTGCTGAATCTTTTGTTTCTTTCCAAGCTTATATTAGGAGGAGTTATCACAAAGGGACAGTTTTGCTTAGGAAAATATGTGTGGGAAAAGGCCATTGCTGCAGGGTTTGCATTTCCAGCAATATTCAAAACTTTTATGTATACTGTCATTAATTACAAACAGCTACACAGAAAAGGAACCAAGTATTCTTGCCCAACCTCCATCATGCCACACCAAAGTCCTTTACAGATTATGTCACAATTTAATAAAAAAAAAAATATATACAATCCAATTAATGCCTATTTTCATCATCTCCATGGGCTCTGATTTAGGCTAATAGTAGTACATTATAACAAGAGAACAAAAATGCACACACTAAGAGTTAAAACTGGGATATGTCTTTTCAGAGCATCAAAGCATTTGACTGCCTTAATTCCAAATGTTTATCTCAAGGTTAATTTTATGTTCTCAAAAGCATGCTCAGCTAACGCTTAAGAATAACAGGACTGCTGTTATTGGCACAAACATTTCCATTCAAGGCCACAGCACCCACCAACAGCAAGGTCTTCCACACCAGATACTTCCTCCCCTTTAAATACATGGGTCACAACATGCATCAAAGCTTTGTTTCTTTAAACAACCTCAAAAGTCAAGCAACAGTGAGGTAGAGATGAGCAGCAAAGACAAGACTGCTCACCCGAGAGGCTCCTGGGGCAGCACACGGTGAGGCTGCAGCCCATCCCTGCAGGTGATACCCTCCAGATACGGGAACCACGTGCTGCTGGAGATACCAGGAGCTATCTGCACTTAACTGAACAAAAAGGAAATGTATCAGCCATAAACCTCCTTACCTGGACTTCACTGAGATCGATTAGAGACACTCTGTGGAGTCAGCAGCCCTCGCCTTTTCCCGGCGTCCACCAGGCCTCATCCTTTGTCCACAGACTGAATGCTGCCACTTCAGGTGCCAGCTCCAAATTCACATCTTCTTCTCTTCCAATAACTAAACTTTCAGCTGCAGAGCACCAAAACAAGCTGACAACTTAGCCAGAGGAACTAGAGTCGCCACTAAGGTGCTACTTTTCAGGATACCCTCTACTGCTGAGGCAGAGAGACCACCCAGCCCAGGCAGGCTGAAAGCAGTTCAGACTCCCCCCCTCCAGCACCTCCTCCAACCAAGCAAACCCAGCTCCTCATTTCTGTTGCTTTATGGAAATCACCTGTTTCCCACCAGGATCTGATAACAAAAGTCAGCTGGATCCAATGGCAAACAAAGTCAGCTCACCTCAAGCCCCACCTAGCCTGCAAAGCAGATCAATAGTTACATTTGTGAATGTAAAGTAATGTGTTTATAGTTTTGAATGTATTTTATTACTAACTTCAAGTGCTTTTCCTCATAAACACCTTCCAAAAGACTGGTGAATGATGTTCCTATGTTCATTATATACATATAAATATACACACACCTGTGTGCATGTATGTGTGTGCATAAAAGTTCAGGAAAAACACACAGGAAGAATCCCAGTTTTCATGCTAGACTTCTTTTTTCCTTGCAAAGGCAGTTTCATTAAAGTAATGCAAACTAAGAAGGATTAAAGTTCAAGCAAAGCAGTAGCTGAGCTCCACACAGATGATGTCATGAACAAACTGATGAGACACTGGTCACTCCTATATCAAATAAATTTCAAGATTATGGATCTGACAGATGTTCTAATGATGCTTTACTATTCCTCATAAAGATTCTAGGCTATTCTAAGACAAAACAAGAATAAAAAACAAGACCTACCCTAAGGGTATGAAAATTATTTTGAAAGGTTGTCCCTGCAAAATGTTAAGATCAAAGGTTTTGTTAGAGGTGGAGGATCAGATTAAAGACTGAAAAAGTAAAAAGCATGCACAACACAGGAACCAGAGGAAAGAACATGCTCAGAAGGCATCTTTCTCTGTGAGGGATAAGGTGAAGGTCTAATAGTTTTGGAGGCATGTAAGGGTTTGCACAGTAGAAGAGACAGAAAAACACAAATGGAAGGATAGAAAGTGGATTCTCCCAGGAAATGTATGAAAGAAAAATGTTCAAAGCTCCATGGTGACAGAGAGATCCCAGCATCTCACAGAAAAAAAAAGAGGGGAGGCACAGGGATGAGTAATGCCAGGCAGAAAACTTAAGAGAGGTGGTTTTCTATGGGGAAACAATGGGACAATCAGCCAGCTATACACTATTCACTAAGGATGTAAGAAGCTATTTCAGAGAATGAGATCTTTAAAAGAAAACACTGTCACGGAAAGATGCATTTATTTAGAAGTCATCAGAATATTTGTCTCATCTATTCTTCATTTTCTCACCTGAGCTCAGTCTGTTTAAGAGCAACACAGTCAAGCTGTTTAATAATGGAAAATTCAAAACCTTTGCAATAAATATGTCCCTAGGGTATTTATTTTTCAATGCAATTTTCAAAATATTAATCAAAGCAGCAGAAAACAAAAAGACTCAGAGATATCTGAGCAAATCTAATAATTTTAACTTATATTAAATGTTTTCTCTTGTGTAGCTATTTATTTTTTAGTCAATCAGAACCAACCATATACAAGGATTTCTTTAAGAGAAGCAGTAGAAGCTATTTAGTGCCAAACTGCGTTGGAAATTTTTTAATGTCTTTCTAGGTGTGGTGGGCTGACACCAGGTGTCCATGGAAGCTGGTCTATCATTCCCCTTCTCAGCTGGAAAACAGAGAAAGGTCATTATATGAAAAGGCAGAGATCACCCACCAGCAAAACAGATTTGACAAGGGGAAATTGTTTTATTACCCACCAAAGTCCTTTTTCTCAGTCTCAACTTCACTCACAATTTTCTCTCCCTCCTCCCCACCAGCAGCACAAGAGTAGAGGGAGTGGTGTCTGTACTCAGTTCTCCTTATCCCTTATTTCAGGCATCCACTAACAAAGTCACATTTAAATATCAGGCTCCACTGTGGGATCCTCCAGGTTTCCACTGACCTGGGTGTCTGCAGAACTGTCTCTTCCCTTCTCACCTCTCTCTCCAGCCACAGGTTGTTGTGCAGGTTTTCCTCCTCCTCCTACTCAAATCCCAGAGGCTGTTCCACCATCCCAGAAGGACTTAGCCTTGGCCAGCAGTGAGTCTGTCTTGGAGCCACCTGACATGAGTTCTGTTGGACACAGAGGCAGCTTCACACAGATGCCACCCCTGCAGACCCCCACCAGCAAAACCTGGTCATGCAAACCCAATATAATGAACTAAGAAGGGTAAGGGAAGGGGAGAAGAATTTTTTAAACTAAGAAGTCCTGCAGTCTTAGTGGCAGTTAGCACTTGGTTGAAGCAAACAGTAGCAAATACTGATCTAGATGTGCAAAAAGTCATATTGGTGTCATTCAGTCAAAATCATGACAAATGTCCATAAAAAGTGTAAAAAAAAAGTTTAAAGCAAGGGATGCTAGACTTGACAGCACTGAAATAAATACATGCACACCATTTAGCCACCATGGAAGACTTGCTTTATTACTCCTCTGCTATTTGGCTTTTTCTGATTCTTCTCCAGCATAGATCCTAGGTTCATTTTGAATAAGGTTATGCAGAAACCTCCTTTGTCTGTTGACTGATATGGATGACTTTTTCTTTACTGAAGAAAACAGATCTAAGTACTCTTAACATTGGCATTGTTAGACCTGCTTTTCTTAGGGTGGAGGCAGGTGTTCCCTTCAGCAAGTTTTTACTCATTTTAAAACTATCTTGAATATGACAATGACTCTCATTCTCAGTGAAAGTGACTGAGCCCCACAGACTTCAGTAAATCTTCAACAAATCTGAATCAGAACAAAATCATCCCAGTAACTGGTCAGCACCCTTGGGCAGAGACCAGAGTGCTTCTTACCAAAATGATTCTGGAATGAAGTTCTGGGTTTTCTAGACAGGAGTTCGAACAAAATGCTTCTAAACTATCCAAAGGGAAGGAGTGTAATAACATCAGAATGTGTTAGGGGTTTTTTTACCTCTTCATCAAATCATAGAATTTTAATGGGCTTAATGATGTGCTGTAGGGGCACTATTACTCTAGCTATCAGGATATTGTACACCATTTTTCTCTGTAATTAGGAATTTTCCCTGGTGCTGGTCAAACTCCTCCTTTTCCAGTGGGATGCTGTTCTGCTACCAGGCTCTGTGTGTTTGTGTGTGTGTGCATGTGTGCAAACATGATCACAGCAGCTGACATAACAGCAGCACCCAGCCAAGTGGAAAATACAATTTTCAGAAGACAAAAAACATGCATTCCCAGAGACAGCAATCTGTCTAAATAAGTCATCTATTAAATGTAGTTATCCAGTAATGGAGCAGTGAAAATGATCAAGGTTTCTAGTGGCTCTCATCTAAAGTTCTTCTATGTTCTTTGTTTTAATTAAAAATAGATTCCATAAAATCATAGACTCATTAAGGTTAGAAAAGACATCCAAGGTCACTGAGTCCAACCTTTGACCAAACACCACCACGTCATTTCAGGCTGTCATATCCACCTACCTCTTAGACAGTTATCACTTTGGATAAATAATTGAATTTCATAGAATCTGAACTTTAGAAATATGGAGAACACCCTCACTTTTGAAAGACTGAGGAAAGTATAGGGATTTTGGCAGCTTCTGTAGTTCCTTCCAGTACATGAATATACACTCTGGTATATGCTGGCATGAAGAAAGCCACTGAAGTCCCAGTGGACAACTGGAATGGAAGATACTAAATCTAAGAGGTAATAAACTCCTTGCTGACATAATTAATTAGGATATAAGCATCCTTATCCTCTCTTTCAGCTGTGTGTCATATCCAGCTCCCACATGCTGAAAACGCAAATGAATTTTTCTGGTAACAGTAAGATCCATGCTTTTCTTCTGAGTGATTTCCCACTGCATTCTGCTTTTCCTGTCCATTGTGAGGCAACATTCATGGTTTTTAAAATTCCAGTTGTTTTCTTCAGCCTCCAGGTGCTGGCCATCTCCTTTCCCACCATCTGACATAATAGGTGTGGCATTTCCTTTTTTTTTTTTTTTTTTCCCTAAGAGGCAGCCTTAGCTTCTCCAGCTTTCTTTCAAGAAGAGTAACACACCATGCCTTGCCCCATAGCCCCTGCTAAATGTGCTGGAGGGCTCTCTTGAGCTTGATGCCTTGGCCCCTGTGATGAGAGCAGGTTGGAATACATGGAGTGTAAATATTATTTACAGGGAACAAACATCTTCCCATTTTCCCCTCTATAGATGAATAGCAATGAGACACACACATTTCATTAAGCAGAAATGATCATCTGTTTTCCTAAGCAGCAATCTTCATTCTCGCTTAATAATCGGCCTTTAAGTGAACTAAGAGTGTTTTAATTAAAGGATGCAAACAAATGGTCTGACTTTGAGAGGTGCTGAGCACCTGGTATTGCAAACTGCAGATGGTTTGTCCCTGCTCCCCTGACCTGCTCCTCTGACCCTCGTTAAGGGCACACCAGAGCACAGGATGGCTGTGCAGAGTTAACTCTCACCTCTCTAGACATCATACTGTAAATAATAATATCATAACCCCTGTCATCTAACTGAAGTGAACCTGGCATCTGCATGGCACAGTTTATCCCAAATGCGTCGGTATTTATGGTAAAGTAAAAAAGGCAAGAACTGTGAGGGATCAGGCTTTAGGTCATCCTGGGACTCAGCAATAGCTACAGAAGATGGCTCTGATGCAAAACTGTTCAGCCAGCTCCTTTTTATCTTTCCTGTCCACAAAGCCACTGAGACCCCTCACACTGCTCTGAGGAGAGTTTGTCCTAGGGCTGAGGCTGCCCCAAATCTCTGTGTCACACTGATTCAGTCTCCCTTTACCACACAAGAGCTAGTCAGGATATGCACAGATATGCTCTGAGAGGAAAGCAA
The DNA here is from genome assembly GCF_027477595.1 of Haemorhous mexicanus. NCBI lineage: Eukaryota > Metazoa > Chordata > Aves > Passeriformes > Fringillidae > Haemorhous > Haemorhous mexicanus. The sequence goes on along the minus strand of NC_082342.1, from coordinate 5,686,652 downwards.
AACCATAGAGGAGTTTAAAAGCAGGGGGAAATGGTCAGCTAGATCTCTTCTATGAGCACAGCAGTAAAAATCAAAAAAGGATGTGCATCCCCTGCAATGCTGAATTATTGTCCTAATAAATGCCACTGCCAAGGAGGAGCTTCTTACACAAGACAGTGTGGCCCCAGAGACTAAACAGCCACTTTTATACTTGCCTTTCATAAACCCAGTGGGAGGAAATTTTTCTGACAGCAGTATCTGCCACATTAATTTCTTACATCAGTTCAAGCTGTTTTATCTTCTGTTTGGTGTCTTTGGTTATATCCACACAAATGTGTTCAGGGCCTCTTCTCCACTCCCCAGAAAGCAAATGCATCCAGGGGGCATCTGATGGTGTCACAACTGCAAAAAACCTCAGTAAAACTTTCCTTTGTTCCTCTGTCACAGCTGGAATCAGCAGAGGTAAGGAGGTAATATGAGAGGTAAGGAGGAAGAACAGGAGGGAAAAAACTCCAGCATCCCAATATGATTAACCTCCACACCTGCAAGAAGAAGAGGAAAGGCATCTGCAAGCAAACCAGCAACCTGATCCACATCAGTGAATGGGAAAGGATGAAGAAGCAGGAGACAACTAAATGTTCTTAACATTCCTGGAAAGAAACATTCCAGAAAGGAAAAGAGCCTGCAAAGGGATGTCATACAGGAAATACAAATTATCCGCCTGATTTATTGCACAAGGGGAATTTAAATGTGATGGAAACCCCAAAAAGTTTCAGATGTATCAAGTCTACACTGTCAAGAAGGGAGGAGAGTTTACAAATGTTGGTGGCTTAAAATGAAGCTCTAGTCCTTCTTTCACTACATAATCATGTGAGGCAGAATTTGAGAAAGAGAAAAGCAAGTGGACTTCACAGCTGGATCCTGGAATTTCAAACAAGGTGTTAAACTGAGGGTTTCCTACCCTGCTCTTCTCCAACACCAGCTTTACACACCAGCTCAGAGACCAGCCACCATTTAATTTTTAAATTTTCTTTTTATTTACCATTCAAACAATCCACTATTACAATTTTACTGTCATAATGTCTTAGCACCTGAGTCCAGGACCAAGACTTTAATGCAGGAAGTGTCATGCAAATTCAGGGCAAAAAGACTGTCTCATAAAATTGAGATGTAAGTACATAGGATGTGTGGACATTCTTTCCCAAATAAACCCTATATGCAGATGTTTCCAGTTCAATTACCCATTTCTGGTTTATTTTTCTTTTTAATTTCATGCAGGGGATTAAATAACTTTAACTAAACTAACACAAATATCACTTAAGCGAAGTGAAACTTTCCCACCACTTCTTAACTTTCAGTTTGACACCTTTTTATTGAAAGAAGTTTAAAATAATAAAGAAATACTTTTCCATAAGCCCCATGGCTATGTGTGCTGTAGAATGCCTTGCTGGAGTGATGGAGCAGATACCAAAAGCAGAAATGTGTTCAAAAACCACCTGTAGACGCTCTTTAAAAAAAGATCCTTCAAGGTGTTAAGATACAAAGGCACAGGCAGTGTTTCAGACCTGCATTGCCTAAGCCTCAGCCAGATGAGAGGGTGTCCCAGGACAAAGATCTCCCCGTATTTGCCCAGGTCTTGTACTCTTTTCCTAAGTACCCACAGCCAGCCCTCCTCAGGGAGAAAACAACAGACTCAGAAAGAATTTCTGCCTGCCCCAGCATGACCATTCCTGTGTAAAAGACAATGACCAAAAAAAATTGGCTCCAAAAAATAAGCTTTAAATTGCTGCCTGATATGATCAAAACAGAAAAGCCCCTTGCTACCATCAAATCTATTTCTGTGAGGCACAGCAGCTGAACAAGATGTCATTACATTGAGCAGGACACAATCTGAGGATGAGCCACAGTTTGAAACCAAAACAGCACACAAAATAACAATAAGCAAACTCTTAGCAAACACCACAGGAAGCAAGAGGTCCTAAGGAGATATTTGAAGGAGATGGAGAAACTACTTGCTCTCACTGTGGCATCCAATGCCCTTGCATACTGTTTTGGGACTTACTAGAGTGTTTCTGCCACCATCAATGTCACTCAGGCAGTCTTCTTAGGAGAAATGTATTTAAAAGGTTTACAGACACAGAAAAAAAAAACAATATAATAAATTGTCAGTTCTAGAGAGGCACTTTCACATTCCTGCTGGACTGAGTATAATGGCATCAATCTAACACCAGATGCAGACTACAGTGCAGAGATTAATCATAAACAGTTGACTCTTACTGGTCAGGACCAATGGACAGAGCAGCAATGTTTTCCTATTATTTCTGCCACTTCTAAGGTCACTTGTGGTATAATTTTACAGTAGCCAGTGATGCATGTAGCTGAGAGAGGAGATTGTAGTCACTAGTGCCAAAACCTGCAAAAGGAAAACCAGTGTTCAGCTCATATAAAACTGGAACTTTAAAAGCCTGCAAAAGACAGGTCCTAAACAGTAAGTTCAGCACCTGGTAGGCACCAAATGACATGGGGAAACTGCATCTAATTAGAATGATGAAGTTACAAGGTGGCTGTGTGAAGCAGGTAGTTTATAGAACTTCTGTCTTTAAAGGCTTTGTTTTTCTTAATAAACAACATTAGAAATTACCCTCTAGTACTTACAAATATTTTAAGCTTTTGTGGAGTAAGTATATGCAATGGGATGGAGGAACTGGTTTCACTGAAACATATTTTGGGTTTGCTTCAGAAACAAAAACTTCTATAAGTAGAGGTCCAGGCAAACAATAAACAATAAAGGAAAGGGCACTGAGTAGCACTCTGGATTACTCGGCACCAGGGGAAAAATGTGCACCATGGAAGGGAGCTGCGAGCAGCATGCAAAGGGGAGCTCAAAGCACTGCCTGCAAACAGGTTGTGTGCGGCACTCAGCCCCCTCTGATGAAGAGCTGGAAACAACCACGGAGAGGTGTGGAGTCTGAGTCCCAGCGCTGAGCGCCGAGGAGAGGGGGACAGAAGGCACCGAGTGGGTGTGCGAGCGCAGGTGGGTGCTGAAGAGCTGGGGCTCAGCCCAGGGAGAGCAGGTCACAACTCCAAGGCGGGTCTGAGCTCCTCGGCAAGCCATCACCCACTTCGGCTACTGCTGGTCCAACCAAGCACACAACTCTGACAGCTGCGCTGTTTCTCTGCAGAAGAGCTGAGCACGTGCTTGTCCACCTCTGCACCACTTCACACTCACCCTGGCACCCCTTCCTCACAGCCCGGTCGTAACATCTCGGAGCGGATAAACAGCCTCACCCACGAGCCCGCACTTGCGAAGATCCCAAATCCCACATAAATCGGGGGCTTGAAACAGACCTCCCCCTTCATCCCCGCTCCAGGCAGCAACCTTTCCACCCAATTTAGGATACGCCACGGTCCCCCCCCCACCTCCGGACGACTCGTGTGGCCCCTCCCAGCCCTGGAGCCGCGGAGGCGGCACAAGCGCAGGGTCCGCGGTCAGCATCGCACCGGGGATGCAGGTGGGCGCATCCCGGGAGCGGCGGGCGGAGCACGCCGGGTATCCTGCCGGGCATCCCGCCGGGCATCCCGCCGGGCATCCCGCCGGCTCGGCCTCGGCACCGCCCGCCCCCCGCCTCCCGCAAGTTGCGGGCAGCGCGGAGCCGCCGCGGCCGCAGCGCCGGACAGGGAGTGCTCGGGGCGGCGCCGGAGCGATACCAGCCGGCTGCCGCTTCCCCGCCCCTCCCCGCCTTCTCTCGTTTCATTTTTGGCGGGGGCAGCACCGGCTGCGGAGCGAAACGCTTTGCTCTCCGCGCTCCGGGACCGGCGCCTGCCGCGGTGCGGATGCGTATGGAGGAATCCTCGTGAAAACAGCTCCCGACGTTTCCCCCCCCAAAAAAACCCCAAACCCAAACAAACCACCCACTTGGATAATTAAAACGGTAAATCTAGCTAACTTTTCATTATCTTGCTTGCTGTGTGCTTATATGTGTAGATATTTGTTATTTATCTGGCTTCATTTCGTCATCCTTTGGTTTTTGTTGATTATCTGATCTTGTACTGCCGGAGAACTTGAAATATTGGGGTTCAGAACAGAGGAGGACTCTGTTTCTGCTTTTTCCTAAAGTTGGACTGAGGAATGAAAACGTTTCTAGTTCATAGCAGCCTTGTGAATATGTTTACTTGCTTTACCAACCTGAACATAGATGAGATTTCCAGTGGCAGCATCCTCTTGAGTTTGCTTTTCCTTTAATTTTTGCCAGTAATACAGCAAAAGCAAAGATGTGTGTATGCTACACACATGCAGTCCTGTAGGCTGATAGATTTTGTATGCTGGCATTCACAGCTGAGATTTTGACTAGGCTTTGAATCTCTCTAGTTTATGATGTTAACAAGTAAACTGTCTTCTGTTTTCATCCTAATTCAACTTGTGGATTCTGCCAAGAGATCATCTGAACCAAATCAAGTCGTGTTTCTTAGCCCTTTAATTATGTCGTTGCCTTTTCAGAGATAGAAGCATGCTCTCGTTTGTACAGGTCACACAAATTGTACAGCTTCATAACTCAGAGGGCTTTTGTTTGAGAGGATATTCATTTTATACAGTCCCTGTATTGGTTGGATGCTTTATGAGACTGGGTAACCCCAGGCTTTCTGCACATTGTGAAAACCAACTTTAGGAAATTAAATGTCTTTGTTAGGTATTATAATTCCACAGATACTTATGCTTGCTACTATAAACTATTCTTCTTTTTGGACTATTAATCCAGCAGATATTTACCTAAGGAAAATAAAATTGAGAGGTTAGTTTAAAAAAATCAATGTATACATGGAGAAAAGACTGTCTTAGTCTAATCAAACAAGAGAAAATGAGAGCATCAGTTGCATAGTTGATAAAAATTACTGACCTAAACTTTGCTGTAAAATATGGGCTAAACTTCCAAGTCTGACTTGGGAAAAACTTAGCTCAGGGTAGGCTCTGTTGCTCTTCATTGATTTTGTTTCTTTCCTTTCTGAGAAGTCAATCACATATTAATCTGCCTACTCATACATGCATGAGCATATTCACCTGCACAGGCACACACCTGATACTGTCCAAGTGCAGGACTTGAGAGTTGAGGTTTAGAGCCACAGAGGACTACAAACAATGCAGGGGAAAGGAAAAAGCAAGGAGGGATTTACAATATTTGCTGTTGGGCATGTATTTTAGGGACTTTGCCTTGGAAATGAGTGTCAGTAGTCAAAGAAGAGAGGCAGGACCTCACATGCACTTGGCACAGCTTCTGCTCTGAACTGCTGCCTGCTGTGATTACATCTGTGTTTAAAGTAATCTTCGAAAAACTTATGTTCATCCATCATTTATCTTGTTAGTGTTAAAAATGGGATAAAACATGCATTTGCTGGTTAATTTGGTCTGCTAAATTCTAAGATCTACTGACCCAAGAAACAAGTACTTTGCTTAGGAGCTTAAAAAATTATTTTTGTTTATGATCATACAAACTGCTGCGCGCTGACGCTGCACACTTCACTTCTTGCAGTGTTGCATGAAACAGGAATATGGAATTAGGAGTAATTTTTTTCTCCTGCATATAGGACCTCAAGGGGTTAAGTGATTGGTCAGCAGCAGTGCTCAGAGCATTAGTAACTCCAAGGATTATTACTTTCTGAACACTTGGAAAGGTACAGGTTGTTTTATGGTAGTATAAGTAAGTAAACTGCTTTTGGTACCCTAGCCTCTTCACAGTTACCATTCACACCTTTTCTTTGGTGGAATTCCTGCAAAGTTCAGATTTCCACCAAGCCTGTCATAAATAGCTAGGAGTTTCTTCTTTTTGATTGTGGAGACTGAGGCACCTGGAATGTTAAAGGAGAGAAAAAGGTAATCAGCTCCAAGTTATTGTGAAAAGTTAATACAATATCTAAACCAGGATTTCTGACTTACCTAAAAGTCTGCTTTTTTTAAGAGATTATTCAAGCCTTTGTTTTGGAGTTTTATTGTAATTATTATTATTATTCCCAGAAGTTTTAGACTCTACAGCTCTCTCTGCCCTAGTAAAACCTGCAAATAAGCAAGTTTGCTTGCATGCTTCCTCCTCCTTCCTTCCCTGAGATCTCCAAATTGCCTGTTTTTTTCATCCAGGCAGCAAATGAAAGGGCTGACAGAATTCAGTCAGGCAGGAGGCACCCACTGCATGCAGAATCTGACTCCTCAGTACCGAGATTCCTCTTGAGCTGGGGGTACAGGACATCTCTCATGTCATTTTGTGCTAATTTCACATCTGAGGGGTGACATACCACTCTTCTAGTGTTTGAGAGAGCACAAGTGATTAAAATTCAGATCTTTTTAATGACTTACTGATGCACAGCTGCTAAAAGAGTCAACTGAATTTATATGATCTGAAAGAGTTACACCTTTTTGCCCCAATTTTCTCTAGGATATTTACTGGAGAAAAAAAAGCCTTAAATGCTGCCAGATTCAGTGTTTGGCCCTGCTATTAACCCCTCACCCAGAAACGGGGTAAAAAAGGCACAGCTTCAAAATGCATGAAAAACTGATTTTAAGACAGCTTTAGCAGTTGAAATCAGTTTTTATACCTTTGTCTTTTAAATGACTAATCTCTATCTGTGGGTGTCCATTTAACCTGTGATATAACTTTAGAAACTGCTGGAGGCAATTTGTACTATAGGATCTGAAGTGATTAACATTGGGTACACATATACATAAAGCATTTCAGTATTTGATGGGTTGCATCTCTTGGCTTTGGATGTCTTTCTCTTTTTTTTTTTGATGTCACATTCTCATCTGCAGGGTAATTTATAAGCAAGCAAAGGTTACAGACTCCCTAATTCAAGCTTCAACTGTTATGGCATTTTTATACAAATGCTCATTTTCTTTGTCATACCATTTAGCAAAAAGGATCAGTGTGCTCCATTATCCTGCAACTATTGTGTGAAAAAAAAGTGGTTCTATCAAAAATGTGTCCCCTGGTTGTATTTTTTTTTTAAAACTAATTATATATGTCAGACATAATGTTGCCCTCTGCTATTACATTCTGTTTCCAAATGTAATAAAGTTGGAGAAGTTTCAATGCATGAAAAAAACAAAATATTTTTTCCATGAGCATTTGATGTCCATAGCTGGAGATTTGCTCCTGGCAGAGGAACAAGTCCTTCTGCCTATACAATTCACATTTTAATTAAAACCAGGGCACATTTTAGAAAATATTGGGAATGTATATTATATATATTGAATTTAAAGTGTTTGTTTTCTTGATGATTCATGTTCTAAATTAATGCTGGAGTAAGAAAATGGAATTGGAGGTCATTTCCTCCACATTCTCTTTAGGTCCTCAGTTCTCCACTTACTGGAGGAAGAAAAGCACATGGGAATACAGTGAAATATATGGACCTAGACATCCTAAGAATCGACTAAACACTTTTAAATTTGCCTTGCCTGCAGTAGGAGTGTGTCACATGGTAATTTGGGAAGCTTGCTTGGAAATGGAAGAGTTATGAAACTGGGTTTGCCTCCTACAGGTGCACATCCCTGTGTGTGCATTTGCAGGTTTGCCATAGGGGAGAGGGCAAAAGCCCAAAATTAAAAGCAGGATGGCTAATTTTAAACAGCCTTGCTCTGCCATGAAGCATCAGCTGCTCAGCACTACCAAAAGTCCAACCTAAGGACTCCCACATCACTGGCTCCTCTGCAAAATGGGAGGATTGGAGCAGCTCTATCAGTATATGAGAAAAGTAGCCTTGTTGACTATGTCTAAGTATTGTTTCTTCTTGCCAAAATGCAAGATGAGCTTTGAAAATTTTGAGTGGCAAGCACCCTCACATTTAAAACAAGGCTTATCAAAGTGAAAAAATGGGTGCCTAAGATTTTTGGGTTTTTTTCTTATTTGTTTCTAGAATCTTGTGCCTAATTGTATTTTGTAAGAAACCATTACTCCACTATGTTAAATGGCAGTGTTACGTTTTAAGGCTTTGACTGAACTGGTTTTGTGTTGATTATGGAAAATAGAATAGTTTGATGGTGAAGACATTTAAAAAGAATCAGCCAGTCAGCTGGCTCATGCACAAACACAGCAGTTATGCCCTAAGTGCCTAACTGTTAAAGTCATTCTCTGCCACTGGGAATAGTGGATTGCAGAGTGACAGTCCTGCTATTGAGCTGTCTGTGAGGTGCAAAGAGAGGCCAAGGTGATTTAGCTGCCTACTTGCATAAATAAGTAGGTGTCTGTGCTTACATATGTACACAAACACACAGAACAGCTCCATGGAGGCCAATACAAAACCCATGTGAATGAACAAAAAGTTCTGGTGAAATGTGAAGCAACATTGGGACAATGACCTGCTGGAGAAATAGGAAAGGAAAGCAGAAATGAAAACTAGGAATCACAGATATGTCTGATCCAGTATGTAGAGTTTTGACATGGGTGAGAAGGGTTGGAACTGGCTATCTCACCCAGAAATGGTTATGCAGTAATGAGAGGGGATTTCAATTTGATGGAATTCTGCCAAAGGGTACTTTGTACCTATTGAAGTGTGGTTTCATTTGGCAGCTTCTCCTGACTTGAGGAGAACTTCCAAACTCTGCTGCTGTAAGTCACAGTCAAAAATATGACCATGTTAGAACACTTTGACCTTCAGAATAGAATTTGAGAGTATTAAATTACTGTACCTGTATATAGTCGTGTCTGCAATAACAATTACAGGCGAAACGACAAGAGTCAGCATCCCCTTTCCCCTTTATCACAGCAGTGGAAATAAAAGTTCATATTAGTCAAGTTACATTCCTTTCCCTTTCTTCCTAGAACTGTCTGTCGTTGATTCCTGCAGCAGCTGAGTGAGCAGAGCAGGACAGTTGGCTTGGGTCTTCTCATGGACTGGAATGCCAAATGTTCCTGCTTATTGTTCCCTCCCTCTGACAGGGGACACGCTGTTCAGTGAATCACTCTTATGGCCAGCAGCAGAACATGACTTCAGCGTCACCTTGCATCTTCTGTCCTCCCCGTCCTGCTGTTTTTCTTGCCTCACAGCAATTAGGTGTCAGGCAGCCCATCCATCCTCATCCTCCTCTGTTTGAGTTTCCTGGGTTTTGACTTGCTGGAGTGCAGCTGATTGCACTCACATGGAAGCACTGCCCTGCCTGGAAAACTTCCTGTGTGGGCAGCAGTAATCCTTTGGGTTGTTGTTTCTGCCTGAATCCAGAAGCCACTGTGCATGACACTTACTGGAGGGTGGCTGTAATACATCAAAATAAGCATTCTCCAGTTTTAAGTGCAGATGATTTATTTGTACTATAACCACATTAGCTAGTCTCTAGATGGCCATAATTTGGGCCATAATTGGATCTTTCACTGTATAAGAGTGATCCTTCCTCTAGGACGAAATAAACACTTTTTTTTTTTTTTTTTTTTACCTAGCACTGTTGATTTGATAGCATTAAATCCATCCAGTTTATTTGTATTGAGCCTAAGATTACCTCTAAATTTAATAGGGAGGGTGGGGTGAAGTAGCTATCAATATTCATTTTCCAATCCTTAGCTTTGTGCTAGATTATAAAAGATTAGCCTGGCTTGGAGAAACCACTGCAGTAGGCAGTGGTGGAGCCCACGGAGTACAAGTTTGTCACCTCACTGCGATGACTGTGGCTCACTGAGTCATTGATGAGAAGGGGGTGCTCTGAAACCAGCAGAGACAACTGAAACAGGGAGGTCTATGATCAAAATACCATCCTTGAGAGAGATTTTTAGGCCATGGTTTATTGGTAACTCAATCACTAAAGGATGTAGGCTAACTTGGACCTCATCAGTATTACTTAGAGATGCAGCCCAGTCAGTTTATCAGAGTTTCTTCCTCTAATTTGTATTATAATAAAATCTGGTAAATACAGCACAAGCTTTTAACAGTGCCGCAAACATAAAGCAATAAATGTGTGTTGGGTGAAAATACTAGGAGTATGTACCATTGTCTGGAAAGCTTTAATCAAAAATAGCTCATTATAATAGCTATTGTCAAGTTATAAACCTTACACCACTTGTGATTGTTCAGGAGACTCTCCTGGGTACCCTGAAGTGTGTTAATTAATAGTTTAATAAAAATTAGTGTTTAATTATTCATTAACAGCTGAGCTGAGGGAATAACCTCCAAAGTTGGTAAGCGTGCAGGTGATGAAAGGTTGGGGAGGAACACAAATGGATGAAACAACTGAGTTAGAATTAAAGGCTGTCTTAAAAATGCAGTTGAATAGAATGAGTATCAGGGATGCTCTTGGGCAGGAACAAGCAGGAGTGCAAATTTAACAGGGGAAATTGACAGGCTGGGCAGAGCTGATTCATGTCCTGATGATGTCACTGGTGACTCCTTTTAGAAAAACTGCTACATGGCTATCCACATCCTGAACCTGGGCACTTGGGGAACAGGGAGAGCAGGGCTGCTCTGCAAGGGGGACATGGGCTGGGAGCCCAGGTGACCCCAGCACAGGAAGTCCTCACGGAGGGGACGCAGCCAAACACAGGCAGGCAGAGCCAGGTGCCCATAATGGGGCCAGTGACAACCCCAGATCAGTGAGGGAAGGAACCAGGGGCCACCCAGGGGAGCAGCCAGAAGCAAAATACGACAGACATTATTTAGTGACACAGAAAAAAACTTCAAATGTACCAGAGAAAACAAGCAAATAATATAATTATCCTCTCAAGAAAAGAGGAAAGTCAAACTTTAGAAGTCTAACAGCATTTTGGTCTCTGTAAAAGATGCATTTAAGGCTGTTGATTTCATTCCTAGGGAAATTACTTCCATTCTGTCCTAACACTTGTATCTACATAAACAATCTTCTGTATTGGGCTTGCCCAACATAATGGCATCATTACCATCTCTTCCACACAAAGAATTTTTACATTAGGGTCATAAATCAAGCTCCTTCTCACTCTGCCTTTTATTGAAAGCTTTTAATTTTTTGCTTCCATTCTAGTCTTACTCTTCTCCAAGATTGTACTGCAGGTCTCATTATGAAATTACCTGAAGACTGACAGTTGCCAGTGGCAAAAAAAGGCCCCTGCTGTTTTGTAAAAAGCAAAATGTGTTTCTTTTCATCTAGACCAAAGCCTTGTGTGATTACGGGGTTTTGGCTTTTTCTTTTTTAATTAATATTTTAGGATGTTTACATCTAGAATAAACAACCATTTACTATTAATAATAAGGATCTGTGTCTACACTGTCACTTCTCTGATTTGCTGTTAAGTCCCTATCTCCTGATCATCAAAGCTGTATCAGTTTGAGTTTGTTTGGACCCTGTTATGCAGAAAACCAATCAGTTCCTTTCGAGACAAAAGCCAGATGTGAATTTAGAGGTGATTTGTTGAGGAGACCATTTCAAATAAGCACAATAACCAGGACCATATCCAGATTGGGATCTTTCTGTGCTGCACAGTGTTCTCCAGCACACTTCCAGCAGATCTTCTGCTCTCAAGGGCTTGCAAACCTTCCTACCATGTCCAAGGATGTGCAATTTATCCCCCTTTTTGATATTAGGCTATCAAACTACCAATCCACTGATTGAGCTCTCATGTCAATTTAGGTCTTTTGAACCATAAAATCTCTAAAAAACAGTGATGATGTCTTTCAGCCACATGGCCCTGTGTTACAGGCCACACAGTGTGGGCACAGCTGTTTGTTCACACTGCTCTAGATGGAGTTAACAGGAATACTGTGGGCACCAGCCCCACTTCAGCTAGGGAGCAGGCAACTCTCAGCAAGAGAGACATCTTTTTCTGAGATTTGTGATTCAGGATTAAGTTTTTTGTTTGCATTTCAGATTTTGTCAGTGGCCTAGAGACACCCTAAGATTTCTCCTTGGGAAAAGCAGATCAGGCTCTCCTTAGCCCAAGGCAAGTCAGTTACCCCTGGACAGATGACAAAATGAAACATCAAGATGAGGAGCCCAGGATGCATCCATTAGTTTTTGGCACAAAAGTCAGTGGTGCTTTGAACTCTCTGTAAAGACAAATCTGACCTGCAAAATACCTGTATTTGGATCCAGCTGCCAAAGACAGACAGGCAAAGAGGGCATTAAGTGTGAAGCCACTGTCTGTAGTGGCAGCCAGCACCTGTAAGTATTGGACCATCCAGATCCCCTTGTAACAACAAAGAATAAGAGCCTTACAATTGCTGTCACTTTTCCAGAACACAGATTGCTCTTTGGTGAGGCAGTTACACAGTCCCTCGTGAACAACAGCCTGGACTGTGTGTGTACATGGTATTGGGACACAATGTGCTGTTCACACTGGAATTCCAAATCCACTGTAGTCACCCAAAAGCCAGGAATGTCATTTGCACATAGATATGTGATCTTTAATCAGCAGCAACAGCTCTGGGTGTATATCTTGTTTTTAAGATGACCTATGAAGCTGTCAGCTGTAGCTGCCTGACCTATAACAGATAATGCCATCAGGAAGAACAAGCACTAAAATGAAAAATAGCTTTCCTTGCTTTGCCTAACATTCATCTGACACTCCTAAAGGCTGGAGCTGGGCAGCACAACTGCCCACAGAGTGCAAGTTCACTATGAAGGTGCATCTTAATCACCTCTTTCTAGTGGGCTTATGTTTTTTCTCTCAATTCTCAGGTAACAAGTCAAGTCTGCTGCTCATTAGTCCTATCCTTGATCTTGTGTTGAAATTATTTATTGGCTCCCCTGGTAGTTTGTTAGAGTAATGGCACTCATTTCTTATTCTATACAGCTACACATAAGAAATAAGCAAACCACATTTTGTCATTTCAGTCATTTCAATCTACAAATAGAACAAAGAAAAGGGGTGCTTAGATGCACTGAAACGTCATCTGGTTTTTAGTATTAACAAGCTAAATTCAAAAAAGGTACCAGAAAAGTGTGAAAAGTATTATTTAGGAAAACCAAGCATTAGATTTACAGTGAGATTCTTTGGGGTTTTTTAGATATTATCCTTCAGAAGCAGCTGCTGTCTCAATGGCACACATCACTGGTTACGTGAAAGATTTCTGTCAAAAGCATGACATCTAATTTCAGAAAAGCAGTAATTAATTTCTAGCTTCAAAAGTCTGTAAAGTATGTCAGTCACTAATGACAATAACAAAAAATCTCAATGTAGCAATAATTTAATCTCTAAAAAAGAAGAGAGGATAAAAACATGTCTTGGACATTTGCAGATTTATATGGTTAGACTAGAGAGTTTTTGTCAACACATTCTGCCTTCAGCTTCAAAATGTTTCTTGTCTCGTGTTGTGAAGAGCTAAAGAACCACTGTAACTGATAGAGGAAATAAGAATTTTAGTGGACCATATATCCACAAAAATAATGCCATTTAAAGAAGTAAATTTTTTTTGTAGATACACTCAATTTTTTTTTTGCCAGAACAAACCTTAACCAAACATTGTTGAGCACAGCTTTAGGGGTTTTTTTTAACAATCCTGATACAGCAGCAAAGGAAGATAGTTGCAACAGGATGGCAGTATTTCTGTTTCCCTAATAGTTCAGTAATTGGAAAGCACAGTCCAGACATAACTTCTTGCTCTTTGGGGGTTTTTCATCTTGCAACACTTTTAACCTCACCAAGGACCACTGTCACAGTCTCCTGCTCCTTGTGCTCATTACAGGCTGTTCTCAAACAGGCTTGGAGCCACAGAGCAGCAGCAAGAAGAGCTCTCTAACCAGCTTTTATGGCAGTCCTGGAGACAGAGATGCTCTGGTTCAAAGCCCTTTTATCTCCATTTAAGAGGAGGGCCTGAAATGGGCTGAAGTTAGTGCTGTGAGGGGCAGTGGGAAGCAAGCAGAGCTTGGTGTTGCAAGGTGTGCAGGTGCCCACACTTTGAACTGCTTTGTCCACCCCCAGCACAGGCAGAGCTGACCTCTGCTGGAATCAAAGAGTATAGAAAGTAAATCAAGGGATTTGATTTGCATCCACATGAAGAGAGAAACACATTTTTGGCAAACTCTTCATTCCTTTTCAATATGTTTTTGCAAAAAATCTCATTAAATCTTCTTTGTCAAGGGCTGTTTGTGAAGGCTGGTGGGTGCAACTCATGATAAATGAGAAAACAACACCCCAGAAGCACGGGGTCTGTGTTGCATCCACTTGCAAGAAGGGGCTGGGTCTGCTTGATTTGGACATATCCTGAAGCAAGGAGGGAAAAGGAAGAGGATGGGTCCTGATTCTCTTTGGAAAATGCTTTCCATTGCAGACCCTCAGAGATGCTTCTCTCCCTTTAAAGCCTCATGTGGTCTCCACTACTGCAGTATCACCTGGGTTTTTCTCAATGTCCATCCCACTGCAGTCTGGGAGGCTGGAAATGTGACAGTTCCTTCCATTTTATTGATTCAGAGGGAGAGGCAGACCCCTGCCAAAGATGATATAGCAGGTCAGGGAGTTTGCCTCTCATCTCCCCAGATAATACAGCAGCAATGCTGACAGACTTCTCGGGTGCGTGGTGAGGATAAAGTGGTGACCCTCTGCAGTTACCAGGGTCATTGCAACACACCCAATCAGCTCATAACAGTCAAAGCCTTTTTTAGAAATTGCTCATCTCTGCTCCATCAGAAAAGTTACATGACAAAGCTCTTAATGAAATACTGGAAAACCAGGTTTGGCCAGAATTTATCTGGGAAGATAGAGAATTTAAGTGGACTTAAATGCAGAAAGATGACAAAGCAACCATTTTTCTGACCTTTTTCGGTCTGCTGAAATGTACTCCATGTATCACAGAGGTATGTAACCCAGAAAGAAGGGAACAGTACATATATCTTCACTTCTCTCATAAATCTGGGAGGTACCTTGGTGGAAGTGCGCACAAATCTGGATTGAAATTCAATGCAACAGCAAAGAACCTAAGTTAAAGTCTCAGACAGAGAGATGTGCTGAAAATACATATGGGATGAAGCACCATTTACACAGGAAAGAGCACTGGAAACTGCAGGAGCTGCTTGAATTCATCAGAACTTACATAGAAGTGTAATTCTGACTTTTTTATTGCCAATTCTTTTCATAAAAGCTGCACTTTCCTTAGCTGTGACCAACTAGTTTCTTCCCTTAACTGTTACTGAGGGAAGTACTTATGCAATGACATAATTTAGTGATGCCTTTTCTGCATCTTAATGTGTAGTACACCTGTGACTAAATGATTTTTACTTTCTCATATTTTATTGAGACAATATTGTGCAGACTTCTTTGGCAGGAACCTGACATAAAGCTCTGTCTGTGCAGCCCAAACACATTTACTTTCTGGAAACTCATCCATTTAATCTAGAGAAGCACAGATCATTTGAAGAATGATAAAATTACATGGTCAGCCTGAAAATTAAGCCATTTATATGAAGAGGTTTGCTCTTATGCAGCTGAAGATATGAGTCACTGACCTAAAAAGCTAAGGCATTGCAGAGATATTAAGAAAATAAAAATAAAGAATTTAATAAGTTGGTGAAGTAATAAAAGAAGACAGGAAATAAAAGACTTGTTTGTTCCAACTGAAACAAAAATCTTCTTTTGTGATAATGAGAACAAATCATACCCCTCTTGTTTCCTGTTACAAATCTTCTTGCCCAACACCTGTCAAATGCAATTGCTGGATGTTCTGCCCTTTAAAGAGCTGTAATCAATGATCAAGGATCAAGAAGTATTGCTCTTGCTTTCAGCAAAGAAGACTTTGTCACTCCTTTCTTCAGACTCTTCCTGCCTGCAATTGCTGCCAGCCCAGAAAGAGCTGAATTGCAACATGGAAATAGCCAGGAGGGGTAGAAAGGGCCTTGTGGGCAGAACTGTTCTGCTCAGACACAGCTACCTCCCAGCCAGGGAAGAGAAGGTAGTTTTGGTTGAGGGTAGGGAGGGGAAAAGAAGGGGTAAACAAGACCTTTCTTTCTTTCTTTGCATCCTCATCTACCTCTAAAACCTATCCTGAAAGTGAGAATCACTTTTTCTTGTCTCTGTGGTGGAGGGAAATACAGGAATCTGTTCTCACCTCTCATTTTGTGCCTTTGAGGAAGAACTGTGTCACTCTGAGCTCTCAGGCAAGAGCCTCATCTCCAGCATCTACAGGGGAGCAGCTCATACATTGCAATAAACTGGCTTGGAGTCAATTCAATTTAGATCAAAGTGATGATAATGCCTTAAAAGGAGCTAAAGAGGAGACTGGAAAGATGTTTCTGCCTTATGGAAGTTTATCCAGCTAGCTACTCTTATCCCTTAGGTTTGTTTGCAAATTTAGGTTCCAAGTTACTTCTAAGTGCCCCTTGCTCAAGTCACAATGTTTTTTGTGTGCAACTGCTGCTTGTCTGTTTTTTACCCCATTTTAGCTGCAGAGGCCAGTGCCAAGTAGAAGGGTCCCTATCAGAGCAAAGGTAAGACCTTCACAAATAAATTGTGAAGATGGAAATACTCCTAGTGCAGTCTCTGCTTTTCAGATTTAGATTCTCTGTGTTAGGGAGGAGGCTGTACCACAGACTGTGCCATGGGGCTCTGTGTCTGATTACAGAAGTAAATCCTTATTTAACCAGGTTTTCCTGCTGTTAGCTTGCTGCCTCTCAGGCACAGGTACACCACCACCATCCCTTTATGCTCCTTGTCAGGGACTTATGAACGCGCTCCATGCCAGCATCTGCAAGTGGCTGCAGGGTTCATCATCCTTAGCAAGAGGCAGGAGCTGGGCTGGACTCAGGGGCTGTGCCTACTCCTCGGGATACAGGAAAGTCATTTCTGAGGCAGAGGAATCATTCATGGATTGTAAAAGTCCAGCAAGTCTAAGCCAGGAATTCCAGTACAAGATGCAATCAGATTGCAAGTATACATATTAATATACATAATAAACATTATCCTAAAGAAGCTGCTAAATCAAAATGCAATAGGATAAACACAGATGATGAGAAAAAGATAGAATAATTATAAGCCAGAGACTGAAATTTAAGTTCTGCTCTATCATCTACCTGTTTTTCCCTCATACCACCCCAGCATTCTTGCTAGACCTTTCTGAATCACACTTGTGATATAGTGTCAGTTCAGCAGCAGCAGGAAAGCTGGGAATACGGCACCATCATTAAATCCTTACAGAGACTGTAACTGAATAAATCAAATTATGTAAGTAGTTAATTTTCATAATTTGAAATTACTTGTCTTTTATGCAGTCAGAATCAATCTAGGCTATTAGCACCTACTTTGGAGTATTTTTGGACATAGTTTATGAATGCTCAAAGGAAAAGGCAGCAAGCCATTTGTAATACCAAGTCTTGCTCTGGGTTATACTCAAAAGCCATTTCAAAAGTGATGGCATAATGGTCAGTTCTGGGAAACCTGATAAGCCAAAGCACAGTCAGAAAAGTGCAAGCAGGAATCAGAGAGCTGGTTTGAGAAGGAAAGAAGGGCAGAGTACATGGAAAGGCTCCACCCTGCAGAGCCCAAGGCTGCCCCTTCCCACGGCTCTCAGAGTCACTGCCAGGCGACAGCTCAGAGGGTTTGGGTTTAACTTCATCCTCTGCCAAAGTGTGTGACCTTGGTGTCACCATTTAGTCTCCCTGCATCTCACTGTCCTGACTCATAAAGCAAGGTGAGGAGCATTCCCCTGATTAACAAAGAACTGGGAATAAAGTCTGCACTGAACAGTAAAAGGCATTTGAGCTCTCTGAGGATGTGCCATTGCTTACATTGACAGATCTTCCTATGAGGAGCTTCCCTGCAGCTTTGAGTCAGGGTTACTCAGTCTGTTCTCTTGGTATGGGAACAGGCAGAATACCTGCAAATAAGTTTTAAGCAGGACATGCAGTTCTGGAGGCCTCCACATGAAAGACGTGCCTCTAATTTTCTCTATAGCCAGCCCTAAGTTTAAAGGACGAGAATTTGCAAATGGTGGTTTGGTCTTACAGCTCTCCCCTCCCACCAAGCTGACAGAAGGCTTTCACAGCTGGTTCTGCAGACCTTCACAAGACCTTTCTGTCTTCTCTGCAAGCAGCAATGGCAACTGAACATTGATTTTCAATGGGGCTTTTCATCACTGAAACGCTGACACTTTAATTATCAGGAGGCCCAGCACAGGTTGGAATTAGAAAACAATTACAAGTACTTATATCATGGAGCTTAGTACAGCAACTCCCAAAAAGTTATCTGAGCAGTGACACTTTTAAAGCTTGCTTGCTGTAGTTTTTGTTCTTACAAAAGTTTTCAGTCCTTCTGTTCCCTCACACAGACTCTCTAATGTCTAATAATATGTTGAACACATGCTGTGGCCTTTCCATTAACAGGGGCTTGCCTTGTATCTGCTTGTTTTCATCAAAGGCAAAGGGACTCTTGATCTCTCTGCAAGTTTAGTTGAAACTGGGCAATGAGTTCAAAAGGAGCTCATGGGGACTGACAGTGGCACAATCTTGTAACTGTTATTTCCCAAGGAAACTGGATTAAAAGGAAGCATCTGACTATGTGGTAGGCTAAGTCAAACCTTCCTTTCTGTCAGTTGAACAAAAAGTGAGGAAACATATTTTTACACAATGTTTACTAGCTGAGTTTCAGTCAGAGGGAAACTGACTCCCTGAAAGAAAGAAAAATGTTTTTTCTTTCTCATTAGTGGGTCTAGAAGGGCAGGTTTATGTCTTTGGACATAACTAAAAAAATTACTCTTTTAAAGTTCCCTCTTTTGTTAATTACAGGCAATTTGCTTTGTCAGGGGTTTCCACAGCATGGTGTCTCCTTTGAAATAATTGCAAAATAATTCTGTCTTTAAGGTTGTTTTGAACAACATGATGGAAGTCTCCCATACCCTGGTTTCCTACTGGAATTTTTATCCTTCTTGATTATAGGCTGTGTTCCCATGACAATTCCTGTGCTCATGCATCCCAGAATTAGCTCCTAACACGTTCCAGCCTGATGGTACATTAAGCCCACTCAGTGCTCTGCAAACTACATGTACACTTCAGGCTCTGAATATGTGGGGAGAGGAAGGTCTCTAATTTGGGTGTTAAGGCTCTGGGATTTAAAGATGGCAGAAGGGAAGGACAGAAGGTAGTAGAGAAAGTAAAAGATGCCCAGGTTTATTCCTCTTTTAATTTTTTTTTTTTTTAATAGAAATGCCTCATGTCTGCAGGCTAAGAAGGCTATGCAAGAGTAGTAAGTATAAACTTTTGGTGAAATGGAACACTTGCTTGAAAATGACATCACTTTAACTTCAGAGTCAGCTGACAGGGAAAGCAGTTCTGTGTTTTGAGTTAACTTTCCTGCAGCTTTCCTTCACTGAGCCCTCAGTTTAGCTGCAAGTTCCCTGTTTCCATGGGGTGCCCGTGTGACACTCCCACTTTAAACACTGAAGCGTTCCAGCTGCAGAGCTACACACCTTCCTAGAGATCTCCTCTTAGTCCAAACCTGAGGAATCCTAGTAAAGACCTTCTCAAAAGGAACAGCTCTGTGCTCAGTCCTGCTGCCAGAGCAGCACCAGAGCTGATGGTAACATCCAGCAGTGCCAGGAGTCAAGAAGGGAACACTCGGATACTCCACCAGTGCAAGAGAAGTCAGGGTCCATTGACAAAAAAGGCTCCCAGTAGGTGCTGGTTTGGCTCCAAATGGCACTGATGGATTATTAGGAAGATCACCACTGCATTCCCATGTTTGTGGACAGCATTAATGTTTCTCAGACAAGGCACAAGGAATTCCAGCCAGGACTCCTGATGGATCTTCATGGACATCCAGCACTGCTACCAGGACATGTTCAACCACTACAGCTACTGAGAGAGCTGCTCACTGACTCTTTTCCCCCAGCAGCTACAGCTCACACATTAAAGCTGTTCTGAGGCTTTCTGGATGTTTTTGCCCCCAGCCTGTTCTCAAGAAGCTGTCCAGACTGGAGAAGCAAAACTCTTCATCATGTTTCCATCTGAGAACAGCCTACTATCTCACCATCTGTCACAACAGCACTTTCTAACATTTTCTTCTCCCTCTTGGTGCTTCTTATGCCTCTTCAAAGTTTGCCCCCTGGCATTCTCCAAATGGCACAGCAGTGTTCAGCAGTGTTGGGACACTTGCATTTGTGAAGTATCAAAAAGGCTCCTCCCTCCCAGATTTTTCTTGCTCAGTAGGATGGTACCACGAGGGTTAAAAAAAACCCCAAAGCTTATAATAATGCAAGCATGGCTACCAAAATATCAGGTATAGGAGAAAATGCAATTGAGATTGTAGTTTGCTTTACAGTTTGAATGATGCTCTGAGCCTTCAGCTACCTTTAACTTCGACAAGATACATTACCCAAACTAAGATATGTAAAGATGCCTACAGATTTTAAGATACTGAGTTTGCATTAATCACAGTCTCACACTATTAATGATTTGAATTCAGAAAAAAAATAGTGTAAAATGTCTAATTTTTTGCTCTGCAATTTGTTTAGTCCTTTAGATGACCTAAACCCAAATTTCAAGGATAATACATTCAAATGCAAGAGTGTGTCTCTGAGGGGTCACCTATAACAGTGACATTGACCTCTCATCCTCACAGAACCTCAGTAAGAAGCTCCCCACAGAATTATTGCTGTCTACTGCACCGGCTGCCATTGCCATCTCAACAAGACCCTTTATGTTCCTTGGTGAGCGACCTCCTGGTCAGATCTGTCCCACACCTCAGGGGCAGCCCATAGAGTTGTACCAGGAGGTTACTACTGATTTCTTCAAATCTCATCCATTTTCCAACAATTCAAAGCCATACAGGCACCCTCCCAGTCTCTGTGCCAGTGCTGGTCTCCAGGCTGAGCCCAGGAGGAGACATTGGAGGGGAATTCCAGGAGTGAGGGAAAAACATTGCATTAGTGTTGCTATGGAGATGAAAATTAGCACAATAACTATTGTGTTCTGTTTCAAAGCTTCCCAGTCTTCAGTTTTAACTCCTTCCCCTACTCTGCCACTGTTTCAGTTCCATCCCAGCAACATTCCAGCACACCTGACAGATTTCTGGGCCAGGAACTGGAAAGGGAATGGCAGAACACATAAGAACTTGAAGTCTGGGCAGGGACCAGAGAAAAAGAAAAAAAGTGAGGGAAAGAAGAAAAGAAAGAAAGAAGAAATCCTTTCCTAGAAGGAAAGGATAAAATCAGGGAAAAGTGAAAATAAATTAGAAAGAAAAAAAAAAAAAAGAGAATTATAAGAGGCAGGGATATGGAAAAGTTGCTTTTGAAGATAGTGCAGAAACAGAATTGGAAAATACTTTGGTACCATATGATCACCCTCTGCCATTCCATAATGAAGCCCTGCCCCTCACAGAGAGCAATGCACAGGCTGCGCTCACTCAGCAGTGAATACTGAATCTCTTCCTTCCAGGATGCAACAGCCTCTCTTCTTCAGCACTGAGAGGAAAAGCAAAGCTTCTAGGAAAGAAATGTAACATCATGCTTTCCTCACAGAGGAAGAGCAAAAGCTAGAATTAATTTGATAATTTGAAAGTTTTCCACATCCACATGGTTGCACTGAATTAGGTGGTTGTGCCATTTCTGATAGGGTTTATGTTTCAGTTCCCTAAAGCTTGCACTTCTTATGGATGAGTTGTTGTTGACCCGAGTTCAATCCTTTCCATAAAATCACTTGGGCTGTAAAAGTAATGCCCTGCCCTTCTTCAGAAACACTGGAAAAGCATTCAGGCAGGGTAATAAAGATTCAGTGGAGCTTGTAGATGAAAATTAGGAAGATGAGGCACTTATGATCAACTAGGCTTCACAACTACCCACAAGGGCACCAGAGGCAGCATCACCAGGCGTATAAAGTGTCTCTGAACACACCTTTCACCCATGGAAAATGTTGTCTTCTTGCTGCCACAGCCCTTGTGCAAAACCCAGTGAACAAGCCTTGCTCTGTTACCTCTGGCTCTGCAGCAAGCACCACCTTTGTCCTTCCACCCTTCCAAAATCTCATTCCTTTGCAGCCACTAAGGGTACAGCTGAAATTGCATTTTGCACAACCAGCAAAAGACAACACAAACCAGTGGATGAGCAGAGAATAGAATGTGTCTCCCAGGAGAACAGCAGCATGCCTGGTCCTGCCCAGCCACCCTGTGCCAGGGAGCAGGGCTTCAGTCACAGGGAAAGTGGGTTGTAAAAAGAGTCCAAAATGTGGCTGGTGGACATTCACACTCATACCATTGTTAAATATCCTCATCCCACATCACATCCATTCCTTAAAATGAATACTGATTTCCTAAGCCCAGAAACTGAGCTGGACTCAGTCTATTTGCTGCAGGCAGAGTTCACAAAAACTGCCCCTTAGACTTCATCCTCCTTTGTCCAGACTGACAAAGCCACTGACTGTTGTGGCCACCCATCTGTGCCATGGCACACCCAGAGGCAGCAGCACCCCACTGCACCATCTTCCTTCCCTGCTGCCACACAACAACTGGAAAATGGGCATGGTTTACAAAAGACATGTGAATGATACAGAAGATTTTTGAGTTTATGCTGGTTTCCAGGCCCAGCACTCCCAGATCTTCTTATGTGGTTTCTCACTACCCTTTTAGGGGGAAAAAACAGCCACAATAAATTTTTCCCAGCCCTTCAATATGAGAGGGACTAACCAGTCATGGGACTAACATTTTTGCGTGCTGTGGTGTCAAAGATGCACTGCAGCACAGATTTCAAAGGGTTACAAGGAATGACCAATCTTGGCTGTTAGTTGCTGTGCAAAACTTTTCAAATAAAACCATAATTTCTCGTAACTTGCATTGTAGCCAAGCCTTCAGAAGTCGGAGATGAATGTTTTCCGTCCCAGAGTTTAAAGAGGAAGAAAGACCTTCACTAATTTATTGATTTATAAGGTATATTTTGTGGAAGCTCGAGCAAGTCCAAAACCAGGAGAGGGATCAGTAAGACTCTCAGTCCAACTATAATTCTGCTGTTATCATCTCATTTCTATCTCCTTTCCCTCCTCCAGCCTTGCAAAGGAAAATAGCTTCAGACTAAAAGTCCTGTATCTGTTACTTCTGAAGGCTCATTCCCTTGCTTTCTTGTGAAGAACTGTAGAAACTCCTTTCTGAGAAAACTTCAAACCAGACACCAAACAAGGGCAGAAAAACTGCTCTTTCAAGCTCAGAAAGTTAAGGAAAAATCAAGACTTTGCAAATCAAGACTTTCAATTAAAGTTTTTCTAGTCAACAAAACATCAGACTATCTTCTTCTTCTTGAAAGATTATCTTATCTAATAAATGATCAGTTTAAACTTGAAATTCACATGCATTATAGAATGGCTGAAGTCTGATAATACTGGAGCAATCATGGAGCTGGGTGAGTATGCTACTAATTACTCCTTTCCCTGAAAGTAATTTGATTTTCTTTTTATGAAATATAATACATAAAACTGTGACAAATAACTAAGATCTTTCTAATTGAGGAAGTATCAGGAGAGGGAGAAGCAGCAGTGTATGGATTTTGTTCACATGCCAAAAGCATGGTATATGAAATGTCATTGTGAAGAGTCTTGCTTAGCAGCTGGTTAGTTGGGGGAAATACTTATCTGCTTAACTCTCTAGCAGTGCTGAAAGTTTTAAGTGTAATTCAAAATCATCTTTCTACCACATTTCCCTCTCACACTTTTGCAAGACAGGGTGATAAAATCCTTTATTTTGTGAACTTTAAAAAAAGACAAGAGATTACCAAGAGATTTTTTTTTTTTAGCTACTGTACCCTAATCTTTCTGGTTTTCTGACAAATTTTGTCTTTAGGATAATTTACTTATCTTTTTCCCTGGAATTTTATCTACCACACAGAGAAAGCAGTTTTTAACAACAGAATACATGCTCATGTTTCTATTCAGGGGTCATTTAACAGATAAAATACTTGTATGAATGCCTAAATTAATTATTAGTCACACTGAAATAACCCAAACACCCAAACAAAAAACACAGTTTTGGAAAATGCAATCTTAGGCTGGGCCACACTGTCTTAATCTAGATATTCCCATCCTGATGATGTCACTGAGAGAGGATTAGTTTTGCAAGGATGATTAATCTCATTTTCCCTGTAACATCAAGAATGCTACTAACCACTGCATCTAAGTTATTAGCATCATCTCACAAATAGAACTTAGCCTGACATCTCAGTGACTTCGGCATCATCCATATTAACAAATCCTTCTTATGCAAGATTTATTCTACAATTTCTATTCTTGAAGCCTTAAAACAACAGGGTCAGTGTTAAGGTACGGGGAACTTTCCCACCTTTAGTGAGGGGCTGGACTGGATGAGTTGGGATGCCATGAAATAGCTCAGATGGGTCACAGTGATGGTGTGGTACATGAAAGCCATGCCTGGATCTTTGAACAATATCAATGATATTTTTGCCTGACATCCAGGAGGAATGATGAGGAGGACTCCATTGATATCAGAAGGCTAATTAATTACTTTATTATACTATATTATTCTATACTATATTACACTACATCTAAACTGAATCTGCACAAGCACTCAATTCAAGTGCCCAGAATCTTGTGACTGTCTGCTGACCAACAGTCTGCACACACGCTTGGCCCTGACAGGCCAAGGAAACAAAACACCATCACTTTGGGTAAACAATCTCCATATTGCCTTCTACTTTGGCACAACACAGGAGCAGCGAATGAGATAAGAATTGTTTTGATCATTCTTTTCTCTGCTTCTCTCACTGCTTCTCTCAGGTTCAAAGAAGGTGAATACCACAGAACAACGCCTAGGTGAAAAGCAGTAGAGTTTCTCAGGGTGCTCCATCCCACCTGTACCAATGCATCCCACAGGAAACACACTGCCTCCCTGGGCTCTGGTTCTAATGCCACCTGATGGTGACTGAAAATGTCTCAGCTGATTTCAGAACAGAAATCCAGGCTGAGCTCTATCAGTTTGACTCCTGACTGGGCAGAGTTGTGCCACACAGTCCAGCAGAGAGCTGCTGGATGGTGATGCTGCTTTCTCTCCTCCAAGGAGTGCTGTGCACTTGGGAAGCAGAGCTAAGCCTTTTGCACATAATGGCACGTGTTGCTGGGGTCTCTCCCCTGCCATGTAAAAATCACAAACGTTGCACCGAGCTGTGCTTTGATTGCGATGTTTTTCAAGCCCATTTTCGCTTTCCCTTACGCTCAGCCTTTCCAGCTTTGATCACAATGCAGCACTGCTAAAGGCACCTGAGAAACATTGCTAGGCAACAGATGCTGCAAAGGACAGCTTCCCCTCCCCTCACACTGAGGTGGCAGGAGACCTTACAGTGCTCCAAGTTGCCTATCACAAAATATTCAAGGCAAAAGCTGCTTAGTTTTATGAAAGTGGCCAGTTGAAACAAGAAATTACTCTAAAAGTAGGAGCTAAAAACACACTGCAGTAGGAAAAAAAGAGGCAATTCAAGAGAAACATGATGGGAGACAACAAAAGGCAACCTTAATAAGGAGTTATTAGATGTGTGGGAGCAGGTGGAGAATATGAGGAATGAAATTAGCTAAACACATGTACAAAACAGAGTTGAAAACTTCTGTGTTAGCATAAATATATCTAAGCTTAATGCACTGTCCTTGTTATAAAAGTTGATTTATTGCTGAAAATTCCAGTTAGTGTTCATTTTACACCACCGTATCAAAAATATGTCTTCCTTGAGGAAACCAATACTACTGTTGTGTTTTTCTTCTGAATTACCAGAGTACTTCACATTCATTTTTGCTTAGTCCATAAATGTCATCCATGGAGTAAATAGAAAAGTTTCATTTCATCACCATTTAGGAGTGAATATAGAAGCTACATAAAGCCACATAAATCTTTATAGAACACAAATGAGTATTTCACCCAGAATATAGCTTGAAAGCCACATATAAACAGAAAATGGAACATACTTAGCAATGCTAAGTAAGCAAAGGGAGTGTTGTATCTGTCTAATGGGAGTTTCCTTTAGGACAACAAAAACAAGCTGCTAGAATAACCTGACCTGGAAGCTATGAAGCACTGTGCAGTACCACAATTAGGAAATGTGTTTTTCTGTCGTTGAAATCTTTGATTGCTCTTTTAAATGTGTAAATAGGCTTGCCCAGTCAGATGAACAGTGGCAATGAAAACAGATGTTGGGTATGAAGAACCAACAAGAAAGTACTGAGCATCAAATTAAGCTGTGTGTTAGAAACTAGCAATGAAGACTTAGAGTGAAAATTAGACTTGGCAAAGGATACTAAAGTAAACTGGGAGGAATGGAGTTATGCAGGAAGGACAGAGATTAAAGATAATCTGAGTACAGCCCAAAAACTGGGTAAATAACTCTGTGCCTCATTTCAGTCAGAAGAGATGATGCTGAACATGGAACAAGAGGCAGAATGGCCAAGAGGAATCAGGTTAGGAAAAATTGCTAAGGAGCTTATTTGGTCTTTTGAGACCAAATAATCATCACAGCAGAATTCTGAAAGAACAGGATGCAAAATAGCAGGTAGAGCAAATACTTTCAATAATTCTGCTGTGTCAATCCATTCTTAAGTGACCATACAACTGCAAAGCGGTTGCTGAGTTTGCCAAAGTAACAGCTTTGGCAGATAAGCATTCTGTCAACAAACACACAGTTGAAGTAAAAACCAGAAAAGGGAAAATAATATTTTAGCTGAAGGGTAATGTTGCCATGAGAGAAAACACAACATGAATTTAGAAGAACATATCCCACCTTCAGTGCAATTAGGTTGGGTTTGGGGAACAGTTTTCTAAGTTTTCTAAGGGTAATTGGCATAGAAGTATTTTGAAATGGAGATTGATGAGTTTGGGTAATTAATTTAGAGATGAATTTGCCTGAGGTGGGTAGAAGAGAGACCATTCCTAGACCAGAAACAAACAGGTCTGTTCTTTCTGTTCTCTCAGAAGGCAAAGGTTTCTGTTGAATGTGCTGGCATGGCACAGACTGAGTTCTGCCAGTTGTTCTTTGAGAGGAGGGAGGAAATGGAAAAGTGAAGACCTGCCTGCTGTAGCAGGGGTTGAAATCCTTACATGGCTCACCCTCCACTCATGGAATTGACTACCCATGCTGCCCAGATGAGAGATACACTTAGGGAAAAGCCACCAACTATTTTCCCTCAATCAATTACTTCTTAACTTTAAAAGAGCTTATGCAGTTTGTAAAACCTAAACCAAATTATTAACTGTGTTGAAATATGAGAATAGAATGGAAGGCACGAGTATCTTTAGATAATTACTGTTATGCTTTTCAAGTTTCAAGTAAATGGGATATTCCCTCCAAGGGCTTAACCAAACTTGGGTATGTTTGGTTTGTGAACTCTTCAGCCAGGTCTCTTCTGCCACTGACACATCACTTTGATAAGTCCCTTTTTATTTGCTTCAACACACCCAGTTAAAATATCTGACTCATTTCACAAATGCACTTTAAGGTTTCTTATTAAAAAGCTCTGCAATAGTCCGAGAGAAAAAGGGTTCTGCAAATAAAGAATAAAGTTGACTATTCTATTTTTGGAAAATGAGAGCAGGGCTAATTAGCCTGCAGCAGTCTGATGGTGAAATTCCCCATGCCCTACCAGGCAAGGTCACTGGAGCTGTGCCTGCATGTTGACACAACCTTTTAATGCATATACACATTTAAAATAATTATTTTGCATGTCAAGCCATATCTTCCTCTTCTGAGTTCATTTCCACTGTGTAATGGATGGCTTGAAATCCAATTTAATTCATTTTCTTGATGCAATTTTCTTCCATGTCTACTATTTTCAGTGCATATTACATCTTTACTACTTCTGAATGCATCTTATTAAGTAATAATTGCAAATACATATATATACCCCACAAATTTCAATTCTGTAATTTCTCCATTCAGTCAAATTTAATGTTTGTCATTTCTGAAAGCTTAAAAAAAAAACAGCTGTTGAATAAGTCTGCACTTCAATTGTTCTTCAAACCCACTGAACAAAGACATTTTGTAGCTAACTTGTATTTATTTATCCCTAAAACCAATTCCATTTTCTATTGAAGCTTCTTAATGTGGGTTTGGGTTTTTGTTTGTTTGGTTGGTTTTTTTTGCCTTTATAACAATTGATATGCAGTTATGGAATTCAATTGGATCACAGACTTTTTTTTAAAGCTAGAAATGAAATTTGCCAGCATCTCTTTTCTCATCCTCAGAGCATCAGTTTGATGTAGTTGAAACACTGCTACAAACCAGAGTGAAACAAGAGAACAGGGGGCTGTGGCAAAGTCCAGAGAATCTCCTCTCCTTCTAGCCCTGAAGCATGAAGGGGTCTGGAGGGGTGCTGGTACATTGTTACCCATGTATCCCACATGGAGGAGGGTGCAGAATTTTGGGCAAGGGGGTTTTTTTTTAGTTTTGCAATCCTCATATGAAGTTTCTCCTGCTTATGCAAGACCAGTTCTTTCAAAAATTTCAACTTTAGGAAGAAAATTCTGTTTTTAAATAAAGCTAACAACAACAAAAATACCCCAGTCTATCTTAAATCTGGCTACCTCACAGGCACTAAATTTCACAGACCCTTCCATTAAAGCTGTTTTTTTCTTCAATTCTGTTTTAGAGCAGGGACAGGCTGTTTATCAACACGTTTTCCATGATGCATTTAAAGGTGTTCTGTACCCAGCTATTCCATTCTAAACAGATTTAGCTTGATCACAATGAAACCTTCAGGAGAGGGTGGTGGTGCTTTCTACTTCCATTTAAATGACGGTTCTGTCTGCAAAGTGGTCACGCAAGCAGCAGGCAGGATCTTTATAAGTTGTTGTCTGTCAGTTATTTCCATGTAAAGTATACATTATCTGCAAGTTAAATTTGGTTTGGTTTCCCCAATCTGTCAGTGCTACCAACTCAAGCTGACAATCAAGCAAAGTCCTTCTCATGCATAATTAGCTTTAATGAGGAATCCTCTGGCCCAGTTGTTTCACTGACACTTGAGCATTGTTTCTTGCCAGTATATTTTTGCACAGACAGCACAGACCAGAACTCACAAACAATGCCAGTGACATACAAGAAAATGTTGAACCTGCTTTACTGTCAGCACATCTCCTGTGCTGGGCTTGCACACCAAAGAAAATAGTTAAAACATCAGTTTGAAAGGCAAGCAAGTAGCTGTGCCTTTGAATACACATAAATAACATACTGAGTGGGTGGTAATTTTACATCGAAGTGGGAGATGTTAGATAAAGTCTGTTCTCAGAGCAGCTTTTGAAATACCTGGGACTGAGTGCTGCTTTCACATTCATTTTGCTCTGCCCTTTGCTGAACAGTTGTAGCACCTCCTCTTTACCCAACCCCATGAAAGAAATTTCTAGGACAAATAAGTTTCCAGGGTTTGGAAAAAGACAATTAGACAATTAGTTTAGCTTTCTTCTTTAACAGCGTAAATTTTAGTGCTTAAACTTCTCACTTGTTTTTTCATCCACTTTTGGCCTTAGAAAGTTGGAAAGTTTTATGTGCATCGTGCAGAGGTAACAGCATGGTAGCACAGGTAGAGTGTTCTTTACCTGATAAAATAAGCAGTTATTTTAAACTGGAAGCAACAAACTGATAATCGCTACTTAAAGAATGAAAAGTGTTTCATAAAACATAATATTTGTCTTATATCCAACCAAGCAGGCCAGATGTTGATTTTCATTTGGAACAAAGATCAGGAATCCCTGCCAGTGTGAGGTCACTATTAAAGCCCTCATGAGCAAGAGTGAGGTAATCTCTCCATGTTTTTCCTTTGTTCACACAGGGTAATATACACTGGTTCCTGCTAACAGTATTTACTTTTATTGTACTGCTATCTGCTTTTCACAGTAATTTATGGAATCACATTACACACCACTCATCTAGTAGCTAGGAAACACCCATAAATTCTGCTCTGATGAGAGACCACTGTGCTACACACAATATCTGTGAGACATTTATGTTGTACCCACTCACATCCAGAAGTCAGCCAGTCCCTCATGCCTAAGTGATTTCAGTGGCAGATGAAACTGCCTTCCCTACATCTCCAGATGCATGAATTTTTCAGCTTATTGCTTTTTTTGGAGGAAAGGGGATCAAAGTGGAGATGATGATAAATCTCTCTAACTCCATCCATATCAACATCTTCAGACATAAAGATGAAGAGCTTTAAGTATGTTTGCACAAAGATTCTTTCAGCATTATACCGATCTGCAAGAAATGATATATGTACTAGTGTCAGTGCTGCAGAACTTTATAAATACACTCAAAGATGAAATTGTCAGTTAGTAGCAAATAATCCTAACATTTGCTGACACAGTCAACAGAGGACTGTTTAAAACAGACAGATTGTTATTTACAGCTGTTCCAGATGGGACAGTTTGAAATATGTTTAACTGCTCTTTTGTTAACATTTAAAATATATTCCTCAACATCCTCAAATAATTTTAAGTTGCTGAGATTTGTATTTGAGTTAAATTTACCTGCAAATATTTTTACATTCCTGCTGTCGACTGCAATTATATGTGCCTGTATATAACAGTCAGTCTACAGAAAACTGTTACTGGAGCTCACAGAGTAGAAGCATTAAATATTAATAAATTAATACATCAATTTCATGCAAACTGAGTGAACTTTGTGGGAAACTTAGATATTAATTTACAGTAATACATTATTTTAACATGACATTTATCCTGCACTTCGCATTGGTGGGGAGTTAGTTCCATCTGTGTATCTAGCTCTCAGATAAATGGTTAATAACTAAACCATTAGGGAAGGACCATTGAGGTGGTGCTGTTTTGATTCAGTGTTATTTTCATATTTTCTCATATTTCAGATTTTTTAGACCCTACATCTTTCTGCTCTCTTCTTCCACCCTTTTGCAATATCCTCTGAGAAATGTAAAATTGCTTTACCAAGAGATTTTAGCAGAGTGGCTGGAGTGATGGGGCAGAAACTATGGCCTGCGGAGCTGGACACAGCTTTGTGGCTTAAAACTAAAAGAAGTGTTAGCTTTTCTATAAAGCCAGAAGTAATCAGTAAAATACAATTGTAGCATTCTCATCAGATCTCCAGTGAGGCATTACACAGCCAGTTCATCTCTGAGTAGCAAGCTGTACTGTTTTACAAGCTTTTAGAAATTTTGCTAACAGTGTTTGTGTACAGGACATGTACCTGGTGAATATATCTGGAATGTATCTCTGTGAGCTGCTTTTTTTTTTTTTCCCTCCAAAACATGTATGTAGGCTAAAGCACCTGAACTCCATAATTACTTCCCATTGCTCCCTGGAAATGATGCATCTCAGATCTCCAGTAAGATCTCTGGGGACATCACAACTTCAGACTTTAGCTTGTCTGCTAAGACTTCTGGCAGCACTATCAATTATTTCAAGAGGTGCAGCCCAGGATCTACTGAAACCTGGGAGAAGTTAATTTTACATACACTGAAACAGCCATTGTTAGCTTGGGCTGGATTTGAAGCATCAGCCTGAAGAATCAGATTTAACAATTCCCAATTCCCTAACAGCCCAGGGACAAGAAAAAAGAAAAAAAAAAAAAAAAGCAGATAAAGGAGATAGTGCAGGGAATCAGTTTGCCCTTCCCTCTGGTACTCCAAGGCATCATTTTTTTTCAGTTCAGAATGCCAAAATCAAGTCAGCAGGGGGTTTGGAATTTCATGCTGGGGGATGGAACAAGGACAAAGGGTTTTCTGGGGTGGTGCCTGGACTGCCCCAAGCACAGGGGCCCGACCCAGATCCAACCCCATCCTTTCTAACCCCACAAAATCACAAGAAAACTCTCCCCTGTGGCAGGGCTTTCTTTGCTCCTCCTGGCCTCAAACATTCAAAGAGGAGAGAAAATGTTTTTTGTTTTCAGATGCACATAACGCATCAGTACCATGCATCAATGTGCATAAATAGAAGCCTAAAGTTTTCATTTTGATGCACGCCAGTAGCTTATGTTTCTCTCATGGCATTGCCTCAAGCATGAATTTTAGCACAGGTGCAGAACAGAATCTTTGAATTTGCACTGGTATTTTAAGCACTGTGTTCCCTTCAGAATTCTTATTGCATTTTGGATGCATGTCTAAGAAAACCCAGCATGAACTTGATCTAACCTTTTATTTGTACAAGCAGTCTGGACAGTCACTATTTTATTAGCTGTTAAATCATTTAGCCTGTGCATCGTTTCTGCTGTTATGTGCTTGAAACACAAATTACAAGATTCTTGTAAGGGCAAACCAATTATCATTCACTTTTGGTTTACCACAGGGGTGCCTGGGGATGGCACAGTTACACACCTCTGGCTACCAAAAGGGGTTCTGGTGGGTTTGCCTTTTGGGGTGGGGTTTTTTTACTTGTCTTAATATTGTGCAATTTAAAGTAGCTTCTATCACTCAAGAGGAATGTGGAGTCAGAAAACCCAGTAGACCAGCTGAAGAAATTTAAGAAGAATATTTATTTTGCTTTATTTTCCAGCTACAGTAGCTCTAATGGCAGTGGTGGAAGCATTAACACAGTGGATCAATAGCCAATGAAATCTACTGTTCTGGTCCTTTTTTCACTCTTTAGTAGATGAACAGGGAAAAGGAGGAATGGGGAACAAAAAGTTTAAAAAAGAACCCCTAAGAGACTAAAAGATGAGCTTAAGTTCTACTTGTTCTCATTTTAAAATTAAATTTGCAAGATGATTAATGCAGAGCTGTTTAGTCATGGTAATTTCAGATTTGGCACAGTCCTTTGTGTGCTGTGCGCAGATCAGGAAAGGTCTATATCCAGTTCACAAAATTCTCACCTGAGACATTATCTAAGTAACGTGTACTCTCTATTGTAGTTTAACACACACCCTCAAAAGAGATGTACTATTAGGGAACAGATCTTTTCCAGGACTGTGGGAATTGCAGCCAGTTACAGCAAGTGCAGAGATCTGGGACAGTTACAGGCCCCCTGAAAAACTTCACTGATGGTGGCTTCTGCCTGTGGTAAGGAGCTGCTGCTGAGCACAGGGCTGTAGGCTCTGCTCAGAGCTCTGAACTGACCCAAAAGTAGATCCTTAGGTATTTGACTGCTGCAGGAGGTTTCAGAGAAGGGATGTGCAAAACATATGAGCTATCTAGCATCTCCTCAAGCAGGTGGGCTCTGGACTACATGTTTAAGTAGAAAAGAACTCCCTTACCCCCATTTCCTCAGTAGGAAAAAAAAAAAAATCATAGCTCAGTAGGAGAGATTTGCCAAGTGGTATTGCTGATCCACTTTAAAGCACACTGGATTTATCACAACCAATTTTCAGTCCAGCCAGATATTCATACAAAAGATAGTAATGCAGCAACCATATATTTTCCATAAATCTATTTTTTTAATGAAGTTATATCAATTGGTGCCATTGAGACAAGATTTTTGTATGTAATTTAGAAACCTATCCAGGCAGGTCATCCCACACTCTCTTTGTAGCCAATGAAGTGAAAAAGACAAAATCCTCTCATCTGTTTCAGACATTTTACTTTCAGATGTAAAGCACTGCAGCCTAGAAAGACTATTGAACATTAAGAAAATGCAAAAAAACCACAAACCCTCATAATTTATAGATCTTTGCATTACATGCATCCAAAGAAGAACAGAGCTGGGGAAGACTTTAGAGCACAAGGGTTTTGAGGAGCAGCTGAGGGAGCTAGGGGTGTATATCCTGGAGAAAAGGAGGCTCAGGGGGAACCTTATAACTCTCTGCAACTTCCTGAAAGGAGGGTGCAGCCAGGTGGAGGTTGGTCTTTTCTCCCAGGTAACAAGTGACAGGACAAGAGGAAACAGCCTCAAGTTGTGCCAGGGGAGGCTTAGATTGTATGTCAGGATAAAGCTGTCAAGCCCTGGAACAGGCTGCCCACAGAAGAGGTGGAGTCACTATCCCTGGAGGTGTTAAAAAGATGTGCAGATACGGTGCTTAGGGACATGGTCTAGTGGAGGACTGGGAAATGCTGGGGTAATGCTTGGACTCAGGGACCTTTTCAAGTCTAAACGCTTCTATGTGTCTACATTTAAGGAAATTTCTGTCTTCCCTGAAAGTTTTAAGCCTGCTGGAGAACTAAATTTCCATTAAAAGTAGAAACTGCATCGCTTCTTTTAAATGGATGGATTAAGGTGATATAAAAATCATGTTCCTCTCAGAATTGTGTCACTGGAATGCTGTGTGAATTTCCTCAAGTAAAGAGACTCTCTTACAGAAAAAATACTCTCAGTCACAGGCTGAGCTGGTTCAGGATACTTAAAGTGGAATAGGGATTTTATGAACATTTACTCCTCCTAAATAAAATTATTATAAAAATAATCAAGCTAAAAAAGTTCATTTCAAGGAAGCATAATATGAGAGAAGAACACTACACTGAGCGTAAAGGATGTTGGGCTGATCTGAGAAACTTTAAATTTCACCACATATTCTCTTCCAGATGTAAAGATACCTCACCCATGCCACTGTCTGGGATTGTTTTAGCTTCTAGCATTACAAGATTAATTAGTTGTTCATCAACTGAGATGGATATATGACACCCTTCAGGATGATATTGCCACAATTGTAGCTTTTAAATAAATTTCTGACATTTGATAGTTGTTTGATCTCATCTCTTGATTGCTTAACTTCCTTGTTATAGCCCAAATTGTCCTTACTTATATTACTCCTTCAATAACTCCTACAAGAAATTCTTGACACACCAAACTATCCTTGCACAGTATTTCTGCTCACTATAAGCATTTTATTTCAGCACTTCACTTATTAATTTTCTATGCAGCTATTTATTCTCTAGCTTTTCATGCATTTGAATTTGTTGAGCTCTGGTAAAATTTTCAGATGAACTTTACTTCACAAGGCTCTGTTTGTCTAGTACAGAGAACTGCCCACCTCCTTCTATTACCTGGGTGCACATGCTCCAGTGGCAAAAAATGTTATTTAGTTGGTGCTATTTTCAGCCACCAAAATACTTTGCAGACATTGTTTTTGGACACTGCAAGGATCAGATTTTGGACTATCTTTAGTGCCTTTAACTACAAGAAATACCGAGGAGAATAGATGGCACAAAGCTTCTGAAGAAACACAAGGTTGTGATTAGAACACACTTCTCTCTGTCTTCAGGCTGTCTGAATCTCTTCTTTCCCTGACAAGCTGTGCTTTGGTGACACACATCAGACGTAGTAACAATCCTTTTCTAATGCATTTTGAAAATGTGTAGGTATTGAAGACACGTTGGTGTAGAATGGGGCTGTTCAGCTTTTATGTCTCGTCAGGGAGAGAAGAACATCATCTGCTCTTCCCTCCATCTTCCCATGCCTCCTCCATCCCACATTCTTCTCAGCATCCCCTCACAGCTCAGTATTCTCTGAGGAGTGACTTGTGTTTCGTCCCTGCAAGCACATCAGATGTAGACTTGTGGGAGTCGTGGAATGTAATTTTTTGTAATCTGTCACTATTAGGGAATAGAACAGTGACTTTTTGGCTTAGATATAGTCCACTTTCCACACAGTGAATAACTTTAAGCTTTTGCAATTAAATGTGTTTTGTTTGATTGTGCCATTTGTACGTTTACCTGCTTCTTCCCCGTAACTAAACATTACTTGATAAATAGTCTGGTTATAGATAGGAGCTCAGAGAAAGGTCTGCAATGTTTCACTACAAAGCTATAGGAAAAACTTCCAGATCATCCTCTATGGCAGCTTGGAGTGTTTTTTTTTAACACTGACTTTGTTTTTGAAAATACATACTGTAAAGAAAAATCAGGGATGAAATTGTTTACACAATCAAATCTTTTCACTTTACAGTATTTCTGTTCTATTCAAATTCTTGTTTGCTTTGGCTTTTGCACATATTAAATGCATAAAAGCTTTTTAAGTCTGAGTATTGTGTCCAACTTAATTATGTTTGCTCTGCCTTTTTGTTTATGACTTTAATCCAAAAGAGTGGATTTGGCAACCAAACCCTTGTCAGGGTTTGTCTTGCTGTTGTAACCATGATCACCAACCTGCACGGGGCACATTTTAGGTTTTATATGAGTCTCAGGAAAGTCTGGTGGTTTTAGTTGATCAATGAGTGAGATTTATGCTTTTATCCTTAAATATGACCTTACAGAATGCTGCCCAACATGACTGGAGCTCTTGGGTTTCTATGCCAAGAGGCAATAACATAGTCTCACAGAAAAAAAGGGAAGATAGTAAGATATTTTACTGCTTAGGAGATAGAATTGTTTGATCCCTAATCACTGTTTGATTAGGGATCAATAACAAGAAATCATACTATTTCTATAGAGATTATGTCAAACAGATGGCTAAAAGGAGGAAAGTCAGGTTGCACTGGTCAATCAGCATTTGGCTGTGAGTTGTTGGTGTGATGCAGGTGTGGAAGAAGTTAATGACATCAGAAAACACTTTAGGCAAGATAATTTTGGAAGAGAAAAAGACTGTTTTAAAAAATTTCCCTGAAATACTATTTGGACTACTTTTCTGGTAATTTACATTCTGAAAAAAAGTAATGCTAGTTAGAATGGGTACAGAGGAAGAAGAGAAAGATTATTAAAGGAATGGAAAAGTTACAAGAGCTTGGGCAGTTTTGTCATGTCAAATTTGAGAAGGGGCAAACAGGAAAATGAGATCTGTTTCAAAGACATCAGTAAAAATTCAAGTAAATATGAATTCTTAATGCATGAGATAGAACTGGAAGCTGGGCAAGGAAGAAAATTGCTTTCATGCTGATAAGCATGAAACTCTGGATCAATCTTTCAGACAAAGCAGTCGGGATGAGGAACTCTCTTTTAAAACATGGTTCAATCACATTATGCAGGGATTTATAAACCTAAGAATTGCTGCAGACTGAAAAACAGTCTGTACTACAGGTTCTTGAGTTATTGTTGCAGCAGTACAGCCAAAACAATTACTATTAAAAAAAAAATATTTACACCTGTACTGTATTAAGCCTCTGCATCAAAATTTTTGTTTACCTGCCAAGAGCAAGAAAGTTCTTTCTACCTTTGACACATTATTTGTTTTCTAAGTTTTCTTTCCACCTGCCCCAAATCCTATGAGATTAAGTCTACAGTGTCTTTCAACATTCAGCTTTACTGCCCCAAGGTTGGCCCCATTGACTGGCTGCAGCTCAAAACAGGCTGTGAGTAGCACATGCCAGCTTCCCTGCCAAAATTCATTTCCCAGGTCTAGGAGCAGCAAATCCCCTACACTTCCCTCAGGCTAAGCCAAATCATTTCAGCACCAGCTGAGAAAAGCAAAAAGCTGAGCCAAAAGAAAATTAATAAATAAAAAATAAAATTAAAAATAAAAGCAGTTCACTACCTTTAACAAGACAGAGAATCTTTTGGAGCTCTGAACAATTCTTGCACCATATCACCTACTATTGCAAGTACTTAGGCTTTTGCAATATTTTGTTTGTCCATGGCTTCTGCCATTTTACCACATATGGCTTGTCTTGGTAACAGCATTATCAAGCAGTTTGATCCTGGACTGCTTGCAAACATGCAAAGTAGATGCTTTGCAGACCTTCTAAATCAGACACCTGTGGTCAAACAGCCTGTGCATGCAGGAGGCTGGCACAGATTTCCAAACCATTGATAGCATCTAAAAAAAACTTAATCCTACAAAACAAATAATTGTAGATGTGGAATGTATGTTTATGCAAGTGCTCTGAAACAGCAGCTGAGCTCTTCTGAAGTTGGTAGTATTTACCTCAGGCCAGGAGCACTTTTCAAGCTCTGTTTGAAAATAATTGGCAGCACGCCCTATATAACTCACTCTGAGAATTAGGTTGCTAAAACACAGTAATAAGCATCAATTTCCTAACACCCTTCCAGCTCAGCATCTAATTTTAACAAGTCCCCCTTGACCAGCAGTTCTGGTTGACAATAAACTCCTGCGACCTTTTCCTACTTGGGAAAATGCATTCAAGTACTCACTGCACAGAGAGCTCAGCAAGCTTCTTCCCCTCCATCGATGGCTCTAACTGGCCTTGGACTCTCCCCAGCTTCATTTTGAAACTTCTCCTTTCCCAGGTGGCCTCTGAAAACCACCTGGCCCCAGCCAGTCCCATGACCTCCCCTCCCAGCCCACTCCATGACCTTTCTCTGCCCTTACCCACAGGGCTCAGTTGGCTTCAGCTGGGGCTGATCTACCCCCACCACCCTCCTTACCTGAGTCACCCATGTAGAGCAAGAGGGAATGCACTCAGCAGACAATTTTATCATGCTGTTAATAATTGGAATTGTTTTAAGTGAACAAAACATGCTGCAAAATGAGTAGGCAGTAATGGTAACTATTATCACTTGCACTATTCATGTGCAGTGACAAGGCAGTATGACCTAACTGCAGCTTTCCTGTAGTTCAGCTATTATAGACATCACAGCTGTGATTCCCAAGAATGGTCTTGGCAGTTTGGACACGCTGCTGCCAAAAATAATAAGTGAATTGCAAGTTCAGTGTCACAGCCAGCTTCAAACATTAATTCATCCTCTGATTTTGTTTACTAAGATCTAAAATCTCTGCTTTTACTTTTCTGTAATCACAGTCTTCACTAAAAGAGGATCTTGGGGATGTATGCAGGAGGATTCCTTCTCAAAATAGGAATAGATCAAAATTAAATTGCCTTACCATATAAATGGAGGAGCAAATTCTACATAAAAGCAGAATTAGTATGCTGACTGAAAGCAAACAAAGAAAAAAAAAAGAAAACAGCTAAATCCCTTATTTAATAATGGGTGTTCATTACAGCTTTCAAAAGTGTGATCTCCTCTAGCCACACATTATGGTTTAAAAAACATGATGAAACTCCCCAGGTGTGGGATTACAATATAGACTATCAAGGAAAACAATATATAAACAGATACAAATCAAACCAGAGAAATCTATTTGATCATTTACATAGGGCTGCAGTACCTTAGGATTTCTCCCAAATATCACTGACTGTAATACCAGAGATTCGTTTTCTCCATAGAATGGTACTTTTAGAGGCAATCATCTACCAATTAGTGTTAATTAAGATCATAAAAGATTAAGTATTGTATAAGAAGCAACTCTCTAGGGTGAAAAACATTAAAGCATCTGTCTGCTTAATGGGTTGAATCCTGTCTAAGCACTCAAGCCCACCCTTCTATCAACATCCATACAGGCAGCCTCTTGCATCCTGTACTCAACCTGGTTCTTTTCCTGCTTCCCAGGAGTTTAGAAATGGAGACTGAAACACTGATTTCAGACATGACACTGCAAGAATTCAGACCATGTTGCACAATGGATCTCCTGTTTCCAAGTGTTGCAGATTATTTTTAAATTCAAGGTTGAAAAATATGTTCAAGCTAGGGAATCTGTGGGAAGTTGTGAGCTAGGTACATCTATTGATAGGTTCTTCAGATCAGAAATGTTCTTTCCTCTTTCAGCAGTCCCATCCTGGAGATCAGGGTGGTCCCTGCACACTGCAAGTGTGTCCTTGCTAAACTTGTTATCAGGGGAAAACAAAAAATGGAGGGAAGCTGGAAAAAGAAACCACAAAAACGACAGATCATAACTGATGATAACAATAGGGAAGGAGATTAAACAGGATCTTTGGTAGGGGAATTTTAGTCACCATCAGCTCTGGAGATAACATCCAGTGAGCAACAAAGAGCTGACAGCAAATGTCACAGCCCTGAGCCAGGGCAGCCAAGTCCCTCAAAGGGAGAGGTGACAGAGGGTGCTGATGCCCTCAGTGTCCTGACAGGGAGTCCAGCTCTTTTGTGGAGAGAGAAGTCAGGGACAGGAGAGCAAAGTTCAGCAGAAAGGCACTTCTCATACATACATCTACTGGAGGAATGGGGTGAAAAGATAGATCAGTTTATTTGTAGAAGATTCTAATGTCAAACCCTCTATGGAAAGAGAACATCAGCCAGCAGGTTGGACTGCATGCTGGGTGGAAAGCAATGAGGAAGATGAAAGGAAAAATAACAAAAAGAAGCAGCAGCTAATGGAATCAATTTCTGAAAACGAGCCTAAAGAGTTAGAGATGCATGTCCCTGCCATGCAGAGGTCTAAATGTGTGTAGGAGGAGAGTGAGGGGTGGGAATTCATGCAGGCAGAATTGGACATCCAATACTGACTCTGTCTATTGTCTAAAGTTGTTGAAACCCCCTCCTAAAGAAAGCATGCTTTTACAGAGATACTCTTCTAACAATTTCTTCACTTCAAACACTGAACAAAAGAAATTCAGGAAGAAACTTTTTAAAATCATGATGGAAGTAAACACACAATTAAAAGGTGGCTGTCAAAGCAGGTATCACCTGAGCTTATTTTCGTTTTCTAAATCCAAGAAACAGTGTGAAATCAGAATATAAAAGAGAGAAAGAGCTCACTGCTAGAAGGTCATTTAAACAAGGAGCTTCTTAAGAGATGTGTACATCTCAATACATGAAGTGTATCATGTAATCCCAGTCACTCAGCAGGGTGTCAGATACCTACTCTCTTAACAGCTATCCCTCCAGACTGTACCAATACCTGAAACACTGCAAAACACTTATTTATGCTTTTGTATTTTATAGTGATCACAAAGAAAAGCCTTCCCTGGATTTTAGGTGTTAGGAAACAAATCCTACCCAGTTTTGTGAGGCGATCTCTCCCGCAGACACTGTTGTGAGCCCACAGAGCAGAGTCACAAATTCTGGGCCTTATTTGCAGCCATGTAATCTCACTGCTCCCTGAAGAGAAAACAACACATGCAATGGAGATCAAAACCACTTAGTGGCAGAGACCCAGATCCCTAGAGACAAACTAACAGCAGAATAAATGCTCTGAGTCATGAAATAGCCAAAAGGACAACTACTGACATGAGGTAAAGCTGAAGTCTGACAGAGTCTGGGATTTTTGGTATTAGCAAAGAGGTTAAACAGTCAAAAGAAATCTTGTTAAACACCTGTTCCTTGTATTTCCTGCTGTTGTATCCAAATGTTATTTAAATTCTGTACTTTCCTTAATTAGTTTTCAGGTTACAATATCATGTCACCCTCACAGTCAGTATCCTGCTTCTCCTTTTATTCAACCCTTTTATTGAGATCTGGAGACTCTTGGTGTCTCAGTCCTTCACTCATATGCAAATATATACATAGATATAGATACATCTAATACCCTGTTATGCATTTTCTTCATGATCTGCAGTAGCTGATACTTTTTTAACTTGCTATTCCTGTGCCTGAGAATGATGAAAACCAATATCCAGAAATTTTAAGATACACAATATAAAAATATTTACTTTAAATGCTCAGAACAAAAGTACTCTTTAAAAAAAAATCATCTGTGTCCTGTTTTCTGCTAACAAGCAGGAGAAAAAGAGGTGAAAAAGGTGCACTGATCTCTGGATGCTGAAATTGGCCAGGTCACTTGACCAGGCATCAAATCATTTCGTGTGAATGTAAAGAGCTGTAGCTTTCAGTTTTTCCTTCAGTTTTTGAGAGGGCATGAGTTCAGTCACGGTGTACCCAGAAGATGAGGAGGAGGACAGGGATGAAGAGAGAAGCCTTTGGAAATTGCCTTTGGCTTTTGCCTCTTCCCTCACACTCTCTCCCTCCCCTTTCCTTCTTCCACTCATGTTTGTTCTCCTCACTCTGAGCAGCCTCCCTTGAAACTCCACTCCTGCTGTCAGCATCCAGCATTCACCTTCCTTGTACCTACTCTCCTCTCAATCTTTCTGGCACATCTGGAGCCACCTGCTCTATATTATCGTCAATCCTTCCCTTAACCTGCCAAGCAAATATGTTAGGAAGGAAAAATATACATAATTATTGAAGTCTTATTGCCAAGCTCCTTAAATGTAATCTTTGCCTGAAATGCAGCCTTCACTAGAGTTCAGCAACTCCTTCCTCTTTCAAAAGCATCCATATGCTAATGGGTTTTATCAGCAGAAGTCCTCAAGGTCCTGCACCAACCAGCAGTAAATCTTAGTCTTTAGATCAGCATCAGCTGTAGGCATTCACTATGTATGCATTACAAATTGTATGCTCCAGTGCTGAATCCCCACATATTCCATTTAGCTGCCCCAGAAGTGCAGAGTCTCAGTATGCAGGGAGTCATTCTCCTCCCTCCTATTTCCCCTAAAACAGCCAGAGCAGCAAATGTGACCTTTCTCCCCATTCTACCACTATCCTTCCCTTTGACTCCCCTTCCCAAATCTTGGCCAGACCAGACCCTCATCCTTAGGATCAAAGATACCAACTGTGGCTCTACCACTGGCACACCTTGAGCGTGTTCTGTCTCAGCTGTTTCCATCCCCACTATAAACCAGGTATTAGTCACTGCAGAGACCTTTCCCACAGCAGAAATCCCATCTGCTCAACTAGCCACATGGATCCTGTGGTATTTGGGAGTAAATCTAATTGCTTAGGCTCTTTGAGCACAAATCATAAACCCACTACCAGAATTAACCACATCCATGCAGACCATGGCTAGTT
The DNA here is from genome assembly GCF_027477595.1 of Haemorhous mexicanus. NCBI lineage: Eukaryota > Metazoa > Chordata > Aves > Passeriformes > Fringillidae > Haemorhous > Haemorhous mexicanus. The sequence goes on along the minus strand of NC_082342.1, from coordinate 5,644,357 downwards.
ATGAGCCATTTGCCTTATCTTCAGCATTGCTCATCCAAACTTTTCTTCTGTGGAATCCTCCAGACCCTGAAGGTTATGGTCAAGCTGAGGGACTAGCAAAATCCCCCTTTCTTGCCCAGCTCTGTTCCATTGCTGTGCCCTCTTTTCCTGTGTCTCTTGCCCTGCAAAGTAGTTAAGACCAAGCCCAGAAGGGCAGAAGAGAATCTTGGCTCAAGTCACTCCTTCCCAGGCAAAGAAGAGCATCCATGGGTGCATTTTTCCAAGCCTACTTCATGTTCCAGCCCCCACAAGCAGATCAGATGCTGCCAGAGATGGAGATGGCAGCAGTTGCTAGGAGCAGTTTTGAGGCAGTCACAGTCTCCACAGGATCCACCCTGGGGCAAGTGCCAGACCTCCTTTGCATCACATGAAGTGAGATACAACTGCGACTATCAGCTGACACATCTCTGTAAACACACAGCCAGGTGTTCTCTTGAGTCTTGACAGGTGCCACATTGGCTAAGAGAGGCTTCAAACAACAGGGTCTGTCTAAAAACCCTGGGATCTTTCCTGTTTGAATCTCCTAGCTTAGAAGATTTGATATTGTAAGACTATTTTCCTCCCGGCTAGCTGAGCTTGCAGCTCTGCCTTAACTCTCCAGTCAGGATAATGAGACATTTGGTTAGACCTCACCACTTCTGGCTGAGGTTGTACCTTGCTCCAACACTGGAAACTATTTTAAGAGGTGGGAGAAGGGTTTTTAGGGAAGCATTACTCATGATTGAAAAGTAAGCAGTTTTGTCTTCAGAAGCCAAGGGGGAAGATATGAGCCTGAGGTTTAGGACAGGAAAATAATGAGATGAAACACTTACCTGCCTTTTCTTTATACATCTAGCTTTCTTAAAGATGTTTTTTTTCTCTGAGGGAATGTGAATAGGAAATTCTGAGATGTTCTGCACATTTTCTCCTTTACCTCTCGGCTTTTATCTGAATTTTTGCAGCATCAAATCTTGGCTTCAAATTCTTGAACTGTCCATAAACAAGAGTGGAAAATTTATGGTGGAGCAAGCACGATAGAATTCTCGTAAGATTATAAAAGAAAATATTCTATTACTCCCCAAAAAAATGCTCTGTGTGCACTTTGATATTTTCAATATAAAACTGATTATCTAATCTTCTGCATGAACACTGTGTACTTAAAATCAATAGCATTTTTCCATTTTAAAACCTTCAGATTTTGAAGACTGATCTTTCTTCTACCTGTACATTCCTGTCATTTGCAATGTAAAGGGATGCTGAGGACAATGAAAAATTTGTTTTCTGTTTGCTCGAACAGAGTGAAAGATCCAGTTTCAGGTATGATAAGTTACAGTAGCTTTGCCTACCTTTTTCCACTCCACTGCACACCTCATTCCAGCCTCTTGTCCTTCCCTGACCTCTCCTTGCTTACTTTCTGTCCTTGCCCCTGGCATAGGGGTTGGAACTTGATCTTTGAGGAACCCAAGCCATTCTAGGATTCTACTGAATGTCCTATTCATTAGTAGGACAGGCAGGAAATGTCATGCCATTGGTATTTTTCTGCTTTGAAGAATATCTACCACTTTTTGACAGATTGTGTGGATTTTTCCATTAAGAAAGGGACAGATTTACTCGCTTCTTAAAAAAAGCACTTTCACCCATTGTTGCTACCTACAGCTTCTTCAAGGCAGGTACTTAAATACTAAAAAGTTTTAGGTCCTAAAAGTTTCTAACATGCTGAAAGCACTTCTGCAGGTCTTGTACTCAGATCCGTGTCTCCCCCGCTCCGTTCCCTTTCCCTATTGTTAGATGCTTGGTTTCTCAGCAGTGCTATACATGGTGAATAGATGAGCTGTATCTTGAAAATTCCCAACTTTTCTGTAATATACATCCTCTCCAGAGAACTGGCAAGCCTAAAAAGTTTAGCTGCAAGTACGTCAGCCTGAACCGAAGAGGCACAGATTGAAGGCAGTGACTCACCAGCTCGCAGTGGAGTGGCTTTGTGCACTCAGCTTTTTCCTGCATTAAACAGTTCTAGGAGAAAAGTTGTGGGGCTGGAGGCTATTTTGGGGTTTTGCTTATGTGTAGACTTCTGCTCCATATTTGCCTCTGGTTTTGTACGAAATGAAGTGAACCTAGTAAACCTTTTTCACAAAAAAAAACATATTTAATAAACTCATTAGTCTATCATCCATTTTTTCTAGGAATTTGCCAATATAGGCGCAAGTGTGCAAGATACCCCCACCAACTCCACAAAGGAAAAAAGAAAATTTCTGTAGAGAGGGTGATCTGACAAATGTGCACATTTATTTAAGCCTGGAGAAACTGGATGAGGTACAAGAGACCATCCTTAACATTGAAAACTTATCTGGTTTCTGATCCATAGTGAAAGAGAGCACTGGCAAATTTCAAATCTTTCCACAGAGAATGGACAACAGATAGTGCAGCTATCTCAGCAACTGGAGCAAATGAAAAATAAAGTGGTTTCACTCACAGCAAAAGTCAAGCCATTAAGAATTTGCAGCCTGTAGCTGGAGAGGGGTGAATGAATGTTTTCATCTCAGAATAAATAATAGCAGCAATGATCTGTGACTTACACTGGAATACAGTAATTACCATGCAGGATCATAGTGGTACCTCACCTTTAATCAAAAACAGACAGAACACTAAACTGGCCACTCTGGGCTGGAAAAGGACAAGGAAGAGAGGAGCATTTTCTGCATTTGGTACTAGAAACTGAACTGTATGGTTTTTTGAGCCCTAGCACATCATTTTAAAGCTAAATCCTACTGTGCAGCATGGGCACTTTTAATGCATGGAAAGATACAGTTTGGTATACAATTTGGCAAAAGATTTTGGAGAGTTTGTCCCTGAAAATGTTGTAGAAAAATCTAGAAATCTTTACCTAAATCTTTGGTCTCTCTACTTGATTTTTTTTTTTTTATTTCAAATGTAAAAGAAAGCTGGCTATTTCTCCTTCCACTGTCTTTTAAAGAGAAATGCAATTACTTTTGAGCAACTTTCAGGTACAAAGCCAAAATAAAGAGTGCACAGCATTTTCAAAATTCCCTTATTTCTATGGCATTAAAAATTTATTTCTTCATAAAAGAAGTCCTACTTTTTCCTCATTTAATTACAAACTTCTCTGCAATGTTTTCAAATACATCAACAGAAAACACTCTACATGCAGAAAGTTAGAAGTGATTTATAACTACATATTAAAATGATTGCTTGAGATGTAATCTCAGCCAGGCTGCCAGTGAATTTTCCTAAACAGATCCAGCTTTTGGATATGGTTTAAAGATTAGAGTGCAGAAATGTAATTTAGCAGCATGGAGAGCAATTCTTTGACTGCACATCACCATTAAACACATCTGTTTCAAAAGGTACCTCTGACAGCAGCATCCTTTAGAGCTGTATTCATCAGGGCCTCACAAACACCAGCCAGTTTTGAAAATATTGTGTAAAAGTTGGGATTCTTAAATTGAATTTAATTGAAAGCAGCAGTGAAGGATAATATAAACATTTATGTTAGGTCTACAGACCTCCTCTGGAAGTAAAATATAATCAAGTACCTTTAGTGGCCCCCTGCTGTATCCATCACCATTTCTGTGTTTCACAGCTAGAACTCTTCCCCAAAAACTTTTCCAGCAGCAGCACCTGCATCAGGAAGAAAGGAGTTAGTCTCAACATGTTTCTGTAAGACAGCATGATGTCCAGAACCCCAAACTTTGAGAGTAAAGATGAACCAAAAAAGTTGTCTGTCTCCAAAGGGTTGCCAAGCCACTGGTAAAGCTTATGGCAAGATTTCCTTTGATTTTCCAAGAACTTTGTCTCCCTTAAGTCTTGCATCACCAATAGCTGTACTTTAAATGAGAGTGACTGTTTCAGGAAAGTTTGAGCCATATGATAACCTTGCTAAAAGAATGTTAGACAGGACTGAAGGGCTGCCTGCTCTAGAGATGTGACCTTTTGATATGTAAGACATTTGTCTGTGAAACAGACAGCACACAGCCTGTTGTACCAGTCCAGAAACAACATGCACATTTTTTTAATCCCCTACTTAGTCCTCTGTCTGTTAATCCCTGTTTTTCCTCACTAGAAGTGCTCTGACTGAGTGAATAAATGACAAGAAAATGAGCCCATTTTAGCAACAGAGATTTTGCAGAAAGATCCTGGTGTACATCATAAACTTAGATGACCAAGAACCAGCAGGTTACATCAACAAGTCTATTAACGCAGCTAAAAATGGTATTTGCCTTTAATTCTGAGAAGACTGAGGTGTTCCATTATTTCCTTAAGTAAGTCACAGATTGTTCTCCAAATGACTTTGTAAAATAAATTTTTATTGCCAAAATGAGAGCCCAAAATTTGTCATGAGAGGGAAAGAGATGTGGAATTGTGGTTATAACTTTGTTGGCAGAGAAGGAGGTAGTTTTACTGTATATTTCTTTATTAATCAAAATAAACATACTTTCTCCTTGATAATGAAGTTCAGGCTTTATTTTCAGTCTTAATCCAGAAATCATCCTTTTCAGATTCCTAATCTGTCAAAGCTTGACAGACAAGTCCTGAAAATTGTGACAAAACTCTGTGGTTTCCATTACAAGTCTGAAGATAATTCATATCACTCTGGCTCATCTTTACCACTTTTTGGAACTCCTGAGTGACTTTTGACCTTGTTTCAAGGCCTGAAGAATGTAACATTGTTTTTTTAAAGTAGACAAAAGAGCATCTTCATCAAATTTCCTCTACTTACGTGACTCACTGAGGAATGATCCATACCAATGGGTGTAAAGCAACTCTGACTACTTGGCCTTCCTTCTTGCATCTTATCTCCTCAGATTCAACCTTTCAAAGAATGCTAGGGCTAGAGTAAAATGTCCTTCCAAGTAGTTCACAGCCCTAGATGGGAACTTACAGGTTCTTTATGATCCAACATTCATTTCCACAAGGAAAAGCTCTCTCAGTCATGGTTAATCAATGCCTGGGAGCCTATATGATTATAAATATTGTATCCATTACTTGAACTTATGTTTCATAATTGATTCTTCCCCAAGCAAAAGAGAGGGGAATACACGCTGGCATAATTCTGTTGTAATTCCACTTAAGTTATGTAATTCCTTAACCTTGTTAGGCAAACTGGTACTGGTTTGACATTAGCAGTGGGAATGCTCACAGATGGTAAGGGCTTGCTTAGCCACTGCTATTTCCACACTTGTGTGGTGTATGTGAGGATACAGTGACTCAGTTTACAGTTTAATACAAACAACAAAAAAATCTGTCGAGGAGTAAGAAACAATCCCACAAGTGTAACCTTTTTTTTTTTTTGTCTTTTTTTTTTTTTTGAGTTAAAAGTGATTCCTCTTTGCAACTTCATACTCCCTAGTGCATTCTGAGCCAACTAACTTTATGTAGTCCTGATGGCAGAAATGGGTCTTTAGGAGCAGTAAAGAAATCAGTCTTTCATCCTGTTCAACAACCAACAAATTTCCCTTTCCATAAGATGAGGACAGATGTGGGAGGCAGGCTAACTTCCTGGAGGAGCAAAGGCACAAAGCATCCACAGCCTGATCAAGACAGGACAGGCAATCTCATCTTTGTGCAGCTCCTGCCCAGCCCTCCTTTAAATCCTCATCTGCAATTAGTGATGACATGTTTCTAATCCTCTTCATACAAGCCATCAGAGGATTGTAACTTCATATGGGAAATGTCAGGGGAAGAAAAATACAGAACAAGAATCCTTCCTTCTTACAAAAGCATTCAATAGCAAAGAAGAAGGAACTAAAAATAAAAAACAGACAGACTGCAAGGGAAGTTTGTTTAGAACTAAATAACTCCAGAAAAACAACTGGGCTTTTGCCCAGCTTATTGCTGTTCCTTTGAGGGATTCAGATCTTGTTTGAGGGTGCAGTTTGTGCCTGCAAAATTTCATACTGAACTAGTTGCACTTGTGAGTAGGTATTATCCTCTTTAGGTAATAAAAGAAATAATGATAACAATCAGATTTGTTTCTAGAATTGAACAGTAGCTTAAAAACCGTCAACAAGGATTACTCACAAAATGAACCATCCTACATATTTAACTCTTTAGTTTGCTGCCACTTTCTAGATTGCAAAGGTTTCTTTTAATTTTATGGCAATGGGAACTGGAAAGGGACAGTTTATTTATACATAGATGATGTCATATAATGCTTCACCCTTAGCAATATTTATCATACTCAGATAAATGTTGTTATTATTATCATCCCCACCATCATTCCTATACAGAGGAAATACATTTTGAACACATTTCTCTTTTTTCCCCACTTGTGGCAGGGAGTTTTTGACATTTGAGCATCGACTCTTTCTTCTTATTTTATGCATTTGCCCTCTGGCCATTGTCAACCCCTGCAGTCTGAATAATGAATTCCTCTTTATCGCACTGTCAGTGTGCTGTCATTACTGCAGACCTCTCCTCCTCTGGAAGGCTGTTTTGTAAGTTATTTCTGAAAAGATATACTACATATGTGTTTGGGATTTATAGGACTGTACTGATCCATCATTTTCTGGAACATCAGATGCAGCCACTGTAAATTTGAAGAAAAAGAGAATTTTCATCCAGCTATGGATGTCAAGCCATTCTAGGGAGTATTATCTGCTTCTAACTCCTTGCTACTTTTGTACAGGAAACAAAAACTCAGCTCTTGATCACAGAGAGATTTCTGTTTGCTGTTGCAGTAAGATTGTAATTTTCTTTATGCCACCTTCACTTCCTGCTGCCTTTTGAGAAGACAAAAACTTGTGTGTGATCTTGAACTTAGATCTTCTGCATGATAGGAAATGATGCTGCCAGCTGAGCCTTTAAAACAGCTGTTAGATTCATGGAAAGCTGTTTTTCTTCCATAATTATCCTAGAAAAAGGTACCGTTTTAAAAAGTCTTATTTAGCATCCTCCACATGGTAAGAAAGTCACTTTTATCCTTCCCATGGAATTATTGCAGATGCTATTTTTAACCACAAGAAAAGCTTTCCTTCCACACATTTCACGAGATTTTTCCCATTGTGTTTCACAAGACCAAAGCCCTCATAATATCAATGTCTTTGCGAAGGACGGAGGGCTGGAATTGATAGTTCTGGGTTTTGGTTACTGGCAGACTTCAACCTCCATAATAAATATTCAGACTTGAAGTAAGAGTACCCTGAGACTTGAGAAGCAATGGAGACAACAAATGTGTTTCAGAGATGGAAGCAGGTCCAGAATTTCTTCTGCTGGACTACCTTCCTAGAGGAAGTTGCTGCCACGCAGAAACTGAGACTGCTGGAATTTTGAAAAGATGTGAAATGATTTTATATCGGGTAAAAAGAGGTTTGGGTTTTGTTCAGAAATACGAGGTCCTCATATGTACAAAACAACTGTAAATCTTTTAAAAGCTTGGCTTCTGTTTATTAAATAAAACAGAGAGTTCTTAGGACTTGGGGTAATTCCCCTTTTTTTTGTTTATGTGGGGATGTTCTACCATAATAACAACTACTCTAATTGCAATTTACCTATCAGTAGTTCCAAAAATCATTATTTCTGCAGTAATGTCTTCTTCCCTGTCTTGGGCTGCATTTAGCACTACTCTAAACCCAGCCTCACTTAACTCATTGTACATTACCTGAGTTTTTTCTCATGCATAAAAGAAAGCATAAATCCATATGAACATTGCTTTCCAGCTATGTGAAATTCATCTTGGAGATGTCTGTTCAGTTCCTGTGCTGATCCTCTAGGTCCAGGGTGCTTACATTTTAATTAAGCTGAAAATGATAAGATAATGATAATGAAATGATAATGATAATGATAAATGAAGAGGTAAAACATCCATCCATACAGCTGTATCATCAACAAGGACTCCCACATCCTTCCCATTCAGACAAGGTCTTCACAAGAGCTCGTAGGCAGCTTGCAAATCTCCCTGCACAGGAGTGGCTGGCAGCACTTCAAACAAGCAAACAGGGAGCAAATAGTGATCTATGCAGCCAGGGGGCCTCCAGATCCCCTTCAGAGGTCACTCTCCCCATTCAGACAGGAATGAAGTCATTGGATGACAGTGCCAACAATTAAATTCTTGCATGTGTAACAATATGCATGTCAGAAATATTCCTTTTTGCATTAGAGGACCAAGAGAGAAATAGGGAATGCAGTTGGAGATGGCCTGAATGCAAAGAGCTGTGTTGAGATGAAGATGAAAATGTGAAGATGCAGAAGCTGAAAGAGAATGGGAAAAGGATAGACTGCAGAGGCAAGGCATGCAAGAAAAAGACCTTGGCTTGTGAAGAAACAGAGACTTCTTATTTGTTAAAACAGCCAAATAAAATCCCTGAGGTGTTTAGGTGCTGCCTAGACATTCTGATACTTAAAATTTCTTACATGGGAACGAAGGTGCAAGATGTCGGACAAGAACTAAAGCCAGCTTCCTCTCTATCCACCCCTTAAGATGGAAATCCTTCTGAGCGTTTTAAGATAACCCTAAAATTATCCCAGCTCTTTTGCACTCCTGCAGTCTTAGTCAGAAAAGAGTTTTGCTACATCTGAAGGAGTGTTGAGAGAAAAGGATGGAGGCAATGGTTACACCAACTTCCAAACAAAACCAGACAAAAGGGCCACTCTGCCTCTACCTCTGTCTGTAACTGATGGTCATCTGGTGGATGCTCAAGGAGATCCAACAAAGTGGATCATTATGTGCTGCCTATTCCTACAGCAGGTCATGCTGGCCCCTCTGCCTTCTGTCCTTTCTGACCTTGCCTAGAGAGAGAGAGAAAAATCTGAATTACAAAGGAGAGCAGGGAAAAACAGAGCACAGGCACTCATTTTACTTTTTAAACTCTGTTATTACTGCCAATAAGCTACATTTTGAAGGTTAATGTTCTGTACTAAGCAGGAGACTTAATTTTTGAAAAATGTCTTATATCTGCCAATGGAATGGGTACAAAAGTATAAAAGCTTTTACTTTCCCAAGTTTTTGCAAAACATGCAGCACTGATGTTGTAACTCATGATTTGCTGGATGCTCTCACACTTCCTTTAGCAATAATGAAAACAGAACTTCCCAAAGTTGCCCTGACAACCTCAAGAAGCCACATCTAGGCTATCCTAGCCTAGCCTACAGAACCATAGAATCTGTAAGGCTGGAAAAGAACTCCAAGATCATCAAATCCAACCCTTGACCAAACACCACCTTTTCAACTAAACCACAGCACTTCCACAGTGCCACATCCAGTCATTTCTTGAACACCTCCAGGGATATTAGCCATAATCCCAACAAACAGGTCTGTAACCACCCTCAAAACGTGCCCCAGAACACTCTGAGCTGAAAGAACTCATCTGATACCAAGTAACAGCCAAATGTTAGCATAATTATATTCTGAATAAATTACCATGTTATTTGATAATGTGTGAAAAATTATTAGGTTTTATCCTTTTTTTTCCCAGAAAACCAATGATATTTCCTTATTTCTTTTGTCACTTTGTCTTCTTTTTATTCATTTTTCTCACTGACTGCTATTCTCCTCTGAAACAACTGCTTTTGTTATCCGATTTTCTACATTTTAAGCACATTAGCTATTTAAAGATTTTATATTTAAAATTAAATCAGCCTACTCTTGGTAGAATGATATATTTCTGCACTTCACAGTGCAGACTTTTCACAGTGCATATTCTTTTGCATTATGTTTCCTCTTTAGGTAGTTGCTTGCCGTGAGACACTGCTAACTGGGAAAAAAAAATATATTAAAGTTGGGTGAATGCAGGAAACAATGCCTTGCAGTTCAAACATCACATACTCTGGCATGTTTATCTCTTCAGCTTAATAACAGCAGGTTAATACTGCACAATGCCAAGTGCCCCGGGCTCCTGCTGCAGCCAGTGGGAGTTGACAATTAGCACCTGACAGATGCACCCGGGTGCTAAAAGCTTAAGACACACTAAAACTGCTGGTTTGGCTAAACTTCCTTCCCCTTTGCTTTAACAGGTCATTTATCTTCAGGAAAGTACAAGTCAGACCTTTCGATTTCTCAAGTTCCTCAAGTGGGGTCGATTTCTGGTGTGTCCAATCCTGCAAGGCCCTTGCTAGTCATTAGCTCATTCCAAAGTATTTCTGTCATCACCAGCTATGCTCTTGTGTGAACTCTGAGCAGGGGGAGCTCCTGGCACTGGTCTCTAAGCTTTTAAACAATCATTCCCAGCTATTTGAAGAGATCCTGAAAACTACAGTTTAAGCCTGAAGAATCTTTTCCTTCCCCTGAAGTAGACATCATTCATTGTCATTTACAGAGCCTATATATTGGTTTTCTCCTTTCTTGCAGGTTTTTGGCAGTAACCAGTGTTGCTAAGGCTGACTGAATTCCTACTACCAGTCCTATTCCCAGAGGCAGCTTTTCCAAGGTGATTCCTGACACAGGAGATGGTGAGTTGCTTTTTACCCTGACACACAGAGACTTTATACATGTGTTTGGGATGTACCTGCTTTAAAGTTCAAATTCATTTGGTTGGGTCTTCCATAGGGATTCTGCAAAGCAGGTTGAATACAAAGTTTTGCTGACCTCTGCCAGACTGACCTTTCCTTAAAGTAGTACAGGAGGAGAGAAAAGTCGGCACTGCAAAAAGCCTCAAGTGTGAGCAGGGAAACCCAGCCAAGTGAGAGTTGACCTGTGGGGTTATTGAAGGCTTAATGGGGCAATCTGAGCACACTCAGTGCAGTGGAAAGCTGCAGGAAAAGATGTCAAAGAGGACAATCAGTTGAGAATAGAAGAGCAATGGCTGACAGAAGGATGACTAAATAAATGAGGAATGTCCAGCCCAGTCTGAGAAATTCAGGCACTGCAGAAGCAGCTTAGTCTGCAGTCCTAGATCTGAGCGACCTTCTCCACAGCCTTGGACATTTAAACACTCAACATCTACTTTAACTGAGGGGAAAGAAACAATGGTGCCAATATAATGCTTCATTGCACAGATATATTTTAAAGACTTAACCTTTGCAAGACATTTTGAAGATGGAAAGCCCAGCAGCACAAAGATATTTTGTGAGAAGACTTTTCTCAATTTTTGCATTAGCCACTGTATGCTTGATCTTATTTCTGGTTTTGCATTGTGCAGTTTTACCAAGTGACTTTTTCCACAGCCTAATTGCAGAATTTTAACAACAAAGATGAAATCCCAAAATCCTTGTTTCCTGCAGTCATTCAAATATAACAGCTTAACACTGATAACATTTAATTGATAATGTATTCAATTAGTTTGAATACAAAAATGTTTAAAAACAGAAGGGTAAAACTTCCTGCAACAGTATCATGAGAAAAAAATTGTTATTTAACACTGAGATATGTGATTAATAAAGCAAAAAAGAAACAAAGTAAATCTTCAACGATCATTTAATTGCCTGAGCAAATTAACATGAAATTTGATTGCTCATAAATGAACTTGAAAATTCCACATGTTGAGACAGAGTAGAGTCATGTGCCACCATTTGACATTCAGAGATTTTCTAAGGTATTTAATCACATTGCCTTTTTTTTTTTTTGGTTTTTTTTTTTTTTTTTTTTTTTTTGGTTTTTTTTGTTTGCTAGAGGAAGAAAAAGACCATTAAGGCTGATGTGTTCCCATGTTCAGCTCTCCTTACCCTCATCTATATCTACACAAGTTCTGACCCCTATCATCTCAGGATTGCGTCCACACTCTGAAAGATACATCAAATTGCACTTTTAAAAGTCTTACAGGAAGAGGTAAAGACAAGGTTGCTGCATTTGTAATAAAAAAAATTTAAAATGTCACTGGGTAGCTGTAAAATGGACTAAAGTCACCCAGTTGGTTCACGGTACTGTTAATGAAACATACAGATTTTAGGGAAAATTGGTCAGAATAGGGGCCAGTTTCAGCCTTTACAAGCCTTTGCTGCTTCCATGAAGAACATAAATAGAAAGACAAAGTTCCCAAAAATGTATTATTTCTGACTTCTAAGTTGGATTTTACCTTGGCTGGGAATTCTTCCAATTGCCATCTGTACATTTCATAGAGAAAAGGAAGACTTTTATACTGTATCTGGGAAGTTCAGCAGATTCAGGTGTGGGGAATGCTTGGTTTGAAAGCTTCTCTTTCCTTTATTCTTGTCATTTATAAAACCTATTTTCTCTTTTCTAGTTACTGTTTTTTATGTAATGAAAGAGAAATTTTGGCTGTTCCTTAATTCTACTCTAATACCTGTGGTGACATTAGAGAGAGAAATTACCTGGTAGGAGAAAATGAAAGTGAAGTATAAACAGGGCTTCTGTTTCTGATGGAAATGGTTTTCCTGGCTCCATGCTGGTTTCCAAAAGACAATGACAGGCTGGCAGCTTGGAGAAAACAGGTCTTGACAGCACATGTTAGTGAGCCGAGCATTTTCTAACACCTTGTGTACACAAAGCACTTTCATACCATCTGTGCTCCAGCAGCCAAGGGTTGTTGTGTCCCAGGCAGAGCCTTTTGTCTCTGTGTAGTCACGGCAAGCAGAGAGCAGGTTTGCAACACCTGTCTGAGACTGGATGTGTGTCAGCTCCTCCAGCAAAGCCTCTGTGTGTCCCTGAGTGCCCACAGCATGCCAGGAGCAGCAGCAGAGCTCAGCAGACAGGCAGAGGGGAGTCAGAGGGGAACTGGTTTTCTCATTTAACGCTGCCTTGGCAGCCTGAAGATAAGAGATAAAGATGGGAGGGAGAGGAAGAGGGAATGCAATTCAAAGGCAAGCACGTGCCTCATTAGTGCTCACTATGCTAGTTCCTTTACTCTCTATAATATTTTTCAGCACCTTTTCAAATATTTCTTTTTAAAAAAGGATTTTATAAGGACAATGCATTTCCAAGATAAATATAAGTATCACAATCTGCAACTTAAATAGAGACCAGGAGGATAATTAGAAGGCGTATCTTGATTACAATAAATTGCCTTCTTTGAGCAGCTTTGGTGTTTGTCATTATTAAGTTGTAGGTTTCTCAGTGTTGGAAGAAGGGAAGTCATTAAAACTAACACTTACATAAGTAGCATAAAGGATAATCCCTGATAGCACTATCAGGCACAGGTTTTGGGCTAGTAAACTCCCATATGCCTATGGCAATTTAAAAGTAACTGAGTTGCCAAAATTTTAAGTGATTTGTCAGAGTTAAAAACAAAAAAAAAAAAAAAAAAAAGGGCAAGATCTCTGGAAAGAGAAAACAGCCCCTCCCATGCAGTAAGCCAGCCCTAAATGCAGTCTCTCCTTTCAGTATTGTCCTCTTTGAGGCTCAATATTTTTCTCATTATCATCCCTTTTTCATGGATTTTTTTTCTTACTTTAATGAATTTCTCAGGCACATAACTATTTTCTTGGCTATCTTGCTTCATTATGCTGATGGAAGCAGCCTTTTAATTTAAGACATTATTATTAAAAGTAATGCATGAAAGGCTTATCTGAAAGATATATTGGGTTGGCAAGAGATGCAAATCAAAATGCAACTGTCTAGGTACTCAATTATATATTTTAATGGAAGAATTTGAGTAAAGCTCAGGCAGGAAGGGAAAAAAGTACTTATCAGCATCTATCATTTAAATTACCAGCATATTGGTAGACTGTTCCTATATCTCATAGACCTCAATCAGGCTGAGACTGAAGCTGGGTCAGTGGACAGAAGTTGGGTTGTAAAGTCTCTGTCCTGCAGTTTTCCAGAAGCATGAAATATCCCTGCATTTTTTTTTTTTTTCTCCCATGGATTAAGTACTTGCATCTTCCAACATCTAGTGGGCTGCTTCATCTTTTGTAATCCATGTAAACATTTACCACCTGCTTGCCTTTGAATGGACTCCATAATTTTTTTCTTTGGTGTCTCAGGAGATACTCTCTGTGATTGAGGCTGAGGGTGCTCCACTGGAATGCACATCCCCAATGGAGTGATGCCTCCACTGGGGCACTCACCAGACATTCTGCTGTCCCAGCTATATTTGGGATAGCTGAATGTCTCATGGGGGTTACTTTTAGGTTTCAAATTTGCAGGGCTTTTCTTCTCAGTTCAGTACAACACAAGTGACTGAAGTTTATTGAAGAGGGCAAGAGCATCCTGCAGGCTTGTGCTGACCAAAAGCTCACATGACACAAGTCCTTCTGTACATGAGCATAGAGGATGCCAGTGAGTTTGACCCCTGCAGTGCTCCATGGAACTCAGCCTTAGCTCTTTGGAGCTGATATGTTCCTTACTGCTGAGCCTCTGGCAGCCATCTCAATCCAAGACCTTTGCAATGCAGCAGAGGTTGCAGGGATCTCTGTAATGCTGGGATCTGGGATCAAGCATCCTGAATGAGTACAAGAGCAGAAAATAGGCACAAAGACTCTTCTAAAACATGAATGAAGACTCTGTAACTTACAACTTCCTAAAGGGGAATGCAATGCAGATTTTAAGAGCCAGCCTTTAAGCTCACATATTGCTGTGCATGTAAGGAAAGCAAATGTGCTCTGAAAGAAACCTCAAGGTCATGAAGTACTCTGCTTCCCCACCTCTAGCAGGAAAGAGAATGAGCTTGTCATCTTACTCTGTAATTGATTCATATCTAATACACAGCTTAATTTTATTCATTTTTAGGTACTGTCCATCTTTTTATTTTATAGCAGTTTGTCAGCTGAAAACTGGCTTGATGGTCAAACAAAACGTCACCACATAAATATTTACGTTTCTCTGTAGTGGCTCAGCTTAAACACTTTCTGAAGTTTGTAGGCAGAAACAATGCTGATAGTGGTGAGTTTTGCCTCAGCACTGAGCTAGAGTTCATCACAATTTTTGGATCATCTACTTTCATTTCTGATCTCTGTTACCTGCACTCTTTTAACATATGCACCAACCTAGACTTTTAACAGCAGCTTAACAAGAAGCCATCATGGCAGACAAAAGTTAGGGTTTCAAATGGAAAGCTGAAATGAAGGGAAAGTTTGGATTTAAAATGGAAAACTGAAAAGAAGATAGGCTCTGCTTGCACAAGGGTTTCATTTTGGCATAGTTCCCATTAATAGAGAATAATTACTTCAGCAAGGCTTTTTAGTTCAAATATTTAGGAATTTGCCTGACATTCACTCAAGTCTAAGCAGTCTTAGCTACATTCAGAAGGACTGATAATTTAAAGATTGTTTTACTTTCATACAATATAGTTAATTCAGAGTTTTATCAAAATTCTCACCTGTTAAATTTGACTTTGAGGTTATTTTAATTATACTGGAACCTTCTAACTTGTTAGAAAAGTCACTGACATGCCAAACCTCAATCAGAAATTCAGGACAATTGGTACAGACACTGAGGCAGAAGAAGAGGACCTATCAGAAGACTGTACTTAATGAGATTTCCATGAGACATCTGAAAAGCTGACCTTTGCCAAGTGCTTCTTTTATCATGTATTGCCAGAAATATGTTACTTCTTTAGGTTATGTATCTGCAGTACGGTCTATCAGCTAAAATCATGCAAGTTGTAATTCTGCTGAAGCCAGTGCACTCTGGGGAGGACAATTTTAGCTACAAATGAATAGGGTCATTAACAGTTAAGATAAGGAAAAGCAAGTTACTGCTACTTCAGTAAAATGCATACACTTATAATAATAGGGGGAAGAAATGTTCAGACTTTGAAAATGTGTTTTTTAAAATGATGGTAACTTCAATATATAAGTTTGTGTCCTGTTTTGAACACAGTGTTGTCATCACCTAAAGGTGCTTAGCTGAATTAAACTAAGCTCAGTTAGTACAGATAGGGTGGGTACAGCAAAGCTCAGCAGATTCATTTTCTAAAAGCTCAGCAGATGAATGCTCAAATTTGGGATTTTAGTCGGGACTTAAGAATCAGTACTAAAGGTAATTTTCTCTTGCACTTCAATCTACTTCAGGGAAGAGACATCTTTTTCCCTTTCAAAAATGTGAGATTCTCAGGACACTAAACACCAGGACTATGCTGTAGTAGGACCAATTAAAATCTATTAGAATCCATTCCTGCTGACTATCACAACACCACCTTTCCCACCAGAAAATTGCCTAATATATCTTATTCTCAGTCAAAGCTTAAACACTTAGTACCTGCAAATAAAGGTTAGAATTCAACTGACCAAAGACAGACATCTTGAACCAATCACTCCAGCTTTCTTGTTGCAGTAATAGAGAGAAGCAGACACTGGTAAGGTGCAAGGCATCTGGTGTAAATAGGTCAGCACAATCTCACCCCAGTATTTGCTTCACTCCTTTCCCAGAAAGGGTGCCTCAAGTGCCAAAGAGTACCTGTCTTGCACAGATTGCTTTTAGCTTAGGCAGAGACATAAAAGGAGGTGAGAGGAATTTTACTAAAAGAAGCTGAAAAACTTAAAAAATGACAGTTTCATTTCCCTTTATATAACCAGGTGCATGAAACTTTCTCACTCAGTAGGAGTTGCTGACTTCAGGAAGAGGAGTTTTATCAGAAACATAGGAAAGAAAAAGTGGGGGAAAAAAGCTTTAGTTCACAGGGTAGATTAACATAAGCAAATGCCTTTTGCAACATCCCCAGTTCAGGGGAACAGGTAGCATGGTCTGTTCAAGAAATGCTGGCAAATCTTTAGTGAGCAGCAAATTCCAGGGGTTCCTCTGTGTGACAGCTGTTGTGTGCTTTTAGTGTCCTTGCTGCAGAGTTTTTGACAAGGTCTGTGCTGTTTTGAGCCTTGTCTCCCATGACAGCTAAGGGCTATAATCCATAAAAATCAAAGCTTACATGTAAATGTTGTCCTGAAGGAGTGTGTTGGGTTTTATCTGAGCCTGTCGTTAGAAACTTTTGCCCTGGGGTCTTTCAGGTCCTTTCTTGGAAAGAAAGATCAGTATTTCTGTAAAGAAAAATGCAAGGCAGCCAAATGAAAATATTACTTATTCTAAATACAAGATTTCTTTATGTGCCTCCAACCCAGAGCAGCTTCCAGAGATTAATCTGCTAACAAAGAGCTGTTTGACAAAACAGGATCCTTTGGAATCAGCTGCTGACATGTTGGAGACGATGGAGCACCTAAGAGACTGATGATAGCTTGGAGATGGAATGGAAATACAATGCATTGTGGTTTTCCTATGAGGAAACAAAACTTAGCACTGGCATTCTTCACAGAATTCATGTCTCAAAAATCTATGAAGTCTGTGCTAAGTCTGTACATCTTATGTGATTTTATTTTTCTGTTACTCAGATTTAATTGAGCTTCCACAAAGATGTCAAGGCTACCAGCAAGGTCATCCTATGTCAGATGTCAGGGTCATAAAAGACAGCTAGATTTTCTCAGCCAAGAAAAATATTCACAGACATTTTACATTGACAAGAACAACTTAACTTTTCTCTGCCTCTGAAAAACATGACTGCTGGAAAATATTCTAACATATATTTCCTGGAAATGTTTCTTTCTTCTTTTCCTACACTGAAAAGAAAATAACCCAAGGCAGACAGCAATTTCAACCAGCTGGTTAAGGTTAGCTTAGGAAGTAGAGAACAGTAGAGAAATAGGGCTTTGGAATGGAAATTTTGAGACAGTGAACATGAGATCTTCACCTATCCCTGCACCAAGCTGGAACATTAGATTTAATTCTATACTCCTTCAGTGAGTTGGTGTTTACTTGGCCAGGTAAACAAAGGTCCAGTTTTCTAAGGTCTGTTATGAGAATATTATTTCCTTTACTTTGGAACAGGATTTGGTTTCAAATTATAAATATGTATACTGCTAAACTGGACAAACACATCATGCCTTCAGCTGTATCTGAAAGAGAAGATAGGATAGCAAAAAAAACCAAAAAAACAACAGAAGATCACCTGCTTAAATATGATTATTATTACGGCAAATTCCATCAGTAAGCAGTTTATATTTTGTTATTGCAGCTTACAAAAAGGCAATCCTAAACCAAAAAAAAATGCTGTGTTTGACTAGGAGGAGACATTAAACCTGTATTTGAACTTCATGCCTTCAGATGTCTTGGTCATCGCCTCCATAAAATGATTTCTAAAGTTTAGCAGTTATTGCACTGATTAATTATGTAAAATAAGGAAGCAGCTGAGAAACCTGCTGTGGATTCAGGCTGGTATTTAAAATAATAGAAATGGACTATTTAGCAACAAGTCTGATTGCCAGATGCTGAGCTGCTACTCAGAGAGATGGATTTTGAACTGACCCATAAGAAGAAAGGGCAAAAATTGACAGTTTTGCTGCTCTTGCTCACCAGCACAAGAATATTGCTGGGTTTGGTCTTTTTGCTTTCCTATCTCTTTCACTGCTTTAACACCCACAAACATAAGCCCCAAACTTCAACACTTGCAATTTAGGTTTCAAAAAGTTAAACAGTTCCATGATTTGGAAGCTAGAGACATTTGTCATAAGTAGGCTCAGATTAGCTTAATTAATTGATGCACTGAGTAAACTGTGAATGTATCTGAGGTACAAAAATGTGAATATGAAGGTCTGTGTGGAATTACCCTGGTGTGGTTATTTGCTTATAATTGTGTTACTGCAGCAGTCCCTCAAAACCCAGGCACTCATACTGAACAAAAATACAATAATAAGTGGTCCATTTGCTAGAGAGCTTTCAGTATGAATAGGCAAAGTGAAGGCTTGGGAAAAGTGGTTTTGAAAACACTTGTGGTCTGTCTTAGCCAGATGAATTGTAACAATTTAACTAAAGCCCTTCAAAAGCTGAAGTTATGCCAGACAATTCAAGGACACATAAGTTGGGATTTAATAGTTTACACTTGCTGCCCATCAAATACACCTTCAGTTGTAAACTTGCAGCCCTAAGAATGTTTTCACAGGTAGCTGTTTTATTCTATACCTAACACAAGTATGCTCCCCTACCCAGCTGTCTTCAGGTATTGACTCAAAGCGGCTTAAACTGTGTTTTGGGCTCACAACCCTTCAGAAACAACACAACTATGAAAAACCTCTCTGTGGTATAAAAAGCAGGCAGACCAGCAGAGCCCCCTCTGGGACTGCAAGCTGTGGTTCCAGCTTTCAATAACTTTTCCATCAAGCATGGCAGCTTTGTGCTGTCACCAGCTTCTGTCCTTATTGGAAAGCAGAGATGAAAACAAACAAACAAACCAACCAAATTTTGCATGGGTTTGAAGGAACCCTGTGCTCTCCATAGGGTTTGCAATCTCTGGAAGAAGGGAGCAAGTGAGAGTTTGGGGGTTTGGTGCCTTGCTGCTGCCAGTTCTGTGTGGCTGGGCTAAGGTCACTTGTGTTGCAAACACAGAGGGTGCAGCACAGCAAAAGCTGGATACTCATGCCTGTTTCAAACAAATCAGCCTTCTAATCTGAAGGATATTGAAAGAACATTTCTTGTTATCTTAGAGACTGCAGGGGTAGAAAAAGGGAGTGGCAAAATTTAACAGGTTATCCTACAGAAAGGAAAGTCATAATTTTGTGGGAAAATAGGGAAGAATCCACATTCCTGAGTTTATCTGAGGATCCAGCTAGGAAAAAAATAAGGCATATAGAGGAAAACCTAAGGACGTCAAACTAACTAGAGGCTTTTTGTACTTTGAAGTGCTGGGCTAACTTGCCAACTCTTGTATCTCCCTCCCATTCCCTCACGAGCCTCAGACACAAAATGACTTGTGTTTAGCAACAGCTTTTACAGCTCAGTGTGCTACAAGCCCTGGTACAGCACAGCCCTCACTTATTCTCAGCTGAAGAAAGGCAAGAGTTTACAGCAGCAGCCAGGGAAATGAGTCATTGTGCCAATGGAGGGGAGTGACTGAGCCCTCTGGCTCATCAGGGCCCAGAATCCATCACTCAAGGGGAAGCTGCTACTTTGCCACAGAAAACTTTTCAGCCTGGTTCTCCAGGGCCAGAGGAATCCTTTCAGTCAATTAACAGTCTGGTAAAAACTTTCCAGCTTGCATGCAAAAAACCCAAAGCACTAAACAGAGCATTGTTCCTGTTAAGTTGTTTATAATTCATTGCTATGAACCAGTAAGATCTTCCATGTCACTACACAGGTATTTTTCACTAAGACCCAAAAAACATTCACTTTGTGACTTCTCTAAATACAGCCACACCAGAATAGTCCTGCTCAAAACATCTTAGGAATTCCTGGGATGGAGGTTACCTGTAGAGTTCAAATAACAGTGGTGGTTCCTTACCCATGAATTTGCTGTGATCTGTTTCCAATCTATTTTTATTGTTGGCTGTTTCAGCATCCTGTGGTGATCAGTGCTGCAGTTGTAATAATTTCATAGTCAGGGTCTCATGAATTCAATAGTAGGGTGGGTGTGTTTTTATTAAAACCATACTTGCAAATACCTTCCCTGCTTCTTCCGCTGAAATTTCTCTGTAATTTGTCTTGCACAGCTAAAAGACAGATTTGCAGCTTTGAGTCTCAGAAGCTAAATGTGCATTATAGCGAGTTGAAAACATACAGGAGAGGCTTTTGCTTGCACACTTCATCTCTCAACAGCTCTAAATCACTTACCTTCAAATGACTTACCTTCAAATAATCACTTTGTTAGTGGAAATTAAAATTCAGAAACTTTCTTCAAGTTTAGGATTCTCCTCTCCAGTGGTGAGCATCTGGGAACAGCCAATATAGTTACAGCCCTGAAAATTATACATAAATGCATATTTAACATTTTTAAAAAGTCTGACACAACTATAAATTTTACTTAAGGTAAATTGAACTTTGAAAACTCTTGCTTGAACTGCCCTCACAAAGGCATTTTAACACTGAAAAAAAAAAAAAACCAATGTATTTGGTTATACTTTAAAAGTAAGAAAAAAGAGCTTTCTTAGGAAAGCTTTTAGAAATTTTAGGACCAGAACAGAAGACTAGCACTTACATGAATTCATTATCTGCTTCAAAACAATTTATTCAGAAGCAATGGAACAGAAACAAATTAAAATGTCCCTTTAGATTTCACTCAGGAAATATATTCTTTTATAGGTCTTTGACTCCAGCCTTCTGACAGCTAAAATTAACTTTGCATTACCGAAACAGATAATGTGCTGTCCTTATTCTATTCAGAGATAATACAGTAAATACTGATTAGGTTTAACACATGAGGTTTGGAGCAGAAGAAACATTTCTTAATTTATATTAGTTTGTATTTGTGAATGATGTCTAGCTGCCCATTAGGCTTTACTATTTCAAAACTTAATTTAAAATCAACATGTCAGTTTTAATATTTTTTTCTTGTGGGTTTTTTTTAGTGCTTCTATGTGTATGCATTTATACAAATATTATTTTAAGTCACTAAAACTTAATAGTTTTATTTATTTCCTGCTGCATGTCAGACAACTTGCTTGTACGGAAAAAAATAATACATCCCATTTTGGATTAAATCTGTTATGTATTTTCAGGGAATGTAATAATCTTAATACAGTAGCAGAAAAATGATGACTTTATAGTGCCATAAAATGCGTCCTTTTCCCAGGATTTTCAAGACTGCAATATGTAGGTTAATACAATCAAATCCCAACTACACAATGTGGCTCACGGTGATGAGAAAGATGTAAAAGCACAATGTGCATTATAGGTAAGGGGAATGGTTTTGGTGGCTTTTTTAAGCAATCCTGGCCCTTTTCACTTTTGGGAAGGCAGCTTGGTCAGTACACAAATTTTTATGTCACACAGTGCACTTGTCCAACACCCCAGACAACCCCCTTATTCCAAAGGCTCTGATATATTTCTTAATTAAATCTTGACAGTGAGATTGTAGTTCATGAAAACAATCCATGGTGTTTTGCAAGCCAGTGTCTGTGCATATTAAACCAGCACTTGACCAGATTGGGTTTTTTACAGTTCAGGCAGGTATGTCTTGAAAGCATTATCAGGGATAAGTGGTGGGTATTTGAATAATAAGCACTCTATGTCTGCCTCTGGGATGAAATACAAAGCTCCTCAGGCAGTCTGCAGGGCTGTAAAGCTCAGTCAGAATGTTTGGTATTTTGTTCTGCTGCAAGCAGCCACAGTTTACTTAGACACCAAGCTATTTTTCTGATCCTTTTTCCCTGGCAGCAGTGGTGCCTCATCAGCCCATGTAGCCAGAGGTGTTATTATTCCCATTCTCTCTAACTCCCCTCTCTGACCTATATTCACTCATCTG